>NC_063169.1:16242038-16572871 GCF_023159225.1 Perognathus longimembris pacificus | reverse complement strand
TCCCAAATGATGTAATTGCAAGTATGTACCACCACACCAGTCTTTTTTTTTTTTTTTGGCCAGTCCTGGGCCTTGGACTCAGGGCCTGAGCACTGTCCCTGGCTTCTTCCCACTCAAGGCTAGCACTCTGCCACCTGAGCCACAGTGCCCCTTCTGTCCGTTTTCCATATATGTGGTGCTGGGGAATCGAACCGAGAGCTTCATGTGTAGGAGGCAAGCACTCTTGCCACTAGGCCATATTCCCAGCCCTCCACACCAGTCTTTTTAGAACTTTTAACAGGTAGAACTTAAATAAAGGAAAAACTGCTCTAAAATGGAAGAAGTGACTAGGAAATATGTAGTTTGGACGGTGTGGAGGAAAGAAGTCTGTGGCACTAATACTTTGAGACATCTTGCTGAGTATAGATGGATAGGATACATATGTAATACATATAGGATTGACAACAACGTATTGGAAACTTGTTAATGGAAACTTTGTTGTATGCAACAAAGCCATGGAAACTTGTAGATGAGATGGAAAAGGGAAGAAGTAATTGCAGAAAGCTTGCCAAATCAAGTGTTTTTTCTTCCACAGAATATATGACAGTCATGAAAAAATGGCTGTAAATTTCAGAAGATAGACTGACTCTTTGGTAGATAAAGGAATATGTGATTGGGAAGGAATCACAATATATTAATTGTTTGGTTGTATGTTTTCTAGTAGAATCTGAAAGTGGGCTCCAAAAAAAAACACCTATTTCATAAATTTGGGTTCCACAGTTGATAGTAATAAATCACTGTGTGTATATGACAATAAAGAGCAGAAGGTGGACTTTAGGTAACTGGCTTGAAATACTTGCACAGATAAGATTTTCTGTACAACTTTGAGGTATTTATTAACTCTCAATGATGAAGTAAATGAAATCGCACTGAATTTTGGGAGGAATGTGTTTCATAGAGCAAGATCCATATATTTGGCTCCAAGCAGGGCTCTGGTGGTTCATGGCTTTAAGCCTAGCTACTTGGGAAGCTGCAAATGGATGACTGTGTTTCTAGTCCAGACAGACAGAAAAGTATACAGTTCTTAGCTAGGCATAGTGATGTGTGCTGTCATCCCAAACGGGGTGGAGGCTGTCATTGGGAAGTTCACGGTGACAGGCCAGGCAGGCAGAAAATTCTGAAACTTTGTCTCTATAGAGGGACACTGGATGCAGTGGCATATACCTGAGACCCCAGAGACACTGGGAAGCCTAAAGCAGGTGGATCATGGCTTAGAGACATGCCTGACAAGAAGCAAGAACATATCTCAAAAATATCCAGCAAAAAAACAGGGATAGAGGTATGGTTCAAGGGGTTAGGTGCCAGACTAGCAAGTATTAAACCTTGAGTTCAAACCCCAGTACCATCTCTCTATGTATGCGTGTGTGTGTGTGTGTGTGTGTGTGTGTGTGTGTGTGTGTGTATTTGGCCACAGGCATGAGCTTTGCAATTTGCTACTTGGGGCAGCACTATTGTTCAGGATCAATCTATCTTTAATTCATGTTCTGTTGTTTATTTAAGAAAAGCCATACATTAGAGAGAATCTAAGGCAACAAATGGCTGATAAAACCTACCACGTATGTGACTGTGTCATTGCCTTTGTATTGAGTTATGATGTTCTTAAATAGTAAATTCCTCCCATTTATTAAGTAATGTTAAGTAGTAAGTTATATGTAGGAAGTAATCTTTTAATATATTGATACAATACCACTATATGAAAATCTAATTTCTAGTAAGGTTTCTTATTAGAATGGTTGAAATGCCCTAGGTTATTTTCATTTAAACCAAAGAAAATCCCAGTGTATCTCCTGGAAATAAACACTGGTGACTTCATTGCACATGACTGTTTCTGGGAATAGGTCTCCCTACCTCCTGAACCTCAGACCATAGCATCCCATAGCATTTTTATGGAGAGAAGCTGACAAGAAAGTGAACACTATCATTATTTTTTAACTTCACATTCTTGTCTTTTTAAAAAATTTAATTTTATTGTCCAGAGATGTACAGAGGGGTTACAGTTACATATGAAAGGTAATGAGTACATTTCTTGTGGAACATTGTTACCCCATCCCTCATTATTCTCCCACTTTCCCTCTCTCCCCCCAGATAGCTTCTCCCTAGGTTGCAAAGTTCATTTCTGACATAATGTCTGGTATCATTGTGGCACTGGTTTACTCTTTGTCCTTTGTGCACATTCCTGTCTTTTGACCATGTGGACAGTCATCTCACCAGGGGTTCATTGAGAAGCCATACTCCTTGCTGCTGAGCTCACACCTGCAACCATAGCTATTCAGGGGGCTGAGATCTGAAATAGTTTGAAAGCAAATCTGGGCAGAAAAGTCCAAGAGACTCTTATCTCCAATTAACAAGTGAAAAGACTGAAGTGACTCAAGTGGTAAATCACCAGATTTGAGTAAAAAGCCCCAAGAGATCTCAAAGTCCTGAGATCTAGTCTCTGTACTACTACTCCTACTCCTCACACACACCATGCCATGACAGCCCCGAGTCTCTACTTGTTTTCATGACCCCTTACATTTCACACTGAACTCCAAAGATTATTCCAGAAGCTCACCTCCCGATATTTATTGATCTTGATCTCTTACATCTTTCTCTGCCATCTTCAAGTCTTACAGGATATGAAAACTCACCAATATATAAAATATAAACTGCTTGAGAAACACACTGTGATTTGTATATAGCAATATTACCATATTTCTCCCATTGTTTTGTATCATTTACTGAGTCATTAAACAAGTGCATATTAATTTGAGATGCTAATGATACCTTATAGTATTCTAGATTTTGAAGTTATAACAGAAATATAGAAGTTACTATGAATCATTACACAGCTTATATGTGATAAGAGAACAAAAATCTTAGGTATTTTATTTTTATTAGAATCACATACAAAGTAAAATTAATAATGAAATTATATTGTCATTTATTTCTTTAGGTCACAGGAAGGAAACACTACATTTTAATGGAAAACGTTTTTTTCCTGTAATTATCAAGGAGATGTATAACCACTCTAATCTCACTAAAATTAAAAAAAGAAAACTCTATTCTTTATTACATTTGGCTCAAAATTGTGCTTAGGTGGATTTCAGCTGCAAATTCTTAAATTCTTATCATTTCCTCTTTTTCTCTTTAAAATGTATTTTAAAATGAGTATGAAGAAATATAAAAATAGATATGAGCAGGCTTGAAATACTTTAGACATCATTAGGGCTTCTAATAATATTTTAAAGTTTCTTTGTCTTCTATTTCCCATAAAAAGAATCATCATGCCCCATATTTATGCAAATTATCCTGACTTGTTTTCTACTGTAAAATATAGAATGCTTATGAAAAGACTTACAAGTTCTCTCTAAGAACAGCAGTGTAACATCCATAGTTGATGACTCTCAAAGTTCATATAATTATTTTGACAGGGCATAATGGGGAAATATGTAAAAGAAGCCATGGGTTATGAATTTTAGAATACACTATGATTTAAAATGTGAGAGATACACTTATTGTAAGAAGACAATTTGTTTATCATGTTGACTTGTTCATGCCGATCATTTTCTCCTTCAGGGCTTATTCCAGTATGCACACGTGTATTTGGCAGTACTAGAATTGGTTAGGTAATCAGTCTATTACTTCAGCTAGGCCACCAGCCCTTTTAGATGAGGTCTTGCACTTTTTGCTTTGGCCAGCCTTTGAATTGTTAGTCTCCTGCTTCTGTATCCCATATAGGTAGTATTACATGTGTGAAAAGTCAAGCATTGCTTAAAAGTTGAGAGGAGATCATGGTAACTGAAAACAAATATTTCTTTATTGTCAAAGTGATATACAGAGGGGTTACAGTTTCATATGTAAGGCAGTGCATATATTTCTTATCTCTTATTCAACTTATTACCTCCTCCATCATTTCTCCATCCCTCACCTCCGCCTTATCCCTTGTGGTAACTTCTTTTTTTACCTAGGGTAGACTTGGACTGTGATCCTTAACATATCCAGTTGCAGAGTAGCTAGAATCATAGGCAAGAGCTACTGCTCTTAGCTTTTGGTTAATACGTTGTTGGATGGATGAATCCTAAATAGATAGAATGATGACTCTGATAGTTGTTAGGGAACCTGAGTTTTAATGTTGGTCTTATCATCCATGAGTCAGTACATTTTTTCTCTTGGCTCATCTAAACCAAAATGGCTAACAAAACGATGTCTAAATTATTTTATTTAGGTTCTAAAATTAACAGATGCACATTTGGTATATGCAACGTTTTGTGATACTTCTGCTTAAGTTTTAAAGTGAGTTTGGATTGTTTATTCCTAATAGGTGATTTTTTTTCTCTTCTATGGAGAGGAATTGATAGGTTATAGAAAGTGTAAAAATATAGTACTTAGAGTTTCCTTTCTGATGCTGACAACATGAGAGAAGGCTGGCAAGTTATAGGAAATAGAAACTGAATAATATTTGCAGAGATTAGGTTTTGAAAAGCCATGTGAATTCCATTTGAACCGTACAGTTCACCATGTATGCTTCTATGGAAAATTTAAGAATGTTCTATGACCACTACATTGTTAATATAGACCTATTTGTAGAATTTCAAGTGTCAAATTCCAAACTGTCATACATACTCAGGAAAGATTACTTCCTCTGGGAATATGGAGGTGGGACTCCATTAGCTTCATTTAACTTAAACAGTCATGATGGCTGTAGTAGAGAGATACAGCTACCGCCAGGTAGGTGTGAGTGGGAATCATGCAAAGTGGAAGCAGACCACTTCGCTGTCCATGGAAACTCTTCATAAGAACTGCCGATTCATGAGTATCATTTGCTTATTTCATGGTGGAGGCCCATTTATTTCAGAGATAGAGTCCAACATTTCCATTCTTCAACACTGATTTATTTATTGAGAACATGGTGGTATTTTGAGACACTTCTTTTGAAGATAAATGTGAATGCAACACTTTGCCAACATTGGTAACATAGTGGGGTGTTGTTGTTATATTTTTGTTCAATTTAATCAAATTTACACCTTTGAAATCAAATGGTTGGAGCCAAAGCAATCGTCTTACTAGAATGACTAGCCAGACATGGTGTTGCGGAGTCTTTGGTTCACAAAGATGCAGCATGATTTTATTTATTTTTCATTTGTTTATCTTTATTTTTGTTTTCAGCATTATCTTATAGATGGAGGCAAATCCAAGTATCCAATGATATTTTTCCAGCAGGTGTTTATGGATTATGAAATCCTGTTATTAGAGAGTTTGCTCCTTTGGGTTACGCAAGTGCTTTCTTTGCACGCTGTAAGTTAAAGGTACATGTAAATGTATAGTTTATCCAACTGGAAAACATAGTATTGTTTGTTCAGAAAGAAAAGAAGAGCTGCATGCAACATCATCATATGCTTATAAGGAAAGGGAAAATGATGGTGATATTCTTTTTTTTCCCCAGTCCTGTAGTTTAAACTCAGGGCCTGAGCACTGACCCTGACTTCTTTTTGCTAAAGACTAGCAGTGTACCACGTGAGCCACAGCGCCACTTCCATCTTTTTCTGTTTATGTGGTGCTGAGGAATTGAAACCAGAGCTTCATGAGTGCAAGGCAAGCACTCTAGCGCTAAGCCACATTCCTAGCCCAATGGTGATGTTCTTAAGTAACCAGTGTAACTAGCTTAATATAAATAACTGAAACCATTTAAATTCAGTGATACCAGTATTCCCATCAACAAACATTGAGCAGCTTGCAGCATGGTCTTTTTCAATAAAAGTTTTGTGCTCCACAAGGAAGAATGAACCTTAGATGGAAGAAAACAAGCATGGGATTATGACACATTTATTATTTACTGCATGCTAAGGTCTATACCATTCTTCTATACCATCTCATCTGGTAATTGACAGAGTCCAATGAAAAGATATTACTAACAAGTTTTCATATGAGAAAATGAAGACATAGGAAACTTAAAGACAATCTCCAGACATGCAGCCCGCATACATCAGTGAGAGAAAAAGACTCGAATAGTCTATGTTCTTAACCTCCCTACAATCCTGTACCCATGAGTGGATAGAATGCAGAAAATAATTGCTATAAAGTTTCAGAAAGGCAAGAGTTAGTTAACAAAATAATTTATGAAGCTCTGCTTAGAAATGTGTGTTTAACACACAATATCATTGGGGAAGAAGTGTTTGGAAGAGAGACAGAGGTTTAAGGTAAAACTTGCTAAAGGAGGTCATATTAATAACATGGCATTGGTATTTGGCCTTCCTTTGGGTACAACTGTTGCATCTAGAAGATGTGCCAGCCTAGTAGCTCTAGGGAGGTCATGGTCATGGTGCTAACTAAAAGCACAGAGTGTATCATGTGAAAATGTTTTCTTAAGTCTTCATTTCCATTCCTGATAATTAGGTGAACTGGATGCTGGTGCAATTATACACACACACACACACACACGCACACATACATATACACATACAACACATGCAAACATAATTTAAAATTATGATTGATGTTACTAAGAGAAACCGTAAAGGATCAAAAACAGGAAGAAAGTTGATATCCAGAAAGGTTCCCACCATTCCTTGGTGAACTTCAGACCTCCATAAACCACACCTGTAAAGCTCATGGCAGAACCTGAGCCTCAGCAAGACAGAGGTTGGTTGGAAAATACCTTATGTAAAGCAGCAACTCCCAAGTTGCTAGGCTCTCAGTGGGAGAACAAGAAAAATTAAAAGAAAAAAGAATCCTGACTGTTCAAATACCTGAAATGTATATATTTACTCTAAGCCTTGTTTATGGATAAGAAGGAGAAAAGAAAAAAAAATCTCAAAATTACTTTTAGAAACCCATACATTTATTTGGTGATGGAATTTACATGCTGTTGTCTATGGCCTAGAAAACTTCAAGTTAAAAGTATAGTGAAGTAAATAGAGTCAAGGGGAGCTATAAGGACAAGTAGTAGAGGTGGGGAATTTGATGAAAATATATGCATGCATGTGTGGAAACATCACAGCGTAAAATCCCTTTTAAAGTACATAAATAAAATAAAAAGAAATACAGCAGTCATACAGAATTGTGACCTACATATTATTTAGAAGCAAACACAATCTTACAATAAGAATGAATATTTTTGAATGATTGAGTTATAAAACAATTCAGATGTGAGTATGGCAAGCTAGCACAATTAGCACCAATCATTTACAACTTAGGTTTTGTAAGTTAGCCTTTTGAAAAATTGGCCTTGCTTTTGTCTTTACATTTGTACCTCATTTTTGAACCTTTTGAGTATAACCTGAAGACATCCCTAATATTTTATCCATAAATATTTCAACATACATTCTCAAAAAACCTATATTTAGGATAACTCCTAAAATTATCTATATTCAAATTTTCATTATCTTTTATAGTCACTTTTTTTCTAACCACTTGCCAAACTATTTTCATATGTAATATATATGTATATGTGTGCACACATATATGGTTTTAAGTGCTCAGGAGGTATAAGATTTTGTTGATAAGAATATTTTCTCTCAACTGGAGTACAGAAGAGACAATATTGAGTCATTAATTGGTCTATGGTTAATAGCTTAGTTATGGTGTTGACTACATGATTTCTAATAAATGTACTTGCAATTAATAAATTATCATGGCTACTTAATCCATTTAAATGTCTTTTGTCAAAGTAACTTCTCAATCATTAGCTTCAGTACTATAGTTGAATCAAATATTATAAGGCTTGATATGAATCTATTGATATTTAACATTAGAATCCTTATGTATGCATTTAACTCATCTACTGGTCAGGAATCATTGTGTCAGCTAAATTATAAATATATATCTTTTTCTTTCAATTGCTAATCTTCAGAAAAATGTATTAACATACAATCATCAACTCGAGTTATGACAATTAAACAAGTGTCTTTCCTCCCACCCCTTTCACATGAGCATCACAATAAATTATCTTTTTCAAAAACTTATTCCATTGTTACAATAAAATACTGTTATTATTCCTTTGAAGACCACATTGCCCTGAACTATCATCAATGTCTTTTTATATTCTTTTATTTGTTTTTGAGATTTTGCTTCCTGTATAGCACAAAATGTTCTGGGATCAGTGAGTTCTTTACTTGTTCCAGACCTGGAATTATATTTTTCTCCAGGGGGTTACAGAAGAGTCCACTCTAAAGATAGACAATTCCCTTGGATAAACTTTACAAGGGCTCAATGAAAAAGTACACGTGTAGTCACAAATCTCAACATAGATAGCAAAAAAAATAACAAGTTTCTAGAATCAGACCTTCAGAAACTATAAATATTCCTATTATATCTAGGAAAACAATATGTTTATAATATTTACAGAATTAAAAGTGAATTTTGAAGGATTAAAAAAAACTCCAAATCCTAAAACCAATTAAGCAAAACAAAACAAGAAAAGAAACACTTTCAGAAATAAGCAGGAAGGGTTTAAGAAGACTTGAATATAATTTCTTTTTCTTTTTTTTTTTTTTTTGGTTGGGTCACTTTTTTTCCCCAAATTTTTATTATCAAACTGATGTACAGAGAGGTTACAGTTTCATACATTAGGCATTGGATACATTACTTGTACTGTTGGTTACCTCATAATAAAATGTTTATTGACGTTAAAGAACACACTGGAGAACAACCCTTTAACATCAGCTTTAGCAATGATTTCTCCTTTTTTGAATATTTGTAGTTCCTTCAGTTGTACAAAGGAGTTGCCATTCACTAAAGCAGTTTATGAATGTACTATATCTTCATCAGTGCCACCACTTTCAACATTCTTACCCACACCTCCCCTCCCTTACTTATATTAACTTATGGTCATGTATTATTTTTTTTCCAATTTAACAAAGCAGTTTACATGTACAACACATTTTGATCTGTGTCATCATTTTACATCTTCACTCTCCTTACACACACCCTTTTTCTTATATCTCTTGATTCTGTGGTATATACAAGACATTCTTCCCCCCTTCCCTCTTCATTCTTGTACCCTTCTCCCTTGGCCCCATCCTCCTCTTTTGCAAGTACCCATTTCTTGGCTCTTTTTTGGTTCAGCTTTGACTTACTCTTTTTAATGGATTACAAATCAAAATAAAGATACTAGAACAGCATGTAAATTTGAAAGAAACATTTGGTTTTAAGTGTTCTGTTACTTTTGAATTCTTTCAATTAAATTTGTGTTCACCTGGCTGAAATTATGCAAGTAAGCCAAACACAGAAAAAAATATTGCATAATATCACTTATATGTGAAGTCTAAAAGTGTGTCAAATATAGAAATAGGAGAGAAAACGGAGGTTGTATGGGTGGAGGGTAAGAAAATGAGTAGAAGAAGGTCAGATGTTAGAAGTAGCAAAATATGTAGGGTGAACAAGACCAGGATTTAATGTACAACCTAAAGTTAGCAGTAATATATTATATTCAGGAATTTTTCTGAAGGAGTAAATTGTAGCTCTTCTTGTCACAGAAGGTAGGGTGGGTGCTGATGAATAAGTTCATTTGTTTCAGTACTGTATTTCTTTTAACTATATGTGTGCATCATAGAGTACCATACTGTGTATTTTAATCATCTACAACATCACACACACACACACACACACACACACACACACACACTATAAGGATGGCTTCAGTGATAGGTTTGACAGAGTTAAGAGAACTAATAAACTAAAAAATTGGCTGAATTATCCACAATAGAGTACTAATGAGGGTTTCAGATGTAGAAGCTAGAATAAGAATATATAATATGTATTTAATCAGGCTGCTGGATTCCAGTAGGGAGAATAAAGGCAAGATCCAGTGAGATAATGGTAAAAAAGAAGATTATGGAAACATTAAAATCATGAATCCTGTTATTCAGAAAATCTAACAAAAGAGACCATCCTACCTAGATACATTGCAGTGTAATTGGACAATAATGACAGGCTGAAAAATCTCCAGAGCAACTAGGTAGAAAAATAAAGTACTTGCAGAAGAACAATATTTGATTGATAGCTCCCTTCTGGATAGAAACATTAGGAGTCAAAAGTTAGTGGAAGAATATCTTGATATTTCTGGGAAAGCATAACTGTTTCTTAAAGTAGAATTGTACACTTAGTTAAATTATTTTTTCTAATCATAGAAAGTAAAATATTACCACACCACGAATACTGAGAAATGTTTCTTAAACAAATCAAAGTGTAGTGAATTAAATTTAGGACGATCACTTCTATTGTCTATAATTAAGTTTGCATTCTTCTTAAGCTCAGTGTTGTAATTTCTAGGGTAATCATACAAGATAATAGAAATACGTATATAGTTTACGTACATAGAGGGGAAGCTGGAAAGGATGTACCTGTGGGGGCAAGAGGAAGGCCAGCCAAGAAGGTTGAATGGGCCACACTTTTTACCTGATTCAAAATGTCTTGTTTTTGTACCATATTTGGGATTTGAAATCAAGGGCCAAGGCACTATACTTCATCTCTGCTCAAGACTAGCACTCTACACACTGAGGCACAGCTTCACTTCTGGCTTTGTGGTCATTTATTGTTGGTAGCAGTCTCACAGACTTTCCTGCTCTAGCTGGCTCTGAATCATGATCTCAGGATCCCAAGTAGCTATGACTTCAGGTGTGAGCCACTGGTGCTTGGAGTAGAGAATTACTTTTGTAGAGAATATATAAAGTTTCAAATCATTGAAAATTTTGTTTGGGTGATTATCTTGTTTATAAAACGCTGGTGACTCACACATATAATCCTCCCTACTTAGGATCTTAGGATCTTGCTTTCATGTCAGCCTGGGCAGGAAAGTCAGTGAGACTCTTATCTCCAATAAACTATTCAAAAAGGATAGAATTAGTCCTGTGGGTCAAATGGTAGAGCACTAGCCTTAAGCAACAGGATCAGCACCCAGATCTAGAATTCAAGCCCCAGGACCATAAAAAAACAATAGCAGCCGCAACAACAACAAAAACAACCTTAAGTATTCATTATAGATAATTTAGTATTTCAACCAATATAGTACACAATATATATTTTGTGTTTTATACTCCATGCTGTGCAACAGTGTATTGTATACAATGAAGACAGCTATCTGTAATTTCTTCATTTAGTCATTGTCAATATGTTCAAGCAATTCCACTTTATCATTTGTCATTAATAATAAATATCATTATTTTAATGTTTTAGCATATAATCTATAATCTATATATCTATTACCTACCTAATTAAAATCCTTTATTTATTTTTCTAGGCTCCTGGTTATTAATATGTCATTCAATTTCTAAGATGCAGACAACATTGGTCTTATTTCTAGGCATCATGGAAACTCCACTGATTTCTGTAAGGTGTTTGCCACTTCTTGGCACATGTGCATATTTGATTATATTTTGAAAAGTACATTAATTTGAAATTATTTTATATATATATAAGAAATATCTCAAGAGTTTTGGTGCATGCTATTAGATTACTCTAGTGTGCCGAGATAATGTACAGGTGTAAAATAGGGCATGGTAGAAATTGTGGATTTTTTTTCTTTTGCTAACATTGAATTCTGAGGTCTTTTTTTCTTTTTGTTCTCTTTTCTTTCTTTTTTGTTATTATTATTATTTTTTCCTAGTCCTGGGTTGAACTCAGGTCCTGGGCTCTGTGCCTGAGCCCCTTTGGGCTCAAGGCTAGTGCTCTACCACTTGAGCCGCAGTACCACTTCTGGCTGTGTGTGTGTTTGTGTGTGTGTGTGTGTGTGTGTGTGTGTGTGTGTGTAGTTTAGTGAGATAAGAGTCTCACTGGCTTTCTTGCCTAGACTGGCTTTGAACCTTGATCCTCAGATCTCAGCCTCCTGAGTAGCTAGTATTACAGGTGCGAGCCACCTGTAATACCTCATCTGGTGAGGTTTTACTTTTCTTGGGAGTATTTTCCAAATAAACATTTAAGCTGATTTTGTTTGCTTTCCTAAATAATTCTGACTAGGAAAGTAAATAAGATGAGAAAGGAAGAATGTGTGCTGGTATTTTGCATGTCTAGTCTTTTTCTAAAAGAAAAATAAAATAGCTGTAATCCTATGGTGGCTAAAAATATCCAACCTGAAAATGAAGCCCTTTTCAGAGCAGTGATAGAACACAATGTCTATGATTTACTTTGGAATTATGCCCATAACTCCCATTAGTAATAATGAAAGTTAATGACATGCCTTATGGGATCAGACAATGGTCTTCAATATTGGGAACTACTTGCTGGGGTACAAGCTATTCTGCACTGTCAGTGGGTGTCAGTTTGTAATTACAAATTGCACACACACTCTGCACGGTATGTATTTTGCCAACAAGGATTAACTTGGCATCTAGAAAAATGCTTCATTTTTTAACATCTGAGAAAAACAGCATCTCTGCTTTTAAATTTGTATAGCAACTAAGGACTCAATATACATAATTTATAACTTTTATGTGTAATCGACGAGAATGAGTTTGGAATTTTTTTTAAAGGTTTGATGATCATGTACTAACATCAGACCCACAAAATGAATTAGAAAGTTACTTATTTCAGATGGATATATAGCTTAACAGATTTAGTAAATAGTCTGAGAATGTAGTGGCAATGAAATACATCTTAGAAATAATGTCTATCTTAACTTGAGAAATAATTTTATTTCTTAATGGTTTCTTTTTTATATTTGATAAAATCGACCAAATATGCTGAACAATCACCAGAGTAAAATACAAAAACTTCAAGAGGCTAGGCAGATGAGAATCACTTTGTTTCTCATTCCCAGCACTTTTCTCCCCTTCTCTTCAACTCCCTCTCCTTGGCCTTTCTCACCCCTACTTCCTCTTCCCCTCCAACTCCTGTACTGTTGCTCTGGTGCAAACATTTAGTTCCTTTCCGCTTCAACTTTTCTCATATTCACCTTTTCACCTCCAGTAATCTGACTCTTTGCACAAGGCAGTTGGAAAAAGCTAATACTTCTGTTTTTCCCCTCATACTTTTCTTTTCTTTCATCAACTACAATGCCTGTGTTTCTGTGGTCATCTTTCCATGTGGATATGCAGTCCATACCATCATGTCACATAGCATCTCTACCTTTTCAGTCAGCTGTTTTTAGTACCTAATGTAGCAGCTCCTCAGTAAATATGTTACAGGCTTTATAGAAAGCTGAGTGACCAAAATGGATGACTCTCAAACATGCACATTTGAGAAAGTTGAGGTTCTACTCATTTTTAAATCTAGCTTTGTTTAAATATGACATTTGTGCCTCTGTCACATTTTCAAATGAAGTAATAACATTTTTGTTCCACCAGATGGAAGTATGAAGCTGAAAAAAAAATGCCCAACCTACTATACGCTTATTCTTTTGTTTATGTATTTAATACCATAAAGTTCATACTTGGGACCAAAGATTTATTCCTTATCTAAAAGGTGCCACATGCTCATATTCACATCTGATTTAAGGTTAACTTTATAACCTGCCTTTTTGAGATGGTATAGCATTTAGCTTTAAATTATGAAGTAGATAGTTATGGCTAAAATGCTCTTAAGAATGCATATTGAATATTACCATTTAAATGCTAACCATTTTTTATTTTTATAAACTTAACTTTTTATTAATAAACAGTTATCATCATTGTAAAGATGAAATAGATTTATAAATTCCAGTGGTATATAATGATAGAAAGTGATCTAGGAAAACGTGGTGTTATTGAAAATAGCAATAATTTCTTTTACCTACCAAATACATATATCTTGGTCAAAGTTAAAATAAAGTATTAGTTCCTGCATAATATCATATGTTCTTTATTGTTATGTTAGTGCTTTGTATAGCAACCCTACTACAATTCTATTTACTTGCAATCATTCTATTAATTTTGCAACAAATAAAGTCTTGTATTTATCGTCATATGAAAGTGTAATATGAAATTTGAAATTTATTATTTGGAATTTTAGCACAAAGTCTCAGTATGTAGCTGAGTGGCCTGAAATTCATAACTCTCCTTTCTCAGCCTCCTAAATGCTGGAATTAATACTCATGTATCAGTACTTATAGTTTTCAGGAAATATTAAAACATTATGATTTTCTGTGATTCCCTTAAACATCTTATTTAATTTCCTTTTTCTTTTTTACATTGTTAAAAGTGGGCTTTATTTTTCCAAACTCAGGGGTTTACTTGCTAGTGAAACACTGTACTACTGAGCCATGGCTTCAGTCCTTTTGACTCTAGATATATGGTTTCCTTTTTTTCCTTCAGTGCTAGAACTAGCCTAGACTAAAATCTTTTTCATGCTACTTGAAGTAGCTGGAATAACAAGCAAGTGCTACGACATCCAGTTTTTTTCTGTTGAGCTGGGGTCTCTTGAACGATTTGTGCCTGGGATGGACTGGAACCGTGATTCTCTAATCTGTCTCCTATGTCGCTGGGATGACGACTATGTGGCACTCATGCCAAGAAAAAGCACTTTCTATATTGACTTGTTTATTGTAGCCGCTCTTGACAAAGGTCCTGCTATCCCCAATTTTCAGGTAGAGATTGAGAGAGTTGCCCAATCGAAAATTAAAAATTAGCCTTGTACTGATGGCTCAGCTCCTGTAATCCTAGCTACCCAGGAGGCTGATATCTGAGAATCACGGTTTAAAGCCAGCCAGGCAGAGAAGTCGAAGAGACTCTTTTTTTTTTCTTCCACTTTTTATTATCAAACTGATGTACAGAGAGGTTACAGTTTCATACGTTTGGCATTGGATACATTTCTTGTACTGTTTGTTATCTTGTCCCTCATACCCCCCTCCCTCCTCCCCCTTTCCCCTCCCCCCAGGTGTTCAGTTCACTTACACCAAACAGTTTTGCAAGTATTGCTTTTGTAGTTGTTTGTCTTTTTTTACCCTGTGTCTCTCAAATTTGGTATTCCCTTTCAATTTCCTACTTCTAATACCAGTATACACAGTTTCCAATATATTCAGATAAGATTACAGAGATAGTGTAGGTACAACCCAGCCCAACAATGTTCATCGCAGCACAATTTGTCATAGCGAGAATCTGGAACCAACCCAGATGCCCCTCAGTAGACGAATGGATCAGGAAAATGTGGTACATATACACAATGGAATTTTATGCCTCTATCAGAAAGAATGACATTGTCCCATTTGTAAGGAAATGGAAGGACTTGGAAAAAATTATACGAAGTGAAGTGAGCCAGACCCAAAGAAACATGGACTCTATGGTCTCCCTTATTGGGAATAATTAGTACAGGTTTAGGCAAGTCATAGCAGAGCATCACAAGGCCCAATAGCTATACCCTTATGAACACATAAGATGATGCTAAGTGAAATGAACTCCATGTTATGGAAACAATTGTTATATCACAGTTGTAACTACTTTCAACGTCCCATGTGTATCTGTAGCTTCTACCATTGTATCACCTTCCTGTGGTTGTAGCAACACTATCTCTGTAATCTTATCTGAGTATATTGGAAGAGACTCTTATCATCAATTAACCATCAGAAAACTGGAAGTGGCTCTGTGACTCAAGTTTTAGACCACTCTTGAGCTGAAGAGCTCAGGGACAGTGCCAGGCCCAGAGTTCAAGCCCCATGAAACCTACAAAAAAAAAAGAAGGAAGAAAGAAAGAAAGAAAGAAGGAAAGAAAGAAAGAAAGAAAGAAAGAAAGGAAGGAATGAATGAAGGAAGGAAGGAAGGAAGGAAGGAAAGGAAGGAAGGAAGGAAGGAAGGAAAAGAGAAGAAAAGAAAAGATAATAAGGGTTGGATCCAGGTTCACATTTTGTTCCTCTACTCTTCTATTGGGATTTGAACTCAGGACTTTGGTCTGGAGTAACTTGCTTGGTTGGTGTTCTACCACTTAGCCACACGTTTAACACATTTTTTTTCTTTTTTTCTGGTTCATCGAAGATACAGTTTCTCAGATTTTTCTCCCCTTATTGGCTTTGAACCTGGATTCTTCAGGTCTCAGCCTCCTGAGTAGCTAGGATTATGGGTGTAAGCCATTGGTGCCTAGGAGAACTGATGATTTTTGGTTCTGGTAGTGGCAGAGTGAGCGTGCTGACCTACACATTGCCTCTGTTCACTGCTAGTATGGAGATTAGTCCCCATTGGTCCACGAGGCTCTTCTTCTATCTGTTTGTATCTTCTCTTGGTGTAGTTCTGGAGTGTCTTCCATGGGTTTGGGTACCAAATGCCTAGTCCCAGTGCTTTCACTTTTATTTTTGAGTAAAATGAGTTAATTTTATAGGAATGTATTTTTTCATTTGTAGTATTTAACATCATTAATTCTTCCAATATTATTTATTAGGTCTTCAAGTTGGAATCTTTTCTTTCTGCTTGTAGACTTCTCAGTGTCTTATGGATATGTGCCACAAACTCTGTGAAGGTACCAGCTATGCCATGAAGTCCATGGCAGTGCTTAACATTCGGTGCTTAGTGAATCTTTGTGTATTCATTCCATTAGCTAATGGGTGAAAAGACAAGGTGAACTGACATTTCCTTTACAGACAGCAAAGGACCAGACAAAATTCTCAGCTTCCACAGCAATATATATGGAATAAATATTACATTTGAGGTAAATTATACAGTGTATACTTTTTGGCTCTTTAATTTCATCTTCACACACATATAGGAGTGGGAAAATATAAATTAACATGTTTGAATAATAATCCTAATTAATGGTGAATTCTAGATTAAAAACTATAAAGTAAGTTTTCTGGACTTCAATTGGACCTAAGCATCTCACCATTTTTAAAAAAAATAAGACTTCTACTTACCTTTGCATGTGGAATTTTACAAGGATCAAATGAATCTAGCAATTCAAATTTCTCAGCTAAGTGCAGGTTAGTTATGACATATATATGTATGCAATTTGTGTCATGATAAGACATTTAAAAATTGCATTGCTAAGATTCAGAAATTTTCTAGACAAATTGTTCTAGTTACAGAATTAAATTTATAGAAAAATGTTGACTGACTTTTAATAAACTGCTTTATTGAACTGTTGTTAAATGAATCATTTTTGTTTATTTGGTTTTTGTTGTTGTTGTTGTTGCCAGTCCTGGGCCTTGGACTCAGGGCATGAGCACTGTCCCTGGCTTCTTTGTGCTCAAGGCTAGCTAGCACTTTGCCACTTGAGCCACAGTGCCACTTCTGGCCGTTTTCTATATATGTGGTGCTGGGGAATCAAACCCAGGGCTTTATGTATACAAGTCAAGCACTCTTGCCAATAGGCCATATTCCCAGCCCGTAAATGAATCGTTTTAACTTAATTATTATATTTAAGAAGTTGCTTAAAGGAGTTTCAGTTTGACTTGTCAGCTTATGTCCTATCTTGATCACTTACCTGTTCCATTGTTTTCATGCATCTGTCCCAACCCAACCCATAAACTCAATCTTGATGATTTTCAATATATATGAGAATATTCTCTCTTCTTATTTCTTCATAACTTAAATAGTTAAACTCAATGCTAAAAATGTGAAATTGTTTTTCTTGATAATCTCTATGTCCTATGTGACTGGATAAAAATACAGTCTAAGGGAGAAATTCTCTGAATGACAGAAATGATTGGTTAAAAATGATTGTCCTTTAAAGACTTTTACTGGTGTTTATTGGTAGCTCACATTTTGGTGATAAGTCATTTTATACCTTTAAGCTATGGTAGTATAATGCAGTCTGCCCTTGATATTCCAACTAGAGGTTTTACTGTCAGCTTGCTTCATGACTTGGTTAGGCTGACTATGTCTATCTACTGAGGTTAGCGATGTCTACTTTGTAAAGGGTTAATACAGCATCAGAATAAGTTGTGTCAGAGTTTATATCACAGCCTAGTGAAGTTCTTTTTTTTTTTTTGCCAGTCCTGGGGCTTGGACTCAGGGCCTGAGCACTGTCCCTGGCTTCTTCTTGCTCAAGGCTAGCACTCTGCCACTTGAGCCACAGCGCCACTTCTGGCCATTTTCTGTATATGTGGTGCTGGGGAATCGAACCCAGGGCCTCATGTATATGAGGCAGGCACTCTTGCCACTAGGCCATATCCCCAGCCCCCCTAGTGAAGTTCTTGATATATACCAAGTGTTATCAACAATAGTTTACAATTCAAATGATTTTCTTCCAGACTGTTTCTTTAGACCCTGACATTTCCTAAGTAGTCAGTCTGCACTTAAGACAAGCTCCCAACTCCACAGCAGCCCTTCTTGCTTTTTTAAAATTTTCATGTAATGTGTCACATGTTTTTATCTTGAGCCATCCTGGACTGTGATTCTTTCATTTATATTTTATGTATAGCAGGCTGACACACATATGCCCCCAGGCCCAGCTGTTTCTGTTGAGATGGAGTTCTTCTTTACTATCCCCAGGCTGACTTTGAGCTGTGATCTTAAATCTGTTTCCACAATAGCTGGAATTACAGATGTGACCACTGGGGCCAGCCTAGATTGTTCTTCACTGGAAAACTAGGATTAGCACTTATATTAAGATAATTATGACAAAGACTTTGAATATTGATGACAGATGTTTTCTCAGCTTGAAGTACATCTCCCATTGGTAATCCCATAACATATTTGGAAGTAAATATAGCTCATTAAAATAGTCTTGGATTAAAGATGTATTTGGGAATGCCTTTCAGACTCATCAACCTGTATTTTGGTATTCTTTTCTCATTCTGCTTTATCTTATTTAGAGTGGATTAAAAAAACAACTTTATTGTGTTCAGAAAACTTCCTTCTTTGAAGCAATTTTCAAGACAAATAAAATAGACTAAGAGCTAAAGCTAGTTTTACTTTTGCAGACTATTCCATTAACTAAAAATTAATATTATGCATAAAATATAAACTAAAATCATTGCAATAAGTAATGATTTTGTCAAATTACTTACACCAATTAACTTGCTTGTAATTACAGATTGCATAATTGCTGCACAGATCTTTCAAAGGCAGCATATGTCATATTTATCTACTCAATAGCCACACTTCATTGTGTCTAGACAAAGTTTGATGGCTTTGCATTCCAAATGACAAGTGTGGCAATTACCAAGCAATGTGGCCTATAAGTTCTGCATCTGGCTTTCCCATGTGTCCTTTCATTAATGGAAAAAAAAACCCAAAACAAACAAACAAAAAAACACTGCAAGGTCTGTAGGAGTAACTGGATTAATTTGACCTGCATCTTGGTTTGCTTACTAGCTGTGTGACCACCACTCGCAGTGTGACCACTGCCATTCATCCCCATTGCCATCATTATTCTAATTCAGAGGCTCCACCAAAGAGAAAACAAGATATCCTAGAAAACAGGTAATTTTTTTCCTTCAATAAATGTAAATTTTATTTTCAAATCATTTTTATAGTTCACATCAATCATTCAGCACACATTTTCATTTGTTTCAAGCCCATATATATATATATATATATATTTATATTTATTATCAAACTGAATTACAGAGAGGTTACAGTTTCATACTTTAGGCATTGGATACATTTCTTGTACTGTTTGTTAACTCGTCCCTTATTGGCCCCTCCACGCTCCCTCTTTCCCTTCCCCCGCCATGAGTTGTTCAGTTCATTTACACCAAACAGTGTTTCAAGTATTGCTTTTGTAGTTGTTTGTCTTTTTTTACCCTGTGTCTCTCGATTTTGGTATTTGCTTCCAATTTCCTAGTTCTAATACCAGTATACCCGGTTTCAAATATACACAGATAAGATACAGAGAAAGTGTAGGCACAACCACAGGAAGGTGATACAAGAAGATCATCAATAATAGAGGCTACAGTTACACACGGCACATTGAAAGTAGCTCGCAAGATAAACAGAAAGCCCACAGATTGGGAGAAGATCTTTACTGGCCATTCAATGGACAAAAGCCTCATATCTAAAATATATGCAGAACTAAAAAAATTACCTTCCTCCAAAACAAAACCGCAAAGAACCAATAGCCCCCTCATCAAGTGGGCTAGAGACTTAAAAAGAGACTTCTCTGATGAGGAAATGAGAATGGCCAAGAGACATATGAAAAAGTGCTCTACATCACTGGCCATAAAAGAAATGCAAATCAAAACAACATTGAGATTCCATCTCACCCCAGTAAGAATGTCCTATATCAAGAAAACTAACAATAACAACTGTTGGAAGGGATGTGGCCAACAGGGAACCCTACTTCATTGTTGGGGGGAATGTAAATTGGTTCAGCCACTCTGGTAAGCTGTATGGAGATTCCTCAGAAGGCTAAACATAGAACTCCCCTATGACCCAGCAGCCCCACTTTTGGGTATCTATCCAAAAGACCACAAACAAAATCACAGTAATGCCACCAGCACAACAATGTTCGTCACAGCACAATTTGTAATAGCAAGAATCTGGAACCAACCCAGATGCCCCTCAGTTGAAGAATGGATCAGGAAAATGTGGTACATATACACAATGGAATTTTATGCCTCTATCAGAAAGAATGACATTGCCCCATTTGTAAGGAAATGGAAGGACTTGGGAAAAGTTATACTAAGTGAAGTGAGCCAGACCCAAAGAAACATGGACTCTATGGTCTCCCTTATAGGAAATAATTAGCACAGGTTTAGGCAAGTCACAGCAGGGGATCACAGGAGCCCAATAGCTATACCCTTACAAACATATAAGATAATGCTAAGTGAAATGAACTCCATGTTATGGAAACTATTGTTATATCACAGTTGTAACTACTTTCAACGTGCCATATGTAAAACAGGTAATTTCTTAGAGGACTTAAGGGATGTAAGAAAAAAGTAGACTTCCATTTTCTTTAACAAACACCATTGTTACAATGTCAAATAATCAAATCAGCCTTAGTAAAATTCTGATCTGAAAGTAGTATACACACAATTGTGCATACACACAATTTCACATTGGTACAATTGGTTGGTGATACAGCTAGAGCACCTGAAATCTTCGGGATATTTGGACAATTTCTCAACCATAAGACCAGAGACATTTTTTGAGATGTAGTTAATACCTCCATCCCTACTGTTCATGCTCCGTGCAAATTTCCCACCCCTTCTTGGAAATGAAGGTAGCTAGTGAAGAGAGACAGATGATAGTAAGGTTTGTATCTCAGACAAGGGATAAGAGGACCTACAAAATAAGAGAAAGATACAGCCAAATAATCTCTGGAGAGCAACCAAAGAAGAGAATAAGAGGATAGAGGTAGGGGCTGGGGATATAGCCTAGTGGCAAGAGTGCCTGCCTCGGATACACGAGGCCCTAGGTTCGATTCCCCAGCACCACATACACAGAAAACGGCCAGAAGCGGCGCTGTGGCTCAAGTGGCAGAGTGCTAGCCTTGAGCGAGAAGAAGCCAGGGACAGTGCTCAGGCCCTGAGTCCAAGGCCCAGGACTGGCCAAAAAAAAAAAAAAAAAAAGAGGATAGAGGTAAGCCAAGAGATTGAGATGTTATTAGAATGGAATACACAAAGTTTTAAGAGAGAATGATGAATGGTGTTAAAAACCTGTAGAAAAGTCAAATACATTAAGGTTTGGAAAGAGTTGCATTCTTTTTATTTTCTTACCTATTTGAATTTTTAAAGTACAGAGAAATACTTGTTGACCTTGGAGATGACAGGTACAAAAGAGTTTGAAGGCAAGGCAAGATCTCATCCAAAATAAATACATGTGCAGGAGGTGAGAATGCCTGTATCATAGATCACTCCTTTCAAGGAACTTAGCAGTGAGTTGGAGGGAGAAAAAGTTAAGGAAGAGAAAGACAGTCTGTCCTTCACTTACTGATTTCTGAAGGCAATTTTTTTTGTTATATATTACCTATCGAAAGTCATCATTCTTGGTAAGTGTCCAAGCCTCCAGTGATTAACCAAAACAGCAAATCAATTATGTTATTTAGATGTGCCATTTGTAAGTAGTTCTTCTTGGAAGATTTCCAAAGAAGTTACTTTGCCCAAATTTGACATTTTTTTCTTCATACTTTGCTAAGATTTTGGATAGATAAAGCATTGTTTAATAACCTTGCAAATCTCCCACTCTGAATTTACTGCATCCGTGATTTGTTGTATACATTTTGGAGTGTTCTCACTTACTCATTCTAAAACCTAAACAAAGTTCCTCATACTCTTTTAACACTGTTTTACAGTGAGTATGATATCTTTCCATCCTGTCTACGCCTTCTTCTATCCCAGAGTACTAGCAATGAGAAGGTATAGGAAGAGAAGTTTGACTTATCTAGACACTGTTAGGAGGATATCAGGAAGATTATAGAGAAAGCTAAGAATCAGTTCTGTATATGTGGTGCTGGGGAATTGAACCTAGGGCCTCGTGTATCCGAGGCAGGCACTCTTGCCACTAGGCTATATCCCCAGCCCCTCATTTTTATAACTCTGAACTTTTAAAAGGAAAATCCAATTTTTTATTGCTTTATTTTTTCAAAGCAATATGTAGCTATAGAGAATATTTGTTTTATGCCTGTATGATGCCAGACATATAAAATAGTAAAATCGTGATTTAAATAGTAAACAAATTATTTTAGAATGTTATTTAAATGGCAAACATAAATATTCTATACATGTGAGATTAAGGTTGAAAGTTTCAACTTCTGCACATGTATTTTATTTATGGATATTGGATGAATAAACATTTTTGAAAGATCAAAGTTCTATGAAAATAGAAAAGATCAAGAGATCATTAGAGCTTTTCGTTTTAATTTTGAAAACAGCTGTTGATATTGATAGCTCATGATACATTTTAAATGACTAAGATTATTATATATTCAAAGGTCTCAAATCATAATCTTATGGGCATATTTTGTGGAATCAGTGAATTGGGCAAAGAATTAAGGGAGAGTACAGCATCTTTTTCATTGGTTATTTTGAGTTAGCTGTCTGGATTTGTGCTTGGACTCTCTTGGGCTGAGATCCTTTTTGTGTCACTGGGGTATCAGGTGCACAGCACTGTATCCAGCCATAAATTGACATGTCATCTCGAAAACTTTTGTATCCAGGGATGGCCTCTAACTATAATATCATAATCTCTGTCTCCAAAGTAGCTACAATTACAGGCATAGACCAATGTACTTGGATTGTCCTAATTTTGTAAAGCTCAAATAAAATAAAAAGTAAGACATATAAAATTTTATAAAATAAAAATATGACACATAAAATAAAATTTAGTTGGATACATACATATATACACACATGGAAATAAAACATAATAATATTATTTTTTTAAAGATGCAAGAAAAATATAGACCCCCATAATCAGGAAATGAAGCCATGGGGAAATAAGTTGTTGATGAGGGAAAGACAATGGGAAAATTCTAGGATTTTGGTTAATTGTTAGGATTACAGAATTACTTTGATAATTTTGTTCCTCAGATTGCATAAACACTTTATTATTTGGGATCCATTAAATACTGCATAAGGAATAAAGGTGAAAGACCGTGGTAACTTTTTGCTGTTGGTCTTATATATGCCTTAGGAGAGACCAGTAAAATGGAACACTGAGACAAGTAAGAGGTTTTTATGTGCCCATGAGATAAAAAATAGGTTTACTGAAATTTTTAAAGGTTAACTCATCCTTATTTAAAGCTTCATATTTTATTTTTCGTTGTTTTCCATACTACAAACATGTGAGAAAATAAAAAGTAACAAATATTTATGGAGTTATCTCACTACTTTCAAGAGTCAGGTTTGTTTCTGCTGGAAGATCTAGAGTGAGGAAGACAGATGTCTGTTCTTCGGGACCTTGGAGGTCTTTTAAGGCCAAGAGAAGATATGTATCTATTATTCTAATTAGTATACATTCTGGAAACACAACCTGTTAGGCAAATCTAAATGAGCAAGTCTTAAGAGTAATCCATCTCAATGTATTAGAAAAAAATTATAAAAAGACAAAACAGCATACAGCAAATAGATCTAGACAAGAGTTGACTTCAAAGTTTCCTTTAGGAGTATCTTTTTCACTAGAGTGTGATATTAAGTCAAATGTATCAATTCCATGAAATAACTGTGGTGCAGATTATTTCAAAATAATATTTATTTTCATGCTAAGGGTGTTTGGCCTGAATGTCATTATGATTTATTGTTATTAAATAAATCCTTCTCATTTCACTAGTGAACAGTTTTGTATTGATTAGGCAATGTTTCCTTTGAATTCCCTGTCTTATATTTCATCCCATTTTTTTAACAACTTGAGATAAATTATTTACTTAACCACTGAAAGTATCAGTTTCTTCACCCATGAAATGGAGATGGTAATATGCCCACACAGAGCTGTGAAGATTCACTTTCTTTTTTTTATTTTTTTATTTTTATCTTTATTTTATTTTATTTTTTTTAAGTTTTTATTATAAAACTGATGTACAGAGAGGTTACAATTTCATACGTTAGGTGGATTCACTTTCATGATGTGTATAAAAGACCCTTATCAACTTGAGCACAGGAGTGATAAGGATTTAAGACAGCTTAAAAATAAGGCCTTCGGTAGGTGCAAACTGAATTTCTTCTGTGGGCTTTCATTTTATAGTCCTGGGCCATTGTAGGTGCTAGGGATTGAATTTTTAAATGAATAAAGTAATAAGAGCTGCTAGTCAAAGTTGTTTGGAGTTAATGTTCTAGCTTTACAGTCATAAAAAACTTTTTTTTCTTTTAAAGAAAAATGAGCAGTTATCTTCAGATATTGAATGGAACATTCAGGAAGAAATCATTGAGATGCTCAGGAGACTGTTTTGTTTCTCTAGTTTGGGAAGGAATAGGCACAGACAGGAAATGATCCAAAAAAAAAAAGATGAAGGATCTGGGAAACTTTCCATCTGTTCCCAAGTTAGATATTAATATTGGCTTTGTGGATTGGTTCAATGTCCTGCCTGTAAATTCTAGGACATCAAGTGTATTTGTAATCAAATAGAAGGCAACATGCTCGTTCCAAATGACATTTGAATTACTTGTGATTTGGTATTCTCAGCTCAATTCCTGTGAATCATGGGAGTTGAGTGTGGAAATGTCACCCTGTGTGCAGAGCACAGCCCAGAGCAAGTAGTTTACTTGGCCTTCTTTCCTCCCTTCTACTCAGTCCAACCCTTTCCAAAGGACCAAAAAATACAAAAGTTCTGTGAAGCATTTTTATTTTATAGAACTTAATATTGCTTAATTAAGCAATGTGTATGTTTTTGAAATGCATATTTATCAATGGTTACATTTTTCCTATCATTTTGTAAAATACTATACTATATATTTAGTTCCACTAAAATGTTATAATAAATAAATATTTCAATGACCTAGGAATTAAGAGCACCTTAGTCCACTTTACGTAGTTTTAAAGAATTGCATGGTGCATCGTTTTGATTTTATGAAAAAAAAAATATCCCCATGAAGAGTGTCTTGTTTGTTTGTTTAATGTTTGTTAGTTTTTGGAACTAGGAATTGAACTGAGGGCCTCTTGCTTCATAGATAACAATTCCTCAACTTTGTTATAAGCTCAATCCTTTTAATTTTGTTGTAGACAGTCTCCCTAAATTTGATCAGGACTCCTTTGAACTAAGTTTCTTCCACATCTGCTTCCAGATTAACTGAGAATACAGATGTGTTCAATCACCAGGGGTTTGTTTATTTTTTAATAGAAGAACAAGAGCTGAAGTGTAAATCACTTTTAAAAATCAAAGTAATACAAGTTAGATTTTAATTATTCAAGTTACAATTATACAAATTAGAGTTGTAATTATATCTTATATGTTTTAATTTATGAAAATGCAGCGGGATATTTTAATGGTTAGGTATTTTAATCCTACATCTGGAAAGCAAGCATTTGTGGGAATATAGAAGTCAGGTTATATTTGCATTAAAGAGTATGTCTACAAGTATACACAAGGGAATCAAATGGACAACACTGACATATACTTCAGAGTGGCTTAAATCTTTGCTCTTTCCATGTTTTCTTGGACGAAGGAAAGTTTTGCTTGATGACTAAATCTACTGAGGTGAAACCTACATTTTAATAAGATCCCTTAGTAATTAAAATGCATAATTAAGTTTGAGACTCATTGTCCTGACACTCTGAACACTTGTGGTATAAGTTGTTACTAATTTAACATTTGAAGGTTGTATAATGGTAGAGTATAATTCTACAATATGAGTTGTACTTTGCACAAACACAAAAACATATTTTGATAGAAATAAAAATATACTTCCAATTACTGAATATTGATAAAAATTGAAACAAGATAAAATAAAATACATAAAAATAAAAAATCATTTTATAATTGCCAGTGTACAGTAATTTCAGATGTAAAAACCAAAACCAAACCCCAAAACTGCATATCTACGTGCATGAGTGTTCCTTGGCCCAAATTAAAAGATAAATGATAGTTAAACTACTGATGAAGCAGTTCATGCAGGAAGAGACTAGAAAATTTGCTATAGATGAGGGTGGAAGTTATATCAAATTTTATCACTAAGGAGGACAATAATGGGTTGATTTTGTATGGAAATAACAAAATTCATACACAAAAGTAGAAAAGAAGACATGACTTATGCTTATGACAAGTGAAGCCTATGACTACATGTAATTGCTTGGCCAGGAGCTTTGTCCTGGCCCTATCGAGTATACTTATTCTGTCATGGTTCCAATGGGAAGCTTGTCATAGGAGAGTGACTTAAAGTGGGTGTTTGAAAGTGGTATTAGGTGTGTACTGTGCACATGTGAAAACTTCCTCAACACTTCTAAACTTAATCATCTTTTCACAGTCTTTTCTGTTTTCTTTTTCTTTTTGTGCTCTCACATTCTCAACCTAACTATTAATGCATTTTAATGGCCTATATTGTGGTCTGAGAGTTGGGAGAAATGGGGAGGAGTCAACTTTCAAACAAAAGAGGTAAGATTGCTGTTATCAAAAGAAGGTACAGTGAATGCCAGGCAGGCAATAAACGATAAGCATGTAATAGGGGACTCACAATATAGCACAAAGTAATTGATCTAAAAGAGGAGATATACTGATTTTTTTCATAATATTACAGGAAACTTTCAGGACTTTATAAATGTCTCGTTGCCTGGGGTTTGGAGAAGTTGCTATGGCACCAGGTAAATACTTTTTCAGACTGGAAATATTGATTACAGTTACCTTATCATGAAGAGAATTCTTTAAGGATTTACCAGAAACACAGTATTCCAGTAACAAACCATTCATTACAATTTAATTTGACCATAAGTCTGCATCCATTTATGTGGCTTAATGGTGAAAGTACCGGACAAGAGGTTTATATGATCTGGCTTGTTTGACCTATAAGTACTGAGTTTCCGGTCTTCCCTCAATTATTAGGTGAATGAGATTGTTAGGAAAGATCTATATGATTTCTTAAAATTATATACAATATTAAATTCATATACCTCTGAGTGTTACAAATAAAATTAAGGTTAAACAGAGTAGGATCTCTTATGGAGAAAGGTTTTCTTCTTATTTTATTTAATGCTTAGTTAAAATTTATATGAACATAACCAAGTTCAATATATTATGCATTTATTCTCCACCAAAATTATAAAAGCACAAACTTCTATTAATAGAAAGACATATGGGGGCTGGGATGTGGCTCAGTGGCAAAGCGCTTGCCTAGCAAGTGCAACGTACTGGGTTCGATCCCCAGTAGAAATTTAAAAAAAAAGAAAAAGAAAAGAAAAGACATATATAAAAATAGATTATTGCCTCTATTTCTCTGGTAGGAAATGAGCAAAATGCTAATAGAATATGGTAACCTTTTAGGGTAAATGATGAAAGGAGTGATATTGATCAAGATCCATTGTCAAAAATTGACACGCTAAAATTAAGCCGTTTTGTACAATTATTTAAGGATAATAAACATAAACTTAATAGTGAATAATGGCAAGTGATGCCTAAAATGGTTGTTAATCATAGTCTTATGGTAAGGACACTTCCAAAGTAGTATTTTTTTCTTCTTTTTGTAGTGCTTTGTATTCACTCAGACCCTACACCTGCTGGCAAACACTTCAGTTGAGCTAAATTTGTTCTGTTTAGAATTTTGTTTAGTATGTTTTGTACTTTTTTTCATATATGGTCTCCAAGTTTGCCAAGGCTTCGGTTAAATTCACGAATTCCTGCTTCTGCTTTATGAGTACCTGAGATTATAGGAGTGCACCACCATAATAGGCCAAGATACTTTCAAATAGTCTTATTTCTAATTTGTTTACATATTGTCTAAAATAATTAGTTTATAACATGTAGTTAATTTTTCTGAAGCCAACTCTAAATAAAAACGGATTTGTATCATAGCTCTTGGTAGTTTGTATTGATTATTGGCCATATAATAAGGCAAAACTAGGAAACTATCCAAAGAAAATAGTCTAAAAATTTAGCCATGAAAGCATCATTTGCTAAAAATATTTCTTTAAAACAAATTTTGTTTAATATCATCATTGGTTCAAAAGGTATTTAGTGGTTTGTTTGTTTTTTCAAGTTTTTATTATCAAACTGATGTACAGAGAGGTTACAGTTTCATACATTAGGCATTGGATACATTTCTTGTACTGTTTGTTACCCAGGGCCTGAGCACTGTCCCTGTCTTGTTTTGCTCAAGGCTAGTACTCTGCCACTTGAGCCACAGCGCCACTTCTGGCCATTTTCTGTATATGTGGTGCTGGGGAATTGAATCCAGGGCTTCATGTATACATAGGCAAGCACTCTTGCCCACTAGTCCATATCCCCAGCTCAAAAGGTATTTAGTACATGTATCTTTATACATATATTTAAGGACATATTTTCATTTCTGATTGACATGCTTATTCTATATCATATGCATTATAAAATACATAATGTAGAAAATTTTAACGTAACAATGTTGATAACTGAGTTAAAATTTTAATTATTATTATAAAGGTGATGTACAGAGGGATTACAGTTATGTAAGTAAGGTAAAGAGTACATTTCCTTTTGGACAATGTCTTCCCTTCCTTTGCTCTCTCCCAGTTTGTCCTTCCTATCCCCACCTATCAGTCATTTTCATCATAATATCTAGTGAGTACCACGCAGCATTGACAACTCATCTTTGAGGAAGATAAAACTTTGTGTTTTATTCCTGGTGTAAACATTTCTGCTTTAATAAAACTTAGCAATGAATTGTAAGGTGAGGCAATTAAATATTGACCATTATTTTACAACTTGGCTTAATACATTGAATAGTTGACATTGGAATTCTGGTTCTGTTATTGATTTATTGGATATTTAATGGATATTATATTCAGGTGATAACTCATGAAGATAAAAATATTGCAAACTCAAACCATTGGCCAAAAATTTGCCAAGATTGCTGAAATCTAGTGGATGAATTATGTCCATTGAGTTATTCTACTTGCAAGGTGATACACATATATTTTGCATATGGTTTCAAAATCATGTGAATTACTCCACATGTTTCAAATAAGTAAAATATTTTAGGCACCCATTTTTATCCAATTGTTTGTAGTATTAGATTTTTTTCAATGTTACTTTTTACCCTAAACCCACAATCCTCCATGGAGTCATAAATAGTAATTACATTAGCCTCCATCTCAGTGTAAAGAATTCTAAAGATTCACAGTATATGAAAGTCATATTATTGAAAGGTTTACTGTTTTGACAAGCCCCTTGCATATTCAGGAAAATTCTGGCTTTAGACCTTTTGCCAAAATCTTTTGCCCATGATTAATACAAATAATGGCTTTTCTGTATGTGATATTGTTATGGTCTCCAAGGTTTGCTTTTATTCTTATCTAGTTGAACTGACACTATCATATGTGATATTATTAAGTTTTATCATGAGATACTATATTTAAGGGACTCATTTGCTATTACAGTTACAAGTTATTCTTCCCTGGTTAATACTAAAAATCCCGATCAGTGCTATATTTTCTTATTGAAGCTATCAAACAAATATGTCAGGCAGAGACTTGTTAGAGTCGTAGTTGTGTGCCAGTCCTGCCACTTATAAAGAGAGAAAGTTGCTTTTCTTGACAGAACAAGATCATCATGTTAAATTACACCTCCAAAGAAGACATGCATTAGTGGATTTATTCAAAGTGAGATTGTATTTTTTTCTTAGATAAAATAAAGCAGCACTTTTGTGTAGATTCATGGAGACACTGAAATCCTGAAATGATGTATGTAATTTTTGAGGATATCTTGAAATCCTCAGTTCCTGAGGAAGATGGATCACTAAATGTTTTCTCAATGGTACAATAATCCCTCCTGGTATAAGTAACCTGAAAGCAAACTCCCTGTGTTTTATACACTGTTCATTTACATGCACATAGCTATAATAAAATATAGACTTACATTGAGTTAGAAATTTGGCTGCCTTCCCAGCAAAAAGCAAGTATATAAAAACTCAATTTCCTCCTCTGTTAAACAAGTTGGCGTCTTTATCCGTGTGTGTGTGTGTGTGTGTGTGTGTGTGTGTGTGTGTGTGTGTGTGTATGACAGAGAGCACAAGAGAAAGAGAAGAAAGAAAGAGAGAACACATTATCGTTTTGGTCATTTTGACTCTGTCAATTAGTAACAGTACTTCAGTCCTGTGTTCTTAAATACACTTCTCTAATGGAAGAAATTGGGAACATTTACAGGTCACTGGGTAAGAAATAGTTTATCACCGATTTTTTCTGGAATTTATTGCCTATATTTTATTAAATAGATTATGTGCTTAAGCATTTTTAGTTAACAAACATGTATGGTTAATAGAACAGTTTATGGTACTAAATGAGATATTAAGGAAGTGTATGATAATGTTGACAGGCACTAGTAGATTATAGTGGAAGAACAAGCTGAAGACTAGATTCTGAGTATGGGACTGACGCTTGTTGCTTAGTAGCTGTGAAACCAGGAACATTGCTTATCTCACACAAGTCTCAGACTCACATATGAGAAAGGAGGTTGAGGCCTGGGATGGTGGCTTAGCGGTAGAGTGCTTGCCTAGCATGCATGAAACCCTGGGTTCCATTCCCCAGCACCACATAAACAGAAAAAGCCAGAAATGGCGCTGTGGCTCAAGTGGTAGAGTGCTAGCCTTGAGCAAAAAGAAGCCAGGGACAGTGCTCAGGCCCTGAGTCCAAGCCCCAGGACTGGCAAAAAACAAAGAAAAAAAGAGAACAAACAGTACAAGAAATGTATCCAATGCCTAACGTATGAAACTGTATCCGCTATACATCAATTTGATAATAAAAACTTTAAAAAAAAAACAACAAAGAAAAAAAGAGAAAGGAGATTGGCGGTTACTAAGAGAATTAATTTGTATTCCATACAAAGAGATTGTCATTAGTAGGCAATCAAGAAATCACATGTTTATCTGTTTTAGAAGAATGATAATGTTTGATCATTTAGTTTTTTCCACCTTTGGCAAAATATTAAATATGGTACTAACCATGTATAAGAAATCCAACAGTCCCAAAGAGTTTTCCAAGTCTGTATTGTCTTCCAAGTTTTATCCTATGCTTCTACTAAGCATTAAGCAAATGGAAAACCACTCTTTTGACTTTTAAATGTTGGCTCCAGCTACTGCAAACATATTACTTTGTAAGAAGACATTGCATAATATTTATTACCTTTCTATGAAGTAGCACAGGTCAACAGTTTTGACTTTATTCCTTGTTTTTCTAATTTTCAACAATATTTCAAATTCTTCATTCTATCTACTTCATATACAAATGGTAATTTAAATTTACATAGGTGAAGGTGAATTGTGGCACAATTAGCCATGGCACAATTATTCTTTTTGCTTGTTTATGGTTTCGTACTTAGGAATTTACTCCCTTATGACTTTTATCCACCATAAAATTATTCGAATATTTTAAGCTGCCGATGTTCTGACTTGAAGTTAATCTTCTTTAAACAGGAAAAATAATTTTGTATTCCTCCCAAATAGAGCTTTTATGAATGTTTTGAGCCCCCAAGTGTTTTGAGTTATTAAAACCATAAGATGAAGTGTTTATTGGAATGTGTCTCGTTGCTAAGACAAATATGTTGGCAATAAAGCGAAGAGAAGAGCGATGGTAAGTGTTTGTTTAATTGTCGTTAGAGAGAAAATAGTCACTGTTAATGTACAACAGCTTTAAATGGCACTTCTGTGTGTGATAAAAGCAAAAAGTACTTTCATTAGCTAAAAAGATGGAAATGGTTTTGGGTCCCACTTACATAAAAGCTCTGCTTTCACATGTACTCCATTTGAACTTAGAGCATATATAATTTCCTTTTGTTAAACATGTAATCTGTCAGCTAATCAGCAAAGATTGATTGCACATCTTTTCTGCACTGTGTGTTGTGTTATTTTCTCCGCAGAATGCAAAAACGGTAAGATAAGGTAAGTGGCTGCCTATCACAGTGAAGAGGCAAGAAATCCTCCACATGAAGCAGTTAGCAGTATTTACTGATGAATGAAGAGGTGATAAAACCAGAGGCACCAATCAGCACTTCCTGAAATACTCCATAAAATATTATTTAGTTGAAATGCTCTGGCCAAATGTGTTTGGGAAATGTGGTTCAACATATATTTCCTTTAGAGCTTGGCAGCTCCCGTCTTCCATACTAAAGGGCCCTGTATAAGCAAGCTTATAAAATCATTTGTCCAAACAATTTAACTTTCTTTTTTACCATATCCTATGTGTCTCTTGTAAGAACCCCATTAAAGAAATTTGTCTTAACTTAGTCTAATAAATTAATTATTAAATCTACTTAAGCATCCCCTTAGAGATGGAGATGCTTGCTTTTAAGGACTTAACTGCTGATTTAAAAAGTGGTACCTTTTGCAGGGAAGTAGTGAGGTCAGTGGAGTTTTTTACAAATTTTCAGGAAGAAAATTTGGCAACACAAGTCAAAATGCAAGACATACGTACTCTTTGGCTTGGCAGTTATGCTTCTAGTAACTTACCTATATTCAAAAACTTCCCGTTTATAAGTCTCATTAGCATGGCATAAAATATTCTCCACAATATCTCCCTTATATTTCTTGGGAAATACATAGCAAAGGATACTATAATGAAGACTACACATGCATATATGGAGGCCAGGAAGACTGGGAAAAGATTCCTGAAACAGGTGGGACTTACATCACCCATAATGTACCAGCAGTGTTTTGATGGAAGAGACATTGTTAGGAACTTGAAACTCCAAATTCTAAGCCCAGATGAACACTTGGCATATTATGGAATTAAGCTTGGTTTTTGAATTGTTTGTTGTTGGTTTGCTTTTTTTCTGGTAGTATTATCATGTATCAGGCAGGTGCATTACCATTTTATTATAGTAATCCAAAAACCATTTCATGATATTAATGCTGTTATTTCACTTTTCAAAAAGTGAAGTTTTATTTAATCTCCCCAAATCAAACTTGTAGGGGCTGTTAGAGATTGCTAATTCCATTAGGAGGTTGGAATTTAGTAATCTTGTTATAGTGTTTTCTAAGTCCCAGAAGACAAATGTGTTCTAAAATTTTCTGAGGGAAAATGAGGTCTCTATCTTATTGAGAGTCCCTTTATTTGACAGTTATTAATGGGACATTGAAATGAGAGATTTTGAACCACTACCCCTGCTTCCACTCAACCATACACACACATGCAAAGCATCAAGTTCAGAAATAACTTCTGAATTTCTCTTGGTTTAAGTGCAACAGGTTTAACTGCCCATCTGGTGCTTTGCACTCTAGGTTTTCTTAAAGAATTTTATAATACCCAGCTTGCAAATGAGAGTTTTGGTCACTGGCATTCTTTTCCTTTACTGCAATCAGAGTTAAGGTTGAAATTTGGTTTGTGAAAGAACCAGATCCACCTATTTATTTTCCATTACAGAATGCAGGAGAAAGAGATAGACTGGAAATAAAGATTGCCTCAAACCTGTTGCTCCAAAAGCTATGGGAAACTCAAAGTAACCTCCCTCTCCCCAGGTTTAGTTGGTTCTGATGTATAAACTTAATAATGATGATCAAATATACAATTCTCAATTGCATAGAACTTCATAAAGTTATTACTTTCTACCTTATTATAAGTGTAAGAGAACTCTTTTTTCTTCAAAATTCTAAAGTATCTGTATTTTTTCAAACGTTCCTTGAAATTTCTTATTTATTTTTCCAGGGATTTTTTTCTTCACTATTCATTATGCTCTTTATTACTTGCTTATTAGAATAAATTTTGGTAGGGTTCAGTAATCAGTGGAAGGAATATGTGAATAGAATTGAGTAGTTATTAATAAACAGCTATTATGCATTTAATATTGCAGGAGTTGGATTGCCAAATGAGAACAGAACATAAAAGGTGCATAGAGAGTTGAGAACAAGGATAATACTGGCTGTTCTTTGCTTCTAAAGCTTGCAAATCTTATTGAATATAGCAAATGGTCCAGAAACTTCTTGTTTATTTGGTAGCCAATTTTATTTGGCAAATGATTTGCAACTAATTGTTGAGAAAATTAATTGTTATGGTCAGCGATCTGAATATGAATTTTAAAATGCAAACAAGTATGAAACGATTGCATAGATTTAGAAGAGCAAAACTCTTATCTCTATTGGCTGCTGACTTATACTATACTCCCAGATACTTGGGAGGTAGAGATTAGGTGGATCAAGATTCTAGGCCAGACAAGACAAAAATATTCCTAAGACACCATCTCAATAGAGAAATCTGGGAGTAGTGATTTACACCTGTTTTCCATGGTCTGATAGGAAAAATAAATAAGACACAATGAAGTTTGGATCAAAAACATTTTAAAATAAATTCTTTATCTTTTGAATATAAAAAAGAAAGAATAAGTGGGATTCCTGTCAAGTTGTCTCAGGCTAAATCAAGACTCTATTCAGAAATAACAATTGCAAAAGAAGCCAAGAGATAGCTAAAGCAGTAGAGCTTATCCCTAAAAAGTAATAAAACAAGCAAATGACCCCAAATTTCATCAGTATCCTCCACAATTTAATATCGCTCAGTAAGAATTAACATTGTAGTCTTATAAGGCAGATCAGGGTCTTGATATCTCTAGGAAAATTTAATTTTGTCTCTGCTTATTTTCATGTATAATGTGTTAAAAATTACTATATATATTCGTATATATGTATGTACAAATATATATACATCTAAAAGAAATATTTTAAAAGAATGTTTATAATTAAAAAAAGCAAATTAGTAATTTGTCCCAGTTATTGTTTCTTTGCATAATTATACAGATGGCATTTTGAATAGAATTATAGTTCCAGATAAAAATATTTATAATCATTTTCTATTATTAGTTTCTCTAAAGAAATTAAAGCCTAAAGGTTATAATTTCAATAATACATACCAATTCCGATTTCTAGTTACTGGTACTTTCTAATGTATCTGGGAAAATAAAACCTTACACTCATCTGCATTTAATTTAGTTCACATATATTTGAATAGCTGTTAACTTATTTATTAATAAATAAAACATTGCTATAAATCATTGACTTTATTGGCAAATCAATATTTATAAGATTTTTTCCTATATATTTCAGAGTATTATTTTAAGGAGTTATGAGTTCCAGAAATTAGCCATCCTTATGCAAACATATACATGTATTCTTATTGTTTCTCTTACAAATATCACACTGCATTTCTTGTCAACATAAACTGCTTTCTATAATGACTTTATTCAAGGTTACAAAATTTACAAAAATTGAGATGAGTATAAGTTTTTCGTTTCAAAATGAAGTAGCTGGGCGCCAGTGGCTCATGCCTGTAAATCCTAGCTATTCAGAGGCTGATATCTGAGGATGATGGTTTGAAGCCAGCCTAAGCAGAAAAGTCCCCGTGAGACACTTATCTCTAATAACCACTCAAAAGCTGGAAGTGGCGTTGTGGTTCAAGGGGTAGAGTGCTAGCCTTGAGCACAAAGCCCAGGGATGGTGCCCAGGCCCTTAGTTCAAGCCTCACAATTGGAAAAAATAAAAAAAAGTTAAAATAAAGTAAGAAAGTGCTTTTCTAAAAAGCCATTATTATATAGGGATAATCATTGTCTAGTTTCCGTAGTGATAATTTATATTTATTATGAAATAAGTTGAGTACTCACCTTATACTTTTTTCCCTTCTCTTTGTTGGATTAGGCTTTTAAGAGAGAAGATTAATAAGAAACAAAGAGAAAAAGCTCAGCTTTATTTTAGTACAAACATGAAGTTTAATTTTCATAGAATATATTGTTTGGAATAAATAAATAAAAGATACCCAAAGTAAGACAGACTATTTTTACTTTTTGAAACTTCAGTGTACATTTGGGGTACTCGTTTTCCATGAATATAGTTTTAAAAGATTTATGGGAACAGCATCTTCTTAGAAGTTCTATTACTGTAGATTTAATGGGCCCCTGCAATTTTATAGCTATCAGAAGTTTAGGAAAAGCAACTTTGAAGAAATCTCTAGAAAATAATTACTTAGATAGCTTTGTAATTTAAGCTATGAAGTTCTAGTTTTCAGTTTCATGAAACCATTTTTTTTCTGATCCCAAACATTTATTTTTTCCTTTTCTTAACTCATTGATCTCTCCTCTTTTCTGCTTTTTTCATTTAGCTAATCACCACGAAACTATGGTGTATGAAAGACCAAAATGTCAGTGCTCTAGAAAACTAAAATGCGAGTGAGAACTCACATAATGCTGTTGTATATTACAATCACTGTTGTGACCACTGTTTTTATTCGGTATATGAATTTCTCATTTGCTTCCATTTGAAGCTCTTTTTGTACAATTTCTTTCTGGAAGGTTTCTATAGTTTCATCCAATTAGGGTAATAAGTACATCAGTTGGGTCTGTGTTATTTTCTTTCAGATCTCTCATAGTTTAATGTATGATTTTTCACCTAATATGTGTCAAGAAAATTATTTCTGTATGGATATGTATATAGTACATATAATATAGTTGATACTATTAAAAATTCTGTATTGGGTTGACTGTATATATCTGTCCAAGTAGAAGGAAAAGTTAACACTAAACAGCCTGAAATAATTTCCTAGCCTTCCCTACAGAATTAGACAAATTTTTATTATAGACTTACTATGATGAAGACAGTGCTAGGAATTTGTTTGAGGAAAACTCAAGGTGAGTCAAGGTGAATGAAATACTATCTCTGTCCTCAAAGTGTTGACCTGAATTATGAATAAGATATACACACAAACCACGATGCTGCATAAAGTACTATGGAAGATAAGAATTGGCTCTATGATTTCTAGATTATCTATCAACAGTAAATTTAAACAAGGTATGCCAGGGATGCTTTATATGTGAAAAAACATTTGATCTAGGCAGTCAATGCATGAGCATATTGAAAAAGGCAGCAGGCCATCGAAACAGAAAGAAATATAGAAATCTGCACATTGAACATAGGTAGTATGAAACAACATCCTTTGTTCTTTTCTTCACCACAAAAAATAGAAGATAATGTTTCTTAGCTCTTTTGCTATTAACAGGGTCAATTTGAATAATTCAGGTCGAAGGGACCAGTGTGGAAATTATATCAGCCAGTTCAGAGTCAAATTACTAAGAAGACTATTTGGCATTTCTATACTTCAGTTCCATAAATTTGAAGCTGGGCGTTGAGAGTTTCAGTCATGGATACCTCCAGTACTAACCAAGACTCTTATATCATAAACCAGACATAGCTATTTTTACACATAATTACTGTCATTTTGAGTTTGGTACTATAGTTGAGGCATGACAGTCGACATATAACCAATGCTCTATAATATCTAATTATATGTATATGTTGGAAACATAAATTTCTAAATGAGATGGCAGAAAAGTAAGAAGACACGAGTTTTATTCTTGGAAATTTTTGCTAGTACATTGTGCACAGCTCTAATTGCTTATCTACCATCTCTCTCTCTATATATATCATTATCTAGGTATTATTAACTATCATCTACCTATATCTTATTTAAACACACATACATGTTTTTATTCCAAGAAGAGCATAATGTAGTTGTCTTTTTAAGTATTTGCTAGTATTTATGATTACATTTAATAATTTAGAGAGCTGTGTGTGATACTGATTCTGGAGTTGCAGTATCTTGTTGAGAATTATTAATAATGACAATGAGCTAAGAACCATTTAACCTTTGAGAAGTCTAAATACTATTTTCAGAAATGTAGGAAAATAATGACTGTAGAGAAAATATCTCTGCAGCTGAAACATAGGACCCTAGGTAACAGTTTCTCCCCTTTTAAACATCTGAAGCGTTTACTTTCAAGTAATTGTTAATTTACTTCTGGGTGGGTAGTGGCTCACTCTGTATCCTAGGCTGGTCTCAAACTTACAAACCTCTTGCTTCTGTCTCCTGAGTGTGTGTCACTGTGCCCAGTGTCATTTGACACATATAGACGACCAATTTTGAAATATACCAAAAAGAAAAGTTGTAATCCTTTATGTACTTTGAAGCCCTGGTTTTAATTTCCTTATCCTGTAGGATGAGTCAAGATGTCTTGTATACTAGCACTCATTTTATAAAATATTACAAGTGCACTTTGAAATTCAAACATGACCCAAGTGAACATCTTTAAGAAAATAATGTGCATTGTATAATTACACACTGTCGATTCTCTTCCATGGAGTGGGCTACCAACTTGACATATTAATCAGGCTCATTCTTTCACACTTTCCTCCTTGGAGTCCCACTGCTATTTCAAGGAGTGCATAATGTGGTGAATAACAGGGAGAACAAACATTACCTATGCTATAGAAAGTGTGATGCGGTAAAGAATCAAACAGAAGTAATGGTTAGCAAGATGCATTGAGGTGGTGGGGATTAATTAGATTGTATAAACAAGAAACAGCCACAGGAATGTGGTGGCAAATCAATTCCTAATCTTTCCCCAAGATCTTTCCAGATCCATGCATATGGCTCATTTCTTGTTACTGTCCGTATTCATCCCGAACTTCAAAAAAGAAAAAAAACAAAACTTCTATCAGTGCGATCATTATTAATTTTCTTTTCTTTCTTTTTTTGCAAACAATGGGTTGCTTTTCTGTTTACTTACATAACAATTCATGATTTATTATTTATTTTATTTTAAAGAGTGATGCTTATTGACAGGCTATTAAAAATAGAAAACTGAACAGGAAAGTTAGTCTATCAATTAGGGTAGATATAAAAATTGTTCAAAATTTCTTTATTTAAGATATTTACTCAGAAAGAAAATAAGATATAAATCAGAATAGTTTAACTCATTTTATGGGACATTTGTTGAGTAACAAAAATAATGAAATCAATTATCTTTTCTATCTAGTTTGAGTTAAACATGGCAGATTAAATAACGGTGGATGAATGTATAGCTATAGACAATTCATTTTTCTTCAGATAGGTGGAAATTTATAGAGGGAGCCAAGATTCAGCATTGGATGACTCTGGATGTGGTATGACATTCCTCTTGGCACCTAGAGGAGAGGAAAGAGTAAGAACTACTGTCATAAAAATGTTGATACATTTGTAATCTTAGCTATACAGGAGGATGATGTCTGGAAGATTACAAAAGTTCTCTTTATTTAATTTCCAAAATAACTAGCAAAGAAAATCAGAGCTAAAGATGTGGCTCAAGTGGTAGAATACCCAGGCAAGCCAGCATGAGGTCTTTAAACCAAACCCAGTACTGCCTCCAGTATGTCAGAGACATTCTTTCAGAAAAGATGTACATATGAGTGAAACTCAATGTTGTAGCCACTAAGGCACTTGTTTTCACTTATTTTGTGCCACACCCTCCCCCACCCCAAACGCCAAAGCTAGGTTTAGGGATGATCTGATATTTAGAGCCCAGTGCTACAAGGTATCTAGATCTTTGTCCTGAAACTTTGTATCAATGCTATCAATAGGTAGCACCCATGCTTATGTAGGTAATGAGTCAGCTGAATGCTGGTTTGGGGGTTTAAATAAAAATGTCAAACCATCCTCTTATTATGTCTTATCCTTTGCAGCTATTCCTTATATCCAATGTTAGTACTGTGAGAAATTCATGCCATTCTTTTGGCTAAGACATTTAGCAGAGTCAAGGAAAAGAGTTTTCGAAATACTACTTTTTATTTTTTTATTGTTAAAGTGATGTATAGAGGGGTTACAGTTCCATACGTAAGGCAGAAAATCAGCTAGTTAAAGCCTGAGGCTGAGCGAGGCGGTGGCTTTACCTATGAACATTTTCTCAATTGTACAAGATGGGACACTTCTCAATTTGTCTCAATAATGGTCCAGATAGAGTATGAAGCTAGAATTCTTCCTCATCAACAGAAATTAAAACAAGAGTGCATAAGAACTCTATACACTCAGAAACTGAATTTGCATTGTTTATTTATCTTATGTTTTTCTTTACATTTCAACATATTTTAGGGGTCTAACAAAACATAGTTCATGTAATTCAATTTATGTGTCTCCTGTTTCTTTAGCTTCTTCAAGGAAGAGCACCACCAACAAATAACTTTGTGGAATTTTGCTTGACATTTAGAGAAATGATGGCTAAACAAATGCATCCCCACCCAATAATTCCATTATAGTCTCCAAGGATCACTGCTCATTAATTGCTTTTGTAATTGCTTTATGAGAAATTGCTATTTGATAGGTTTTTCTCCTTTTTTCTTTCGCATGTCATTGACAGTTGCTAATTTACTTACTAGATAATTTAGACTAGGTTACATAATTTATTTGAACATTTACAAATAAACTCAATGTACTGAATTCCAAATTGCCCTTGTGATATAGTATTCTCTGCTGATTTATTTTTTGACACTCATTAATACAACCATTTATTCACCAAACAATTTTCAGTGTTTGTAATGTGCAAGTCATTGATCCCTGTACTGTGGAATCTATAAAAAGCGTTGTTGTCCTAAAGAGCTTATATTCTATTAGGGAAAGAAGACAAAAATAATTAGAATTCAAGGTCAGAAATAATAAATGCAGTGGTTTGAGCAAAGACTTTTGGGAATTCAGAAGAAGGATAAAGATCATTTCTGGTTGGAGATTTTGAAAGTGTTCAATGGAGCAAATTTTAATTAGAAGTACACTAGAGGTAAAATACCATTCACTTTTATTTAAAATAGCTTAAAATATTTCCCTGTGATTACCCATCAAAGAAAGACTGGTGAGTTAAAAAAGATGTACTTCTAAAACTAAAATTCTCAATAGCTTTTCAGAATGGATAGTTGCTAGTGGGTCCACCATCCTGGTATATTGAGTATTAGTTGATTATTGAATTACTCACAATGAATTTGTTTTTTGATGATACTGGGGCTTGAACTCAGAGTCTAGGGGCTGTTTATTAACTTCTTCACTCAAGGTTGGCGCTGTACCACTAGAGCCACAGCTCACTTCTTTCTGGATGTTTGCTGGTTAATTAGAGATAGAGCCTCCAATTATATACTTGTATGCATCTATTTACATATTTATGTAAATATCTGTGTGAACATCTATGTGTATTTGTGAATGATGTAAGTATGTATGTATGAATACATGTGTATTGAAGTTCTAAAATATTTTGGAGGGGAAGGCCTAAAGGAGAGTATGAAATGCTGCAAAAGAATCAAGTCAAAGATTTAGGAATATAGTTCTCTGTGAGAAAGAATTCAGTGAAAGATAGAGAACTTTGTCTTGCCCATCTTTGTGTCTTTAGTGATTAATGTATAGTTCTATATGTTTACATGAAACAGTCAAGGAAGTAATTGGGGGGAGTTGTAAAAATGAAGGAAAAGGTGTTTAGGAAATATACATGACAGTAAAATGAACAGTAAAGTACAGTTTCCACGAAACTGTCAACATGGATGTACAGGTGACTTCATCCTTTTATTTTACTATGCTGGCCATCTGCCACCAGGCAGACACTAATTTGAAGCCAGATTATAGAAAGCTTTAAATGAATGATAAGCTGAGAACTGGTGGCTCATGCCTGTAATCCTAGCTACTCAGAAGACCGAGATCTTAGGATCATGGTTTGAAGCCAGCACATGCAGAAAAGTCTGTGAGATGCATATCCAATAAACTACTCAGAAAAAGCTGAAAGTAGCACTGTGGCTTAGGTGGTAGAGCACTAACCTTGATCACAAAGAGGGTCCGGGACAGCATTCAGGCCCTGAGTTTAAGCCCAGGACTGGCAAGGAGGGGAAGGGGGGCGGCAGACAGACAGACAGAGAGGATAAACACATTGACCTAAGTGTGTTATGTAGAGAGAAGCTCTATTTATTGCAAGAGAATGAATGTCCATTTGGAAATGATCCTTTATATGATCTAAATTTATCTGGCTATATACCATTAGAAAGTTGCTATGAAAACATAGCACAAACATTGAAGCATCAATTATCATAAAGGTATTCATATTGCATGGAGAACAAAAAAAGCATTTATGTAATGTTTATCAGAGGACATACAGACAGTAATTGGAAATCAACTAACTCTTGAGGAATGGAGAGGAGGCATGAATCGAGTTTGGTAAAAAGAACGCAACTTTATATTCTTCGTTTCGCTCTCAGTCTGGAATGCAATCTATACTACTCTTAAAGACAGTATGGTGTATATGGAAGAATGTTTAGTTCTTCAAACATGGCAGAACTGTTTGGAAATTTTGAACAGTCTCTTTAATGCTGAGATGTCATGAGCAGCTGCCACACTGCGCATGCTAATGCTGCTAGATCTTTCACACTGTAGAGACATCCCAACTGCCTTCTGGTTTTGACTGCTGGGGTCTAACCTTAAAAGTTCAGTGATTTCATTACAGCTGCTGAACTACTTAGTTTTAATGTGAAGGAACTTAAACACTAGCTCTCATCATTAGTAACAATCTATGACTTCCCAGTTTTTACTCTCACTGGATCTTATTTATCTATTTATTTACATATATCATAATTTAAAAGACCTGATATTTAATATCCATGTACTCTTTACTTTTATGACTTCTTTCCTCATAGACATGAAAAGAAAAGTATTTCCAGAAAAACAACAACAAAAGGTCCTTACAAAAATGTCACATCTGGGCAAGATAATACAAACATCTCCCTGATTTTCTAAGAAGGTAATGGCATTAACCTAATTAGAAGTAGAAGTTGTGATATAACCACATTTTTTATTTATCCATAGATGATACTTTATCAAATATAGAAATATTTCTAGCTTTGGAAAAATAATCTTAAGATAATTCTCAGTTTGTGTATCCTAGTGTTTATGATTGACATGAGAGTTATTTGGCATTGTGTTAAAGAGTATTATTGAATGTTTTCAATTTTTGCTTCTAACACAGACAGACATCATCCAGTTTGTGGTATTTAATTGAGAAAGGAAATAACTTATAAAATAAGTTGCTTCTGAATTCACTACTTTGTTTTCTTCCCACTAAATATTAAATCATCGTGTAAAATCTGTGATGGATAGTTCTGAAATTAGCCCAAAAATGTGAGTTGACACACATTTCTGTTTGTGTTTTATATATCTTACTTTTTATTAAGATGCATTTTCAACACAACCTGAAAGGTCTTGTGAATACTGACACAAATAGATCATTTTACATGCAAGAATTCACTTATCAGCTTTAGTTAAGGAGAGGATTTTTAATAAAATTGGAGAAAAAATTCTTTCTCTGTGAATAATTCTTTTGAAGCATACTATGATACAAACCCTGAAAAAATTGTGACCTATCTTTGTATTACTTAGTCAATTGTTCTCACTTCATTAAGAACAAAACAGAAAGGAGTAGGTCATAGGGGGTTGAATATTTTGAAGTGATGACACAGATTAAGGTTCATTGTACACATTAGCTGCTGTGTTAAATAGCAAAAGAAAATCAATACATAACCTAGAATTAAGATAAAGAAGAGACAAGGTATGTTGAGAAGGGTGGGTAAGAATGTTGAAAGGAGTGATATTGATCAACATGCACTGTATTCATAAACTTGTTAGGAAAATGGCAACTGCTTTGTAAAACTACTTAAGGATAAATTTTTTGAAAAGAAAAGATAAAAAAGAATAATGTATTTTACTTAAACTTTTTAATACCTAAAATATTATTACATGATATAAACTATATATTCTGATAAAATCATTAGTGTAATATGTTGTACCTTTCTTATGCCATTTAAAATTTAGTGACTATTTAGTGGCAATTAAAGCATATCTTCCGGGCTGGGGATATAGCCTAGTGGCAAGAGTGCCTGCCTCGGATACACGAGGCCCTAGGTTCAGTTCCCCAGCACCACATATACAGAAAATGGCCAGAAGCGGCGCTGTGGCTCAAGTGGCGGAGTGCTAGCCTTGAGCAAAAGGAAGCCAGGGACAGTGCTCAGGCCCTGAGTCCAAGGCCCAGGACTGGCCAAAAAAAAAAAAAAAAAAAAAAAAAAAAAAAAAAAAAAAAAAGCATATCTTCCAAGAGTTCAAAAAAAAAAGAATAAAACAAAACTTATAGATTGACTCATCATCAACAAAATGTTCCTGGGGAAGAATAAAAGACTACCCTCCTAGTGAATGTTCAGGGCTTTTGATTTTCCTCTCCTTTAGTTACTCTACACCAGCAGATTTATAAGCCATGTACTTGAACAGCAAAGCCATTTGCCATTTGGTGGAATTGGCTGACATTTCATTTTTTTCTGGGCAGATTGCAGATTAGTTTGACATTATTTTACTGGGCTCTGAGCTACATCATTAACATATTGCTTATGAGAAAAAGCAAAGTAGTTTTATTTCATGGCATAATACCCCACATTTTCTCCAAGTAGTAAAAAGTATGATTTCTCTGAAAATAACTAGATATTGCTTCAGTCTTGTAAAAAAAAATAAAAAGGCAGAATTCTATTAATGTAACAAAATGTATCACTAAAATTGTGTGTCAGAGGGGAAAGAAAACCGCCATAAAGGCATGATGTGTTTACTGTTGATATCTCTAAATCTTGGCTAGAAATGAGAAACATTCATGAAATATTGGACTTAAGCTGAGATTACATCAGTATGGTAGCAATATCGTACTTGTCATCTAACAGAATATAACTGCTTGGTTGTACCACATGAAAATGAAAATTCACTTCTTGATCTAAGACATAATTCCTTTCCTGTCTATATCATATGACTTCTTGTTTTAAATGTAACGAAAATACGAACCAGATAAAATCCAGTATCCCAAGATGGCTTTGTTTGGGAAGCTAGAGGAATTAAAAGTGGCCGGTGTTTTTTTTTTTTTTTAATTAAAGTGTTGATCAAATAATTACCAGTGCTCTTATTACAGTTTTCAGGGTATTTTCTCACATCCCATCTTTCTTCCATGAATGATATGCTAGTTCATAAACAGGGCTATGGTGTACCATTGTTGGATTCTCTTCTGTTGTAAAAGCAGTGGTAGTGTTATAATTGTATTCTGATAGATGAGTTATATGGAAAAATTCACGGGGTGGTTTTTTTTTCTGTCTCTTTTCTTCCATTATGTTGACATATTTTATGGAGACACATTTTCTTGTTGGAAAATTTTGCTTTTAATGGCAGTAAGCACCTAAATGAAGTATTGTGACAATATTTTGGTCACACACTCTTTTGTGTTTAAGCAAAACATCAAACCAATTAGCAAGCCATGCTTCAGAGATAAAATATATAGCCTACTAGCAGATTCTAAAGTATGTTTTCATTTTGTTAACATTGATGGATTTGATTCTCCCTAGTTACATGGCACCAGATACAAAAGCTTGAGGAGCAAACTATAATTTCATGATCATTTGACATTATTATAGAAATTGCCTGTGATTAATCTGATTTTGTATTTGTTTCATTGACATTTTATATGGATAATGAAGGTTGTTTCTTTTTGTGTGAACTTACTTATAACCTGCCACTAAGTTTTTATAATAAAATTGCTCAGGAATGATATACATTTCCTCAACATACTCAATCATGCTATGTATCAGAGATACCCTGGATTCTAGAGTATTGGGATAGAAAGCTATTAAGCTACAAATAAATGTATTCAATTTTCAAGAGTTATCTCCAATATACCAAGCATATCTCCTTTTTTGTTCTTACAGGCCCATATTCTAATTCAGCTTATATGTTAGGTTTTATATAAAGAGAGTCTGTACATTTTGTTTTCTTTAGATAAGGAAAATCTGAGAGATGAGGATTGAAGAACAGCCTACCACAAATAACAAGACCTTAAAGATATGTAAAGGAATTATATCTCTTTGGTCTCCCTTTCTTATTATTATTTGGCTTGCTCTGTTTTTACCTTATTTATTTTAAAGATGTGACATGAAATTTCTCTAGGTGGAAAAACTGCCTTTATAGATAGTTAACCACATATTTAGCGATACTAATTATTATTACAACTATTGAAATCTTCCTTCATAGAATTTGACAACCTGCATCTATCTTGTTGATTTCACTGAGTAATTGTCTTTGAAGCCAGGTGCCAGTGGTTCACACCTATAATCTTAGCTAATCAGTAGGCTGAGATCTAAGGATCATGATTCAAAGCCAGCCAGGGCAGGAAAGTCCATGAGACCCTTATCTCCATTTTTCCACCAAAAATGCTGGAGATGGAGGTGTGGCTCAAGTGGTAGAGTACTATCCTTGTTCAAAAAACTTCAGGGACAGTGCCTGAGTTCAAGTCCCAGGATGACAACCCTCCTCTACGTGAACATACACATACACAGCTTCCCCCTTTTTTTCTAGTTTTAATCAATGCTACAATATTACAATCCAAATGAGACTGATAGTGTTTATTTGTGAATACTATCTCTATAGTTTTTATTTTCTAATTGAGTATGAAGACAAATTGTAAAGACATGGCTTTTGAAGTGAATGGCATTCTGTTAGTTGTTTCAAAACGGATTAAAACTGCATTGGGGCCTGCAGGGTTGTTTACGTCCCTGGAGTTACAGTTTGAATTTTATTATGAGAGAACCAGAAGCAATCTTCTCATAGGCCAGAGGAGTTCAAGTCCTTCTGGGGCTGATCCACATTACTTTCTGTGGAGTTCTTTGGGCTCTCTGTTTTGATTCCTTGTATTTGTAATTTGTATTGAATATTTTCACTCTAGACTAAAAAGAAATTAATAATACATTTATTACATAAGTCAATTGAGATAAATTTATTTTGCCTAATGAATTAATATTCACCTTTAGTCAGGATACACAGATTAATATTTTTCAAAATCCAGTTAGTTGATACAACTAATTAATAGTTAAATGAATTATTTTATGTACCAAAATGAAATAGAGAGAGAGAGAGAGAGAGAGAGAGAGAGAGAAGAGAAAGAATGGGTTAAAGGAAGCAAAGGAAAATATTTCAGAGAGTCACAGAAGCAGAAGGGAATGGTTATGTCTTGCTTTCTTTATCTTTGTCCCCCTCTCTGCCCAGTCACAACTTTATTCCACAAAGGTGCACATATAATAGTCTGGACAAAATAGAATGGGTTGTGGGGATTTCAAACTTTTCTATGAATTCATACGAACATAGTTTCCCTGATTTTCTATTTACTTCAGGAAACATGACTCTAGTCATTAGGTGACCTGCACAGATCCATCAGTTTACACTTGCTGCTGCTATTAAACTAAACAGCTCAACAATGTTAGAGGACATATATGTGTGCGTGTGAGTATGTGTTATGTGGGGGGTGGAGGGTGGTGTGTGTGTGTGTGTGTGTGTGTGTGTGTGTGTGTTTGTGTGCAGAGACTTGATATATCATGAGCTGGTATCTTTTCCTTACAATAATTTTGGTTATATTATTACTGGAAAGTATACTGGTGTAATAGAATAATATTTGTAAGACTAGGGCTGCATCAGATGCAATGATATCCAATCAGATTTTTCAGATTATAGCATAAATCAATATATTGATAGTAAATGAACTTCTAGGCATGCAAGTAAATCTGAGAGCATAGTTCCTAAATGTTATATGACTTTAAATTGTAAAATTGCATATTATAGAAAAATACGAAACCAGTGGTTTCTTTTCAAGCCAATTATCTTATAATGAAAATTATGACTTAAAGTACAAGCACTTTTAAAAGAGCTAAGCATTTATAGTAGAATATTTGTTGATAGGTAATATGTTCTTATACATAGTAACTTCAAGTATATAAAATTGTTCTTTACCTTCTGGGTCCATATTTAGGAGCCAATGCTTCTATTAGGACTATGTGAATTTTAAAGCGTTGTTGTTTGTATTTGGTCTAAATGAATCAAGACTGGCATAGTGCATTCTTTAAGGTGACTTCCCATATTCTGGCTTCATATATTTTACTTAATAACCATTATGCATTTCTCTGACTAAATTAGAACAATTTGTAGAAGAACAAACAGATCTGAGTATCTGTTTGCTCTTTATAATTAAAATATGGGCATCCTACTGAACTTTTTATAAAGTTTATCTCCAGAATTCCCTTATCAATTCTTAATTCTTAATGCATAATCAAATTCCACACAGTTTGAGATGCTGGAGGACTAACCTGTTGACAACTGGAGTCATTAGAATTCTGTGAAAATACCGCCAGATCCGCCACTGGCCAAAGGGAGAATATGAGCAGGTAGCAGAAGAAAACAGTTTCAGGGTTCATCTAGCAAGTCAATTGAAGAATATTGAGTCAATCAACAAATAATCATTACTTAGAGAAAAGAAATTGAACTGTCACTTCATTCCTTTGGTTAAATAAACACTCTTGAAATAAAAATAAAAGTTCTTCTGAAGGGCAATTTGCTTTGGTTCTCCATAGTAAATCTAACCTGTTAGCTTTATTTACTTTACAAAATTCCTATAGATTGCAGTGGCAATCATGCATAGATTAAGCATCAAATTTGTTGAGAACATATGTGGTGGGCATCTTTGATCAAGCACTAGCTTCTTGTCTGCAAATTCCAGAACATTAATACAATTTTCATGACAATTGAATAATCTCAGTACTCAAATATTTTCCTTTTAAAAATATTAAATGATAAAAATCTGAAATGACTTTTTTTTTCCTCTGGCTGATCCTGGGTCTTGAACTCTGTGCCTAGGTGCTGTCTCTGAGCTTATTTTGCTCAAAACTAGCACGGTACCACTTAAGCCATAGCACCACTTCTAGCCTTTTTAAAGTAGTTTGTTTTTTTTTTTTTAGTTAAGAGTCTCACAGACTTTCCTGCCCAGGTTGGCTACAAGCTGCAATCCTGGGATCTCAAACTCCTGAATCACTAGGTTGAAAGTCAAGTGTGTGGTGTACATTTTTATCTCATTTTAACTAGATTAAAATTGAAAGTACAGTTTGAAGCTTTGCAACAGTCATCTGGGTAGGAAAGTTGGTAATAAGGGATAGCTGCTTTTTTGTTATCTGAGAATCTGGTGAGCATCCTTTTGTAACTTTTGCTAGGCTGACATCTCCCAAGTAACATAAACATTTCCATCTTCCACTTTGCATTCTGGATGGCTGAGTCATAAGTAAATCCAATTCTCGAGGTCCTAAGTCATGTCCATATAAGAAAAATAATTCTTCTAGATATAGAGGTGTTTCCATGGTTAGAATACCAGAAGTTTTATTTTAGAGATCTGAATATTTAAAAAGTGGCAGCAGTTTTATTTAGAGAAAAGTATTAAGTTCCTAGTTCTTTGTGGTAACATAATAGTATTTTAGCTTTCTAACCACTCAAGTTCTTATAACTCTAGGATTCATTGAATCATATTAAGCAGATGAAGATAACTGTGTATGTGTTGATATTTGGCCTTTGAAACTGGAATATCTGCCAAGAAACACTCATTTTTGTGGCAGCTTGTCATGAAAGGTCAGTAGTCCTTGGCATTTTTCTTACTTGATCTTTTAACATGTACTCAAGTATGGCTATTTCTTCAGTGGTAGAAGTTGGGGTCTGTATAGATGCATACTCTTTTGCCTCTCAATCATATAGGAATTTGAGTCTATTCTGACAGTTTGTTGTGGATCATGTAAGAAAACTTGTGTCAAGTTAACATTAGACCTTTTTGGAAAATGACAAAGTACATTAAGGTTCATTGAAAAGATATAAGATGAAAGTGTATGAGGAAGCTGATCTTAGCTATGTGCGACAACTAGAAGCATCCAAATATGAAACTGTCTCACGCAGGGTAGTTTTCCCACCAATGAGTATATGAAAGGAGCAGCCATATGTATATAGTCAGGATTTTCAAAAGCAGTGACACTGTCCTTCGTGGAAAAAAGATCTCCCTATATCAAGAGTTATTGAGATTTCTAACTCTGATGGATCTACTAAGCCCACCACTGTCTCACACAGGAAGTTAGATTCATCCAAGAAGTTTTTCTCTCTGATTTTTGCCTGCATTAGATTGTCTTCCAGGTAATCACAAAATTGAACTACATCAAGTGAAAAAGAAATCTACCATTTTCTTGTTTTATCCTTTTATTTTTTGTTTCTATGTTTAATACTGCTTAGCTTTCCTATTCTAAGCATGTGTGTGTGTGTGTGTGTGTGTGAGAGAGAGAGAGTGTGTGTGTGTGTGTGCGTGTGTGTGTAGAATACAAAAGAGAAAGAGCCAATTTTGTATTTAATGTACTTTTATTCTTGTGTGGTTTAACACATACAGAATCCTCCATTAAGAAACAGTATCAAGTTTCATCCCATTGTGGTATAAGAGAATGAATGCAAAGAATGATTTCAATATTTCTGAATTTGTACAGATTTGCTTTGTGCCCTAAAATGTGATCTGTTTTGGAGAATGTTCCATGTGCTGCCGAGACAAATGTATGTTCTTGCATTGCTGGATGGAATATTCTGTAGATGTCAGTTAAGTCTAGATGGTCTATGAAGTTGTTAGTTCTGAGGTTTCTTTGCTCAGTTTTTTGGCATGTTGATCTGTCCAAAGGTGACAGTGGTGTGTTAAAGTCTCCAACAATCAGTGTGTTTGGATCTATGAGTGTTTTTAGAGTCAGCAGTGTTTGTTTGATGAAGTTGGGTGCTCCTGTATTTGGTGTGTAGATGTATAGGATGGGTATATCTTCCTCTAGGAGAGATCCCTTCATTAGTATGTACTAACCTTCTTTAATCTCTTTATACTGTTTTTAATTCGAAGTCAATTTTATCTGATACTAAGATTGCTACACCACTCTGCTTATGGGGGCCAATTGCTTGATAGATTTTATTCTAGCCTTTCACTTTTAGAATATGTTTGCTTTTGCAAGTTGTGTCTTTTGGAGGTAACAGAAAGATGGATCTTGGTTTTTGATCCAACTTGTCAATCTATGTCATTTAATTAGAGTTAGGTCCATTAATATTGAGTGTTAATATTGAGCTGATTGTTTGTTCTTTTCTTTATGTCTATCTTTGTAGGGGCTGTCTTCCCGTTTTCTGCTCTAATAATCTGGAGTTCTATTTAGGGATCCTTTCTCTGTCTGGATTGTGGTCTTGGTGATTTTCAATGTGGAGGGCATCTCAGGATATTCTGTAATGCTTGTTTGAGGGGATATATTATTTCAATTTTTCCTTGCTATGGAAGGCTTTTATTTGACCTTCAGCTATGAATGAGAGTTTAGCTGGGTACACAATATTTGGTTGGAAGTTATTTTTCTTTAGGGTGTGACAAATGTCATTCCAGGCTCTCCTTGCCTTCATGGTCTCTGCTGAAAAATCTGGAGTAATTCTGACTGGTTTTCCTTTAGATGTGATTGTTCTCTTTTCCCTGGCAGCTTAAAGGATTCTTTCCTTGGTCTCTATTGATTCTGTTTTGATTACAATGTGTTGATTAAAAGTCTTATTCTGGTCTGGTCTGTTTGGGGTCTTAAATGTTTCTTGTATCTAGATGGGTCTATCCTTCTGGATATTTGGGAAGTTCTCAGCTAGTAGTCTGTTAAACAAATTGCCTATTCCATTAACTTCCTTCTCTAGGTTTTCTTTAATAGCTACTAGCTTATATTGGGCTTCCTGAAATTCTAAGACTATATCAGAAAGAATGATACTGCCCCATTGGTTAGGAAATGGAAGGACTTGGAAAAAACCATACTAAGTGAAGTGACCCAGACCCAAAGAAACATAAACTCTATGGTTTCCCTGATAGGGAATAATTAGTACATCTCTAGGATAGGCGTAGCAGAAGAGCACAACAGCTCAATAGCTATGCCCATATGAACGTATAAGATAATGCTAAGTGAAATGAACTCCATGTTATGAAAATAAGTGGCATATCATTGCTATAGTTAATTTCAACATACCATGTGAAACTGTAACTTTTTTTCTCTTGATCTCAGGGTCATGGTTTGAAGTTAGATGAGGCAAGAAAATCTGTGTGACTCTTCTCTCTGGTAAACTACTGAAAAATCCTAAAATGGAGATGAGGCTCAAGTGGTAGACCACAACCTTGATCAAAAACAGCTCAGGACAGTGCTCAGTTCACACCCTAGGATAGGTACAAAAATGGAAAAAAAAAAGAAAGAAAAAAGGTATAATTCTAGTTGCTACATGTTTTCTTTTATCCTCTTATATAGCAAATGGAGAAATTTCATAACAATTGGAAGACATGGCAATCCACAAATTACCATTGATTCTGTTCTCAATGTAAAGTTCAGACATCGTTACTAATGTAGCATTTTTGGCATCTTTGAATTTCATTTTATGTGGATATTAATATTTCATAGTCTAGTTAATTTTTGCTTGAACTGTGAGGTCATTTACCATATCACAGTTGTATAATAATAAAAGCACAAAAACACCAAAATGCTTAGAGTTTTTTTTTCCAGTTGCTATTTGTAAGTAGTCTCAGAAATGCTGATTTGTAAATGCTTTGTATAAGTACACATAATATTTGAAATAGTGAAAAATATTATACTTAATTCACATTTGCTGACAGAAAGAAATTAACTTTTTAAAGAAGATGCTACTGCTTCCTCTAGATCTTAGGATGAAGTATAATCTTGCTATAGTGACTTTTTTTAGCTAGGTTTGTTATTGGTATGTAAACATTTGTGTAGATTAGGTGCTAAAAAATGTAGGGAGTCCAGAGTTGCTCAGGATATTTTCTCAAATGTGACTGCAATGATATATATATATATATATATATATATGTATCTCATATATATATAGAGAGATACATCTATCTATCTATCTATCTATCTATCTATTTATCTATCTATCTGTCTTTCTAGAACTATTTTTAAGATAGTCATTTCTAACTTCACCAACAATTTCAGTCTTGTTAATAATATTTTGAATTCTCTTACGGTACTGTCATTTTTTCACTTTGAATTTACAAGAAAAATCTTCCAAAGCTCATTATAAACTGTGATTAGGTCTACTTTTGAACTGGGTTTCATCAAAGCTTAAAAAGTATCAGATGAGATACTTGATTATTTCAGTTTCCTTAGAAACATCAGAAACAATAAAAACACCTCATAACACAAGAAGTTTTTGGCAAAGAATCATACAGTCCATCTGCTTTGTTCAATAATAGCTCAAATAATAGCTCAAATAAATAGTTCAAATAATAGCTATCATTAAAATAACTGAATTATTATATTTTGTTAATAAAAAAAACAATTTGCATTGTCTTTATGGGCTGAAAAAGTAAATAGTATTATTAGAAGAAAATAAGTAAATCATAAAGAGAGGGAGGTGGCAGAGAGGAAGAAAGCAAGGAACTAAAATAAAGTAAAAGGAACAAAAGAAAGTATATATTTAAATATCCTAGGTAGGTCAGTGCGTCAATCAATACCTTACTAAGTTGTATCTTTCACAGTTATCGAAGGTTACTTAATAAACTCCTGAGCTAGTAGTTTAAATTCATAGAATTTATTTATTTATTTGAACTCTCAACAAGTATTTATGGCAAAAAAAATCCTGTATGTGAAAGGCCACAGGAAAGGCTGAAGATTTCCCAGTGAACAAGATATAATCCTTGACTTCAAGGAGCTTAGAGGCCACTGGGGAGACAGAAATAGATTACAAAAGCACAAATGGTTCCATCTTCCTAACAGCCTTCCTCACTCCCATCACATTCTTTAGGAAGGATCTTTATCCTTTCTTTTGTGCCAATCCAACCATCCCTCCTTCAAAGTAACATTCTTATTCTTATGCTACTGAAATCGTTGTTGAAAGACTGGTTTTATGAATGTCTCTAATACATCAGTGTAGAATATCAGTACTACTATCCCATCCATAGGAAAGACAGGTGTTCTGAACCTAATTCTTCTAGTAAGCCTTGCTTAAAAAAAATCCCAAGCGTATATAATATTTTATGTGGATCTCTTAGAACTATAAAGAACTTTAAGAAAATATTTCGTTTCACTCAGTGTTTTTTTTTTAAACACTGGGAAACACAAAGCATTGCACTAATAAGCAGTAGTTTGAGGCATGTGCCAGTGACTCAAAGCTACAATCCAAGCTATATAGGAGGGTAGGTGTGAGAATTGCAGTTTGAAACCATCCTGAGCAAGAAGATCCATGAGACTCTTATCTCTGATTAACTACCAAAAAAGCAGGAATTTGATTGTGACTCAAGTGCTAGACTTGAGCACGAATGCTCTGGGTAAACACCCAAGCACCAAGTTCAAGCCCTAGGACTAGCACCAAAAAAACCCAAAATGGTTGATAATAATTTTGACCAGTTAGACAAATCAAAAAACCATACCAGAAGGATAATTAAGAAGTTATACCAGTTAAGAACAATATCATCATAAAATAAAAAAAACATGTCTAATAATGACTTAACTGTTACTATCTGCTAGTTATTTCTCAGTATCATTTTGCAGATATAAAAGCATATGATGACAATACACATACACATTTTATAACATTGTGGATATATATACTATATAACTGTAATCCTACTTGGGAGGAACACTACTAATGATTTATTTATTTATTTATATTTTATACTAATATTGGACTTGAACTCAGGGTCTGGGCATTTCCCTTAGCTTTTTCACTTGAGGCAATACTCTACCCTTGAACCATAGTTACACTTCTGGCTTCTTGTGGTTAATCAGAAATAAGAGTCACAGACTTTCCTGTGTGGACTGGCTTCAAACAGCAATCCTCAGATTTCACCCGCTTGAACAACTAAGATTAGACCTATGAGCCTTGATTCAAACTGCAACTCTGTCACTAAGTGCTATGGCTTCAGATAAGTTATTCAACTCCTTTCTCCCCTTTGTTCCTGAGTGCAATGTAAGCATGATAGTTCTTCCTTAACCATTGTCAGGAGAATGAAAACATTTCTTGTTTCAAAGGTGTTTAAGCAGTCACTGGTTTACAATCAATGGGACAGACATCCTGTTGAGCACAAAATAAAATTTGGACAATAAAATTACCAGTTACATAGCAAAGCTTAGTAAGGAGATAGCCAACATACTGCTTTTAGCTAGATATGTGCACTAAACAATGCCGGGTAATAGAAAATGATTGAGTACGCAGAATATAATGCTGTGGAGGGAACACTGTGCTCTCTGTGGGATACTGGTTGAGCATATGTCAAGAACCTGGGGTTGTAATTACTTAAAATAAACAGACACTAGGCTTTCTTGATGGAAGAGTGTCAAAACAGCACTAACGGGGTCTGATATTTTCAGCTTTTTTCAATGTTGTAATAAATGTAATTTTTATTTCCTTTTATCTCCTTATCCCTCCTTTGCCATTTCTCCATTTATGTTTAAAAGTGGGCTGGAGGCATGAGTCAAAGGGTAGTAGAGTGCTTGTCTAGCAAGCATGAGGCCTTGAGTTCAAAACCCAAATATGCCTAATAATAAATAATAATAATACTCTGGTGAAGAGTACCTATGAGGAAAAGAGTTGCAATTGTTTCTCACACATTGAATAAAATGGATAGTTTAGACTGGTAGATTATTTGTATAGATACTTTTTGTTATAAACAAAACTTTAGGACATTAATTGTCACAAATTATTATATGACACAAAATGAGAAGCATCACTTAAATGCTATTGACTCTGTCTACTCTCATGAAACTTTTGCTAAAATAGAACTGGTCATATTAAGTTATGGAAACTGGACTTTAGTTATTCTAGTTATTCTTGAGAAGTCAGGTGTATATGACTCAATTCCCCCCTGCTAGACTTGTAATGTTGTGGGTTCTGGAACACTTCCAATGGTGTGGACCCTGTCTAAACTGCCACTGGAGTACTTGTCTCTAGTGGCCGTTCTGTTGCTCACTATTATTTTATTTTGTTTTCTATTTCGGTGACCTGCTGATTTCTGTCCTGCCTAGTGGCACTGTACTTTCGACTTTATCTGCACTTCTATGCCTTTCCCTGTACTTTTCCATATTTCTGAAAAATTAAATTTTGTAGTGACTCTTTAATATAGCTACCTCATTCACTTGGTTATGCCCTTGTAGGAAAGAAAAAGTAGGTAATTCTGCAAAGCTAATTTGTTCAGGCCCACCCAGTCAGGAAGGGATGAAGCTGAAATTCCTACAGTGACCTTCTGTCTGTTACAAGTTATGGAATTCATCCAAATGATCTCATTTTTTAAATTTTTTTATTTTTTTATTTATTGTCAAAGTGATGTACTGAGAGGTTACAATTTCATACATTAGGCCTTGGGTACATTTCTTGTACTGTTTGTTACCTCCTCCTTCAATTCCCCCCACCCCCTTTTCCTCTCCTCCCATGAGTTGTTCAGTTGGTTTACACCAAATGGTTTTGCAAGTATTACTTTTGGAGTTGTTTGTCTTTTTATACTTTGTCTCTCGATTTTGATATTCCCTTTCACTTCCCTAGTTCTAATACCAATATATACAGTATCCAGGGTACTCAGATGAGATACAGTGATAGTGTGGGTACAACCACAGGAAGGGGATACAAGAGGATCATCAACAATAGAAGCTACGGTTTCACATGGCACGCTGAAGGTAATTACAACAGTGATATAACAGTCATTTCCATAACATGGAGTTCATTTCACTTAGCATTATCTTACGCATTCATAAGGGCATAGCTATTGGGCTCTTGTGATCCTCTGCTGTGACTTGCCTAAACCTGTGCTAATTATTCCTTATGAGGGAGACCATTGAGTCCATGTTTCTTTGGGGCTGGCTCACTTCACTTAGTATAATTTTTCCCAAGTCCTTCCAATTGCTTATGAATGGGGCAATGTCATTCTTTCTGATAGAGGCATAAAATTCTATTGTGTATATGTACCACATTTTCCTGACCATTCGTCTACTGAGGAACATCAATCTCATTTAAAAAATATTTTTATTTTAAAATACTAGAAATACAGGGATTACAGTTACATAAGTCAAACAAACACACTATGTCTTGAGCTGAATATATACACATACACACACAGAGGTAGAGAGAGACAGAGAAGAGAGAGAGAGAGATCATACAGAAATGATTTTTCTACTCTTTTTAGAATGACTAAAGTCATCATGGATGGACTTCTACAGAGTTTCCATTTTTCAAAGCTTAAGAAACACATATTTCTTCATCTTTTTTATTCTGTTTCTCTACTTTACATTTCTTATGTATGGAACCTTTTAAGACACCTCTGGATATGTCCATTTTTTTATATTATACTCATTTTTTCTTAATATTTCCTAGAAATATTTAGTCATACTACTAGGAAGATGCCCATAGAGTCATCCTATTTCTTGACTGCTTACACAGGTAAATTCCTCTCTGTTCTATCTCCCAGGCATGCAGAATTGAATATGCCATCTCCAAAGTGCCATCTCTCTAACACCTTGCTTCACTAAACAAGAGCAAGAATTACTTGATTTTTGTCATATATATAATATTATATATATTATATATAACATATATATATTCCCTTTATTCATTAGTCCATTTTAGGGACACCTGAGACAATTCCATTCCTTGGATATGGAGAATAGTGTTGCAGTGAACATGGCTGTCCTGGTGGATTTACTGTATCTTAATTTTTATCTATTGGATAAGTGCCCAGGAGTGGATTGTTTAACTTCCTGATAAATCAACATACTGCTTCTGAAAGTGGTTGAGCATGTTTACATTACCATCAACAGTATATAAGGGTTCCTTTTTGCCTACATTCACACCAGCATATTTTATTGTTTGTATTCTCAATGATGGCCATCCTAACTGGGGGTGAGGTGGAATCTCTGTGTTGTTTTGATTTTTATTTCCTTTACAGACAGAAATAATGACCATTTCTTCATTTGCCTGTTGATCATTTTTACTTCTTTTTGGAAGTGTCCCTTTAGCACATTAGCCCATTTATTAATTGGATTGTTGATTCTTTGAAGGTTTAGCTCTTAAGCTTTGTGTATTCTGGATATTAGGACATTGTCTGACATAAAGCTGGCAAAAATATTCTCCCATTCCATAAGCTGTCTTTTCCACTTGTTTGCTATGCACTTTTAGTTTGATGCAATCCCATCTATAAATTCTTTCTACTCCATCCTGTAAGAGTTTCTTGGTTCCAGGTTTTACTTTGAGATCTGATATTGGTGAAGGGTGATAGATGGGGTTCCAGTTTCAGTTTTCTGCATATGGATGACCAATAATGCCAGCACTATTTTCTGAAGCTCTTTCTTCAAGCCTGTGTTTTAGTTCTCTAAAAGCCTTTGTGTCAAATGCATCTTCTAAGCTTGTGTAGGCTGAAATGACTTATTTTCAAGGAACATTTCCTGGGACTCTACAGTTTTCTCTTGTAAATTCCACATCTTTGCTTTTTGCTCTGCAATACAGGGGAGTATGTTGAAATATAAAACACTGTGTTCCTCAGATTTTCAATAAAATGTTCCTGTCTAGGCTTTTGTACCTTGTTTATCTTGGGCAGATTCATGCTTGTGTTTTGGGAAGAGAATATTGCATGTTAGTCTGATTTTATCACTATGATAAAAATACTTGAGAAAAATAAAAGGAGAAATGATTTATTTTCCCTCATGGCTGCAGAGATTTTAGTCTGTGGTTGGCAGACTCTATTGCTCGTAGGCAGAAGCATCATAGAAGAGTGTGGTGGAGAAAAGTTCTTTACCGCATGGTAGATAGGAATCTGAAAGCACAGCAGTTAGGGTCTGGAGACAAGGCATATCTCCTCGGTCATGCCTGTGTTACCTAATTCCTTCAACGTGCTCTCAACACCAATGTTCCAAACCGCCCCAAAATTTGACCATATCATGAATGCATCAATTACTTCTCCAAGACCATTATCTGGCAGTCAAGTTTTTTAAAATTATATTTTATTTTTTTTGCATTTTTTAATTGTCAAAATGGTGTACAGAGAGGTTACAGTTTCATATGTTAGGCATTGGATACATTTCTTGTACTGTTGTTACCTCCTCCCCCTCCCCCTTTCCTCCTCCCCATGAGTTGTTCAGTTGGTTTACACCAAACGGTTTTGCAAGCATTGCTTTTGTAGTCGTTTGTCTTTTTATTCTTTTCTCTCGGTTTTGGTATTCCCTTTCACTTTCCTAGTTCTAATACCAGTATACAGTTTCCAATGTACTCAGATAAGATACAGTGATAGTGCAGGTACAACCACAGGAAGGGGATACAAGAGGATCATCAACAATAGAAGCTACAGTTTCACATGGCATGTTGAAAATAATTACAACAGTGATATAACAGTCGTTTCCATAACATGGAGTTCATTTCACTTAGCATCATCTTATGTGTTCATAAGGGCATAGCTATTGGGCTCTTGTCATCCTCTGCAGTGACTAGCCTACACCTGTGTTAATTATTCCCTATGAGGGAGACCATAGAGTCCATGTTTCTTTGGGTCTGGCTCACTTCATTTAGTATAACTTTTTCAAAGTCCTTCAATTTCTTTACAAATGGGGCAATGTCATTCTTTCTGATAGAGGCATAAAATTCCATTGTGTATATGTACCACATTTTCCTGATCCATTCTTCAACTGAGGGGCATCTGGGTTGGTTCCAGATTCTCACTATGACAAATTGTGCTGTGATGAACATTGTTGTGCTGGTGGCTTTAGTGTGATTTTGTTTGTGGTCTTTTGGATAGATACCCAAAAGTGGGGCTACTGGGTCATAGGGGAGCTCTATGTTTAGCATTCTGAGGAATCTCCATACAGCTTGCCAGAGTGGCTGAACCAGTTTACATTCCCACCAAAAATGAAGTAGGGTTCCCTTTTGGCCACATTACCTCCAACACTTATTATTGTTAGTTTTCTTGATGTAGGACATTCTTACTGGGGTGAGATGGAATCTCAATGTTGTTTTGATTTGCATTTCTTTTATGGCCAGTGGTGTAGAGCACTTTTTTCATATGCCTCTTGGCCATTCTCATTTTCTCATCAGAGAAGTCTCTTTTTAAGTCTTTAGCCCACTTTTTGAAGGGGCTATTGATTCTTTGTGGTTTTGTTTTGGAGGAATGTAATTTTTTTTGTTCTGGCAGTCAAGTTTTTAACATTTGAGTTTTTGGAGGGAGATTTTAGATTCAAGCCAGAGTGGTGCACTCTGAAAATCGCAGAACTCTAGGAAAATTAAGGTTGATGTGGGAACCTACAAAACTGGATGATAGAATCATTTCTGAAAAATATATTGATGATAGAATTATTTCTGAAAATATCACTCAACATGTGAGTGATTCTATTTGTGTGTTGTTTCAGCCATTTGGCTTGACTTTGGTGGAAACAAAAAATAACATGCTATTAACTTGAGTAATAGAATCTGTGTTGTGCCCTTTTACATATGCAACTTTTCACTTGGCAAAGATATTGACATAGGTTAATCTGAGGTACCACATAACCATATTGTCCAATGTTTAAGGAACACACTTAGAGGATTTTCACAGCAATTAAAATCTATTTGTATTTTATAATTAGTCTGCACTTATAATTTCTATTATGAGGTATTTGATATTTTTACATATCTTAAGTTACCTTTTTTATTTCCATAGTATGTGAACTACCATTTTTGCTCAATACTGTTTTTTCTGGGCAGAATACTCTATCTTGCTTATACCTCTATACCTAGGATCCCTCCCACCTCTTTCTTGCAACCAAATCTAATAAGATCTTATTTAGATTTTACTTAAATCTAAATAAATTTCACTTATATTTATCTTTTTTTTTTTTTTTTTTTTTTGGCCAGTCCTGGGCCTTGGACTCAGGGCCTGAGCACTGTCCCTGGCTTCTTCCCGCTCAAGGCTAGCACTCTGCCACTTGAGCCACAGCGCCACTTCTGGCCGTTTTCTGTATATGTGGTGCTGGGGAATCGAACCCAGGGCCTTGTGTATCCGAGGCAGGCACTCTTGCCACTAGGCCATATCCCCAGCCCTATATTTATCTTTGAATGTATATGACTGCCTAGACTTTATTCAAACATATTTACTTAAATATGTTGCATGGCTTTTTTCTTAGACCATATTGAGTATACAAAGAATTGGGTTCCATTGTGACATTTTCCTACACATATATAATGCCCTTTATATTCATAATAATTCACTTTTAGATTGTGGGCTATCAAATACATGAGGATAATTTCCTTCTATTCTTTTCCATTGGCAATAATGATACTGAGTTGTGATAACATGTAATAAATGTCAGGAAGTAATTTCCTAAACCAAGTAACTTTAATATTAAAATAAGAACATAAAATATTATAGTTTTCTGAAAAGTGATTAAATAGAAAGCCATAAAAGCCTCTATCCTAGAACAGAATCTCCTCACTTTAAACATTGCATACTAATCACCCAAAATGATTAATCTTGTATCTTTATAGTGATTTTTTACTTAACTATTTTCCATATCTTAAGCAAAATTTGCCATTAATTTTTTTATTAAGCTAAAGATTTGAGGAAGACCATGTTTTTCCAGATACTAGAGGCCATGTAGGAGTGAAGTTAAAACAAAGATCAGAGACAAATGAACTGAAAGCATTAAATCTCTTTTGAAAGCCATTTTTCAACAAGGAGACACTGAGGAAATTAAGTGTCAGAATTGCTGAATGGATTAAATTATTAACATATCTTAAATAATAAACAGGACAGTGTCTGACACTTTGTTAAATGATGAATAGTTACGAGTATTGTCCTATAATATTATTCTATTTTCTCTTGTAATTATACATAGTTCTAAGTTCTCTTTCCTGTCCTATCTTTTCTATTTTCCTATAACATTTAAATTTTGCTTCTTAAACTCATGTCCATGAAACAAGGTATTGTTATTACATTATTATATTTATTTTTTATACTTTATAATATGTAAAGTTAAAAGCAAATGATGAGCTAAATATTCTAATTATCCTCTCCAAATTTCTTTATATATTAGCCACCTAAGGGTATTAGGTGCCTTAGCGGTTCCTTGCACTATTGTCATGTAATATAAACATCATCATCATCATCTTCATCATCACCATCATCACCATCATCTCATGACAATCATGAGTATGACCTTGCCATGTCTGGATTTATACATAGCAATAGTATTATCCTGAATATATATATATACGTATATATATATATATATACACGTATATATACGTATATATATATACGTATATATATATATATATATATATGTAGGGATACAGCTGCTCATTTCACTGCTTTCTTTCCTTCACAATGCTTCTGAAAGAAAACTGGCATCTGAGAGAAAATCCATAGCCCCTTCTCTTCTTTGTATACAAGGCAAACACTCTACCACCAGGCCATATCCCCTTGTTTAATCCTTCAGAAGTGAGTGATCTGCCATTGATAGGATGACAACCCCAATGTTCACCATTTCTCTCATGAAAAATTAAAAGATTAATTCGGGGGATATTAAATGTGCCAGTGCTTGAATACATGGTTTGTCCTGATTGTCTTTGGCAGGTAATGAATTAGAGGGAAAAGCCCATAGCAGCATCCATTGGGACCTGGAATGAGAATGAGTTTCTCTGTGGGGTTTCACATAATACAACCTGGGAGGATCAAATGGAGGAGACTCGGCAATGATAAATTGAAGAAAAGATGGCCTGTGGGATTGCTCTGTGGCAAATGGGGCCAGCCTGGTAGGATGAGAGGAGAAAGTTTGGCACTTCACAGGCACAGATGCTTGAATGGCTTTTGCAGGTGGTTTTATGCTACTTCGTGATGGGCTCATTGGCAGATTTTACCCTTGGCTCTTTTAGTTCAATCCAGGCTGGAGGTGACACTGTATCTCTGCAAGATCTCTCTCTCTTTCTCTCTCTCACCACTCCCTCTCTCTCAATGATCTTTCTCACCTTGTCAATATTTTTCCACTGTGCATTGGCACACATGTTTGTTTACTTTTTATCTGATTTCAATGTAGAATTTCCTTATAATTTATAAGTTTGGAAAGCTTTTTATTTCATATGACATTTCCTTGATTACTGTCATGAATCAGCCCTCAAAAGCTAGGATATAGAATGGGTATTAAGATAGATGTTATCACCTGATGAAATTTAAAATATATGCACTATTTCAAACCAAAATAACAGAACTGCCACTTGCACAGTGGCCACAGCGATAGTATTTTTAAGTGAGTTGCATATACTGTTGCTTTCAATTCTTATAAAATTACGAGGAAGAAACCACAGATATCCTTATTTATTTAGTTATAAAACATTTATTATTATATTATTTTTTATTTTATTGAAAAAGAAAGCAAAATATAGAGTGATTACATACTTTGACTGAGGCTACCCAACAAAGATAGCAAAGAAGTGTTTGCACCAAGGTCTCTGTCTTTAAAACCATACTCTTACCTGTGGCATCATCTCTTTTGTGCAAATGTTTCTACGCCAGGTGCTTTACTGCACAAACTATTTTCTATAGCTACCAGGCACAAAATGAACAAAAAGCTCTTTTGCTGCAACTGCAAAATTATAGCTTGCATTTCTGTGTTCTCTGCTTTTTTTTACTAGCTTGAGAATAGAAAAAAATGTTTTTATTTTAATTAGTAACATTGGAATACATGAAATAGAATCTGTGGCAGCTGTTATGTATTCTCACTTTGATTTGAAAATGATATTCATTGATATTCTTTTAGTCTTTGGAAAGAAATCTATTGTTTAGGATAGCTGCTGCTGCTTTGAACCCTTTCAACAATTGTCCGTACAAGACTCTTTTCTCTTTTTTTTTTTTTGTGTGTGTGTGTGGTGGTGGGGTGGGGGGGCTGGTGTAAAGTAACAATTGAATAGTGTACTTCACAGGTGCAAAAGATGAAATGATTTGTCCTATCATTTAGCTCGCTTAATTTACAGCTTTCTATGTTTAATTATGTCTATTGTTCATAGATTGGATATTGAGAATCCAACAAAGATGGTATTTTGAATCAGCTTTGTAATGTCATTGAGTAGGTCTTACACTGCTGGATACTCACATCTTTTTCTTCCATTGCGACAGTTTGGTTATCCTCAGGGGTTCCAAACTGCCTTCACTTATGCCAGCTGTCTGAAGGCGGAATGTAAAACTACTATTACAGTAGGGAATTAAATATCCTTTGGCCCAATTTTACCTTTCGAATCAACACAACAGTGTTGATTATACATGCCCATATGTACGGTGAATGCAGATAGAGGCTGCGTGTGCACACGTGCGGTGGAGATAGTTTTCCTTTCAAAGCATTTATGATTTGGAAAGGACACTATCTGACACGAGTATACTGAGTAACCTTTGATATATATCTTGACCTCCCTCATTTCTCATTCCTTACCTAAACTGGAGGGTTATTGTTATATTTTGGACATCATTGAGCTAAAGCCAGCCACGTGTTTTGATATTGGAAATTTTGTGGTTCTCACCCTTCTGATTTTTCATTCAGATGAGTAGAAGAAGACTCAGATAAGCCCCTCCCTCCACATCTCACCTCACGACTGCAGTTTTCCCCAAGGATGGATAACTTTAGTTAATTCACTGTGATCTCAAACTCGTTCCTGCATCTTTATCCTCAGAGACCTTATCCTAATCTTATTTTGAACTAATATTCACAATGAAATTTCAATAAATGATAGCTTTTCACTTTTTGGAATATTGTACAGCAAGTTTCTAGTTGGCTGCTTTAAGTGTGATTCTATGTTGATGTGCTTCACAGGGCAATGGCAAATAAGTGGTTGAGGTTGTATACTAGCTCAAGAGGACGAAATGTGGTGCTTGCTTTCTAATGCTCTTCTATTTCATCTTTAAATGCATGCTAAGAATGCAGAATTTAATAAAATACATCATTTGTCATTCTACTTAGGGATTAGGAAGGAGGAGGAAATTTTGAAGCAAAAAAACACTGTGGGATATGTATAATCTAGAAGCCTAAAATATTTGTCAGTTTATCATTAGCAGTGGACCATGAGGAATTCCAATTACTTCTGCTGCTTCAGTTAGTAAGTAATTTTTTTGTGAACTCAGAAAACATCAGGCACTGTTTTAGATCTTAGGAACACAGAAGACATCAAATCCAACAGAACCACTGACTTGATAATACAACAGCAAGAGTTCAGCACCGAGATAGCAGCTGCATTTCATCTAGTCATGGTTTTTCTGTTTATTCAGGTAATTCTACACCCCCGCCAAAACACACCTTATGTTATTTGATTGTCACAAATGATAGTACTAGGAAAGAGCAAAGTATTAGTATAATTGAAAGAAAGTGATTATCTAGCAACCTCTCACTTTCAGTTAGTGTGGCAAGCATTATGAGTTGGGGAAATTAGCATAAAGCTTCTTCAACATTAAGCATAGTACTGACCTAAAGTAATGAGATAAGAAATGCATAGTGTTGGGTACATTTGAATTTGGTCTGTCAAGAGGCTTGGTTATAGCGGGAAGTGACTACGAATGGAGGCATATGTTTTGATGGATTGTTTTTGGTTTAGTGGCACTGGGTTTGTACTGAGGACTTAATGCTTGCTAGGTAGTTGATTTCCTGCTGAGGCCCAACTTCCCACTTGATTCCTTTGGTTCTTTTTGAGATAGGGTTTCACTTCCTGCCTCCTGGGCAGGATCCAACTATGATAAGCTTTCCTGTCTTACCTAGGGTAACAGGCACTTGCCACTGTGTCCTGCTGTCATTAACAAGGGATCTTGGTCCAGGCTGGCCAAAAACTGTGATCCTCTCAATCTCAGCTGTCCATGCAGCAAGGATTACAGGTTTCAGCCAGCCATGCATAATATGTGGCTTTCTGAAAATATACTGGGTAAAGGGGAGGTGAGAAAAACTGTGTAGTAGTATTTTTAAGAGTGTATCAGGAATGTGGAAGAAAACCTCACATTCACACTGAATAAATGTACTCAGATATTCCTGTTAGTAGGCAGAGAAGGAAATCTAAGCAGAAATATTTCAAATGCTGTATCAAAATTATATAGAAATTCATTGAGCAGTTTCTGGTGTGGGAGGGTGGATGTAGTGGGATTCAAAAATTTAAATTTCTAAGTTTTATGAAAGCAGTCATAAATGTTAACCATAAGGATTTTCTTTCCCTCTGATACTATTGTATGGTACTCATGGACATATTTTCCTCCTACTTTTTCTATGTTTCTTTAGAAAAAGTCTTCTGGGCTTCCTCCTATCCCTACATAATTTTTAAAAGAACAAACAGTCCTTTAGATTAATATCTGATGACAATTATTAGAGGACCTTCCTTCCTCCCTCCCTCCCTCCCTCCCTCCCTCCCTCCCTCCCTCTCTTCCTTTCTTCCTTCCTTCCTTCCTTCCTTCCTTCCTTCTTTCCTTCCTTCCTTTTTTCTTTCCTTCCTTCTTTCCTTTCTTCCTCCCTTCTTCCGTCCCTCCCTTTATTCTTCCTTTCTTTCTTTCCTTTCTGATGGTACTGATACTTGGGTTTGAGCTAAGTGGCAAAAGAGTAGGGCTCTAACACTTAGGCCATATTCTCCACCCATTTTTGCTCTAGTTATTTTTCATTTAGGATCTTTGATTTTTGCCCAAGACTGGCAAAGATGTTCCTATGTCAGATATCTTGTGCTGCTAGGATCACAGGCACTTGATCTTTGGCAAATGGAATAAGAAGATTATCTCAGTAATTTGTTTTTCTCAAGTTGCCCTTCAATCTTGCATCATCGGTTTGTGCCTTCTGAGTAGAAGGGAACCACCATGCTCATCAGACATTAAAGGTCTTTGTATTTTTTTTTGCCACTACAAAGTTTTGAATTTAAGGCCTCATACCCTTCACTTTCTTGGTCACACTTGGCACTCTACCTTTTGAGCCATCCCTCCATTCCAGCATTTTGCTGGTTAGTTGGAGATGGCATCTCACTGACTGTTCTTCCTGGGCTATATTCGAATCATGATCCTCGAAGACTCAGCCCCTGTGAGTAGCTCAAATGACAGAAATGAGCGAGCCACTGATGCTAGTCTCCATTAGAGATTTGAATGAAGGTTTCTCCTCTTGAAGTAGATTTTCTTGGTACTCTGCCATTACATTATGTATGGGTAGAAAATCTTAGTGTGTTCATTCAATGTGGGTGGCTTTTGGATGCTTCACTGCACTAATCACAGTGCAGCTGTGTCTAAGCTGCTGTCCATACACCTGAGAATTGAGAAAGTGATGTGCTCACCATTTTATTATAAATGTATTTCTCTTGGGAATTTAAAAGCTACAAAGGAAAAAGCTTCTTTTAGCACTTGAGGTTTCTGCTGACTGCTTTGTTGGTGTTCAAAGGTAAGCCATGGGAAATAGTCTCAAAGCAATCTATGCCTGAAGGTCAAATGACTAGAATCCCATATATCTGGTAGTGTTGTACAAGAGCATGGTTTTTTAATGTCCACTTATAATCATTTTGGAAATGTAAGTGATCATATTACTTGTGCCTGACAGCTAGCTCAGTGAATATTTCATCCTCATTCACTCCATAGTCAAGGCCAGTTCTCTGTCATATACTGGGGATGTAGGACATAAAATATCCTCACAGAGTTCACAGTTTTGTTGAGGAGGAAGAAAAGAAAACTGAAGGATAAAATCATAAACACTGGAGTTACAGAGAATACTGTAGATTTCACATGATATCAGAGATGTTTATTTCCCCTTTAATTAGTAAATGGTTAAGTGTTTCTAATATTCCTAATTTTGAGAAAATACCACAAATTCATCACAGAGTTAGGTCAAAATGTATTAGTCCTGGGGGCATGTTTAGTTTTTGAAATTATCATAGCTCAAATATTTCAATTTGTAGGAACTGCTGATTAGTGTGGAGTTAGTTTGTACTCTGCTGCAACCTCAAAATTTGCATATAGTACGCTCTCAATGAATATGTAAGAAATGAATGAATTATCCTTTAGGTAAAGAAAACACAAATACCATTATTAGTTGATTGTGGACTCATGCAAAAATGACTATATAGATTTTAAAGCAAACTTTAATTTGGTTACTAGACAAGAAATTGGCATGGATAGCCTACAAAAAACTGTAAGACTGAGCTCAAAATCTCCTTCCTTGTGTAAGCAGGTTAAATTTTTCTTATAAAAGGAAGCAAGGAATTGACAGGTGAGATTTGGCTGAAACAATCAAAGTCTGCTGACCATCAATTAAATTATAGTCAATTAGAAGGGGCCATACGGGTCTGTAAGTTAAAGGAATACAAACAACGGTTAAAAAGGGGAACTCAGGTAGGCTTTTAATCTTGGCAGGGAAGCCTTGAATCTCGGTGCTCAATTCATGCTTACCTGCTTCTCATACCTTGCAAAAGAATTGTCAGTATCATCAGACACAGCTCCCTCAGTATTGTATGGGCCACTTAGTCTTCATAATTGGCCAACCCATTTTTATATATCTGATCTGTCACCAGAACTTAAAATGTTTGGGTGTATACAAACATAGACACTGGAATCTTAAACTGGAGGAAATTATAATTATGATTAAATTTAAAAAGAGGCAGAAAAAAAACACAAGACACAAAGAGAGAGGTATGTGGGAAGGATAAGAACCCAGGTGAAAGAAACACAAGGCAACACTACTTTAGGGACACAGAGGTACAGGGCAGGCAATGCTCCTGAAAGCCATCCCAGATCTTTTGCCCTTCGAATAGCACACATCACACACTCACATTTTAATATTATTTTCAGAAATGATTAAAATGAGTCTTGTTCTTTGCAACCCATCCCGAAAGCTAATTAAAATGCTCACAGATACTAACTTAATTGGAATTAATTGAGAGATGTCTGGATTAGAGCATTTCTGGGAGAAAGCATCTCATGTTCCTTCTCCTAAGTGCCTCTTCTGCTACTGAATCTACCCCTGTCTTGGTGGGGGATTTTTATTGTTTGTGCTTCCATTCTCATCTTAATGCCTCAAAAATGTCATGTACTGGTGCACTCTTGATGCATGCTTGCTGGGAAAACAAGAGTAACTGTACATAGAAAAGATGTAATTCGTTATTCACTGATTTCAGTACTGTTTTATTTTCCAATTGTATTTATATGATATCACTCAAAAGTGATTAGATAACATAAGAGAAGAAAAACAACTGAGTTATAATTAAATTTAATTCTTACATCATGCTTAACTGATGTTGTGTACTTGTAGTTACAACATTTATTGAGAAAAAGTTCAATAGAACTGTAAGGGATTATGCTGTTTGGAATTCTTTTTTTCACTTAGTAATTTTTTTAGGTCTCTTTCAGGGAAAACCTGGACTTTGAGATTTTGAGTTTTCTGCCTCTTTTGGGGAATCTCTTTGCTTTTATAATTGTGATTAGGAACAAAAATCTCATTAGTTTTCAGAATAAATGAATGTCTCACACAGTAAGCTGAAGTGTGCTATGTTCCACGCACAGCTTGTTCCCACTTGTCCATTCATGGTAATTTAAGGGTTCCTGGGGAGGACACTGGAACATTCTTTCTCAGGACAAGCAGCACATGTGAGCTTTCTCTTGGTTTTCAGGAAACATCTAGCTCAGGAATTTTTGCCTCATCCTCCCTTCCTTCCTTCCTTCCTTCCTTCCTTCCTTCCTTCCTTCCTTCCTTCCTTCCTTCCTTCCTTCCTTCCTTCCTTCCTTTGTTTTTCTCTTTCTTTTTTCTCTCTCTCTCATCAGTTGTGGGACTAGAACTCAGGGCATGGGTGCTGTTCCTGAGTTATTTTGCTCAATGTAGTGTTCTACCATTTCTTCATCCATTCATCCATGATGGGCATCTGGCATACCTTAGCTGTGGTAAATAATGCTGCAATGAACATAGGTATGATGGTGGCTTTAGTGTGGGATGGTTTGTGGTCATCTGGATAAATACCCAGGAGTGGAATTGCTGGCTCATAGGGAGTCCCTATGTTTAGTCTTTTGAGCAACCTCCATATTGCTTTCCAGGGTGGTTGAACAAGTTGACATTCCTACCAACAGTATACTAGCATTCTCTTCTGGCCACATTGCTGTCAGCATCTGCTATTATTATTTATGATACTGGTCATTTTACCTGGGGTGAGGTGGAATCTCAATGTTGTTTGGATTTGTATTTCTTTTATGCCCAGAGATGTTGAACATTTATTCATGTGTATTTTGGCCAGTCTTATTTCTTCTTCAGAGAAGTCTCTTTCTGAATATTTAGCCTACATACTAATGGGGCTGTGGTTTCCTTGAAGATTTGTTTTTTTTGGGGGGGGGGTTAATTTTTTTTTTGAAAGTCGTGGGGCTTGGACTGAGGGCCTGAGCACTGTCCCTGGCTTCTTTTTGCTCAAGGCTAACACTCAACTCTTGAGCCACAGCACACTTCTGGCTTTTATTTATTTTTTTCTCCATTTATGTGGTACTGAAGAATAGAACCCAGGGCTTCATGCATGCAAGGCAAGTACTCTACCACTAAGCCATATTCCCAGCCCCTGGAGTGCTTAGTTTTTGTAGCAAAGTTTGGAGATTCCTCAGAAGGCTAAATATAGAACTCCCCTATGACCCAGCAGCCCCACTTTTGGGTATCCAAAAGACCACAAACAAAATCACAGTAATGCCACCAGCACAACAATGTTCATTGCAGCACAATTTGTCATAGCGAGAATCTGGAACCAGCCCAGATGCCCCCCAGTAGACGAATGGATCAGGAAAATGTGGTACATATACACAATGGAATTTTATGCCTCTATCAGAAAGAATGAAATTGTCCCATTTGTAAGGAAATGGAAGGACTTGGAAAAAATTATACTAAGTGAAGTGAGCCAGACCCAAAGAAACATGGACTCTATGGTCTCCCTTATTGGGAATAATTAGTACAGGTTTAGGCAAGTCATAGCAGAGCATCACAAGGCCCAATAGCTATACCCTTATGAACACATAAGATGATGCTAAGTGAAATGAACTCCATGTTATGGAAATGACTGTTATATCACTGTTGTAATTATTTTCAACATGCCATGTGAAACTGTAGCTTCTATTGTTGATGATCCTCTTGTATCCCCTTCCTGTGGTTGTACCTACACTATCTCTGTAATCTTATCTGAGTATATTGGAAACCGTGTATACTGGTATGGGAAGTAGGAAATTGAAAGGGAATACCAAATTTGAGAGACACAGGGTAAAAAAAGACAAACAACTACAAAAGCAATACTTGCAAAACTGTTTGGTGTAAGTGAACTGAACACCTCCGTGGGGGGGGGGGGGAAGGGAAAGGGGGAGGAGAGAGGGGGGTATGAGGGACAAGGTAACAAACAGTACAAGAAATGTATCCAGTGCCTAACGTATGAACCTGTAACCTTTCTGTACATCAGTTTGATAATAAAAATTTGAAAAAAAAATAGTTATGAGCATAGCAAAAAAAAATGTTTTTCAAAGTTGATTAGTCAAGAAATACCTTATGGATATGTGCTGTCTTAGAAACATTTTAAATTAAATTAAATTCATAAAATTAACAGCTGTCTGTGTCCAAGTAAATTTCTTTTACTTATTAATTCAATTATTGAAAAATATATAAGAAAAATAGTTGGATTATAAGAACTCATGAATGGTAACAATACCAGACATTTATTAAGATATTACTTTATGTGATTTGTGTTGGGAAATTCTTCATATGCAGCAGGTTCTTTTATTTTCATAACAAACCTGTGAGATTGGTGCTTTCCCAGTGCACAAAATAGGTACCAGGTGCGGGCATCATAAGCATCTTGCCAAGATTGCTTGCCTACAAAATGGAGGATTAAATATTTGAACAGGTTTATTTAATGTCAAAACTCAGGCTCTTACCCATTTTACTATATTTTAAAAATGTACTTGATGGTGATATTTTAAGAAAGATAAATGATATGATAAGGTTATGGTACCTTAGAGTGGATTCAAGTACAAGCATATTCAAGTCACTAGAGTTCATTTCACAAAATAATTAAATTTACTTTTTAATTTGTATAAGCAATTGCGCTTTAAAGATTTTTATTACCTATATATCTAAGCCAAAATTTAAGTTTATTTTAGGTAGACATAGGACTCAACCAATCCAATGTTTTAAAATAATTTTGAAAAATTAAATAACTTTATACTAATAACATTAAAATGGACCATTAATTGATTTTTCCTGGATTCCCACTACCTGAAATTTCTTAACAAAGTTTTGACCACTTAAGTGACATGAAAATTAAAGATGATAATTTTGATTTGGAGGCAGAGAAAGATCCTAATGCTTTTCCCATTACAAAATTAATATTTATTTAGTTTTGCTTTTACAGGAAATTAAAAAATCTTTGTAATAATTATTGTTCATTTCACAATTTATGTAAATTTCCATTAAGTAAGGTATTTTGTTATCCAAACTCCACTTATAATAACTATACTAATGTTTACTATGGTATTTCCTAGCTATAGACATTTTTGTGTACTTATTTTTGTATTATTAGGTACTAAATTTGTATACTTATTTTTTCTGTGGAGTTTTTTGTTTGTTTGCTTCTGTTATATAATCATGTAGCTATGCTTATTTTCCATCAAATTCTTTCATATTTCTATTTCAGATATCGTACTGATGTGCAGTAAGTAATCAAACCACGTATTTGTAAAAGACACTCAATAAGAATGGAAATAGGGTTGGAATGTAGCTTAGTGGGAAAGCGCTTGCCTAGCAAGTGCAATGTCCTGGGTTTGATCCCAAGTACCAAAAAGAGAAAAGACAAAAAAAAAAAAAAGAACTGAAATATTTTTCTTCTTCTCTAGAATTCCCTACACTGAAAACTCTTCCTTTTCCATTCCAATCTAGGAGTAAAATATACTCCCATTTGCCTTTAGCTACCTGGCCATTTAGAATTTGTTTCTCCATGCCCCAAGTTGTACCCAATAGTACTTTCTTAAATATCATTTTTTCAGCTTATAAATTGACTCAACATTTTCCTAGGCTTAAATCTTTTTTTTTTCCTTTTTTATATATTAATTAAATCTTTTTGACAAGGTGTTGTGCAAAAGGGGTACAGTTACATAATAGGGCAGTGTGTACATTCTTGTGATATCTTACACCCTCATTTTTCTTTCCCTTCCCTAGATCAGGTAGGCATATATACAAGACCCGGTGTACAAAAACATATACAGTAACCCCGTGGCATACACCAAAGGAAATTCACCTAGAACTTTAAAGATAATGTCAACAATAGAGTTTGCTTATCCTTGTCTTATATGATCATACATATATAGCTTTTGAGCTATTGTGATCCACTGAGAGGTCTATTTTAGACCTTTTTATGTTTAGTAGTTGTTTGCTTTTAGTTACATAATGTAAAGGTGCTGACCCAAACCTGTGGGAAATACCATTTGACAAGAAGTTTTTTGTTCCGCAGACCTGATCTCTTGTGTCCCCCCGCCCCCACTTTAACAGTCATATATCAAGGAGATCATGCCCCTTTGTTTTCTGTGTTCTAGGCTTGTCTTGCTCAACATTATTTGTTCAAGTTCTGACCATTTCCCTACGAATACCAATATTTTATCATTCCTAATCGCTATGTAGTATTCCATTGTATGCAGGTACCACATTTTTTGGATCCATTCATGTGTAGAAGGGCATCTGGGTTGTTTCCATATTTTGGCTATTGTGAATTGTACAGTGATAAACATGGATGTGCAGATGTCTTTTTGATATCCTGAGACCTGTTGTTCAGGATAGATGCCTAGGAGTGGTATGGCTGGGTCATAGGGTAGGTCTATGTTGAGCTTTTTGAGGAACCTCCATACTGTTCACCAAAGTGGTTGTACTAATTTCACTCCCACCAACAGTGGAGAAGGGTTCCTCTTTCCGGCATCCCCTCCAGCATTTGTTGTTGCCTGAGTTCAGAGCATAGGCCATTCTAGGCTTAAATTCTTTATCTTGGGTTTTGCTTAGGTTTTCTTAAATTTAATGTCTTATTTCTCAACCATTCATCAGCATCAAATTGTACATAGTGATCAGTAGTTTTTCTACCTAGTTACCACCCCCTCCTTCCTTACTCTTTGTTCTCTGGCTTCTGGTACAGAATTACAGTGACATTGTTCTCTCAAAGGTCCTCACTTCACTCTGAATAGCGTCCTATTCTCTGTGTTCATAATTCAACACATGTAAGATGTTGTAAGGCACAAGGTGGAGAAAATTTTGGAGGAAGTAGTATTTGAGAAAATTAGTGGGCAGTAATTCCAGGAAGATAAATGGAGCTGTAGCACAAAGAATTTGAAACAAACACATCCTGTGTTGGAAGTAGTGAGAGAGACTCAGCCTTGTACCTGGAATGTGGCCAGGTGAGTGCAATGGTAGCACGTTGAAAATAGTTCAAGGCCAGGTTGGACATATTTAAAACTTCTGTCCATCATCTCTATTCTTCCTTCACTTTGGTTTTTGTCATCTTAAGTTGACTCCTACTTTTCAAACAAGAGTCCTCAAAAACAAGTAATTTATCAAATAACATCACTCTGCATTTTATCTCAGATGATGCTATGTACTTAATCAGTATATTATGTAGCTGAACTTTACAAAAATTCAAAATTTTATTTCTCAGTATCATACATGAATATTTATCTCTTTCTGTGTTTTAATTCATCTAAAGACAAATATAGTGAAGTGTAGTATATTTACTTTAATGACAGTTTTCTTTTGCATTCTTCATCTCATCTGATGATGAACTAACATTCTGGTGATCATCAAGTGAAGCTCTTTATGTTAATGTTTATTATATCTCCAGATAACTAGTAACTTATACTTATCAAGCTCACGAGAGTCTTTTTGCCTAAACTATTACTAAAGTATGTAAATAATTATTTCACTACAGATTATTTTCCAATTTTTTTCTGTATTGAGATAGCTGTGTGATTTTTTATTCTAATTTTTATTGTAATGGTGAGGTACAGAGGTATTACAGTTATATGTCAGGTATTGAGTTTATTTCTTTTTAAACAATGTCACCTCCTCCCTCATTTTCTCGTATTTGTTTTTTTTTCCTTCCCGAGTGTCTTCCCAAATTGCATGGTTTCCTGCACTTGTAATAATTAAAATGTACATCTAAATCTATGAGTAAATCCAATGGATACTAAAAAGACAAAAATTACAGTTGAATATGATAAATTAAACAGTACTCTAAACATTCACCCCTTGAGAACAAAGGAGGATATATTTAGGAGAGGATAAAAAGAGCTTAGTATCTTTATGTGTATGATCATATAAAATAATTCTTATTGAAATGAACTCCAAGAAATACAAACAAGAGGGTTTTTTTATTTTACTTTTGTGGTTTTCCTTGTTTTTGTTTTTTTTAAATTTCTGTACCTTTTTCTTTTATGTAAATCTATCCAGTTTTTATTATCATTTTAAAAATAGAAGCCAAATAACACCATGGTGTTATTTATTAGCATGTTGTCTACATGAATTAACATGTTTTCTTTCTAAAACCTTCCATTGTTCCCCTATTATTCACATAATATAATCCAACATGATCATAGACTAATGCAGATCCTTTTTGTATTCTGTTGTAACCCATTCTCTGTTACTGAGCCCCCCTGAATGACCATTCTTACTGTACATACATACTATCAAAACAACCTCTCTTCAAATTTAGTGCTCTTTTTGTTAACAGACATTTCAATTATTGGAGATTACCACTGTATGTTATGTATGTATATGACTAAATGTATCTCAATAACAGAGACTTTATTATGCTTACACAATTGTACTCAAGAAATTGATTACTTATAATTTAAAGTTCTGATACTGATAAGTTGTACTGTGAAATTTATATTCATCTTTAATATCTCTATACTTAATTAGGCTATAATTTTAATAACCAAAGGTTTGTTTGTAGGTCATTCATATTCTTGATTTACTGCCACCTTTTCACCAAATAATCAGCCTGCTTTACATCAATCCACCTATGTATGTAGAGGATAAAGCTACTGACTTTAATGCCATCATAGTTGAATATGAGGACGCTGATATAGTCAAATAAAAATACAGTTATGAAATGAGTATAATATTAGAAGGAAGTAAAGAATTTTGTGAATCTATATTAGAGCCAACTAAATCTTTATTTGGTAACAGCAAAGGGTGGATACAAAGCAAGGAGTATGGTAGGCTTTTACAACTAGATAATGTTTCACTGCAGAGAAATAAATCAGTGCACCTGATTCAAAGTTAACAAGATGATCAAGAATTGTTTTTTTGTTTGTTTGTTTGTTTGTTTGGCTTGATGTGGGTTCTAGGTTTTGAACTCAGTGCTGACCCTGAATGTTTCTGCTCAAGGTTAACATTGTATCACTTGAGTCACAATTCTACTTGTAGCTTTTTGCCGGTTATTTGGAGATAAGAATCCCCTGGAATTCCCTGCGTGGTCTGGTTTTGAACCATGATCTTCATCTTTCAGCCTCTTCAGTAACTAGGATTACAGGCATTAAACATGGATGGCTTGGCCCCTAGAACTGTTCTCAGCAAAGTTGCAGTTTTCAGCACTCAGTAATACCCCTCTGTAGTCATGCCCTGATGGATAGTTTGTGGGATAGCATCACACACCTCCATCAGGGGAGTGTAGACAGAATGTGTCATAATCCTCTATTTAGCTTTATTTGCCCATTATTCATATATCTTCATAAATATTTTTTACTAATAATTTAATGTTAATGGAGGCTGATGAAATGGACTATGCAAATTTATTGACCAATTTATGAGCAAATTGGTGATTACTTTCATTTGTAATAAAGATGTATTTTCAGGTTCTAAGTCAGTAAAAGTTGTTTAACAGTAGCTGTTAAGTATTTAACTCTTAAAAATTAAAAGTGTCTTATTTCCAAAGCAAATGATGCATTTCCACTGCAAATGTGCTTGGTGTATTTTTTGTTCTAGTATTTGACTATTCCTTATCATCAGACTTTCACATATGTAATTCAAGTGAATTTTATTTTTGATATACAATTATTCATTTCTTTAAAGTCATTCTTGAAAATATAATGGATAAATTAGATCAAAACAAATACTTCTACAATGTATGGATAATTGACTTTCTGAAATGAAAATATATTGTACCTGGTACCATATAATATCATTGCCTCATTTACTCAGATTTTAGAATAAATTTATTACTTCTTATTTAAAATATATGTCACTTGATCTTGAAAGAAAAATGATGAATTACAATGAAATTCTTCCCAAGTGCCAACACTTAAATTTCCTCATATTGATAGAGATATTTCAGCAAGAAAGCACTAAATAATTTTGCATTCATTTAGTGTATGCAATTAATTAATTTAGTGTTTTCCTAACTTTCAATATAAGGCACAGATTATAACCAAACACAGGTGTGAAAATAAGGCATTACTCTGAAAAAAATTGTTACGTTAAACAAAAGCTAAGAGTAATAAATAAGTACACAAATAAGAATAATAGTAAAAGGTATAAAAGGTTGCATTCCAAGTGTATAACTTTTGATTGCCTCCATTACAAAACTTCTGAAATACTTTAGGGGTAACAATCCACATTACTAAGCATACATATTTCATTTTGTTGGTAACCCAAAAGTATACAAAGTAGGTCTTCTTACATATTGGGTAGTTTGCTTTCAGTTGAACCATGATTTCTAACACAAGGTATGCATTACATTGTTCTGCTTCTCTTAGTTGATTGTCCCAAGGCAATAGTTTTTTGTTTGTATTTTTATTAAAGCCACTAACTTTTAGCACTGAAATCATCATATAGTAAGCTAAGAGATTAATTTATGGTTATTTGCAACTGGTTACATCTTGTACTATGCTATCACCAGTTCACATCTGTAGCCAAATCTATGATTCTCTTCTTGATCATCTTCTTATGCTCGCTCTATTCCATTTTCCATGTAGCCCATGTGAAGATATCTACATGTCAACCCAGTCCACTTGCAGTTTAGAGAAGTTTCTGGGAAAGCTGAGAAATATTTGTCACTTAGCTAAATAATCATGTGTTTATAACTGAAATTTGTATTCATTTGGATATATTGTGATAGAATAAAATGGGTAGTTCTTTGTAGCACACTTCCACATGTATTCCACAGGGTGCTCAACTTCACTGCTAAGATAGAAAAATATATCTTCTAGCACTCATAATGTCAGTAGGCTTTGGCCAGGAATACAAGGAGGCACTAATTCTAGAAGGCATTGAGAACAAGGGTTTTGCTATAAGTTTCTTCAGCTTGTCAAACTACAGAAAATATCCAGTCACTGCTATTGACAGGAAGGCAGTTATAACGTTCACGCTGATTGTTAGGACATCGTAATCTGAAATTGTCCAGTACAAGTTCTAAAGTGAATGAAATCAACTTTCTTGTCTCTTTTATCCCAGAGGATATTGCTATTTACCTTGTACAAGTATGCTCGATCCTGGTATTTCTGTGTAAGAAATTAGTATGTTTCCCAATGTTTTGTTATTTGACTACTTAAAATCATACACATAGGGTAAAATATCTGTCACAATGTGCATAGAAGTGAATTTTATATTGGATTTCAGTTCTAAATTAAGCTCTTTGTTTTGGCTTACCAAGACAGAAACAGAAACATTTGACTATTGAAGAAAACAATGACCTTTACATATTGCTTTCTTGTACAAATGAAGAGCATTACTGAAACACATAAGACTTGAACATGAAAAATGTTTACTGTATTTTTTAAATGTATGTTTTTATCTAAGGGTTTTATTGTAGCAATAGGTAAAGAAGCATGAATGAGCCATTTCAGAAAAAAACTGCTCCCTTGTGATACATAAATAAATCTGAATTTTATAAATACATAACGATGTCTGTGTTTTCATATTTGGCAGCATAATCAGCTTGTATTTAGAAGCAAATGATGGAGATTTCAACCCTGCTTGAGAAAGATCCTCACCACACAAATAACTATGGGAAGTGTTACATGTTATTGTGCTAGCTATATCCATCTCACAATGTATGTATACTGCAAAAATGTATTACCAATATGCACAATTTTATCTGTCATTTTAGAAAGGAAAAATAAGTATTTTCAAGAAATTCTATTATAAATGATATGTGGGTATAATTTTACCTAAATATGTAAAATAAATAACCTAATGGGTAAACTATTTAAAATTATGCTTTGATTTTAGAAATTAACTTTTTTGAATGTGTCATTAGATCTTAAGTAATGGTTAATAATTACAGCTTGTTTGCTTTCTTTGTCAGCCTAGCTATGCAGATTGCATATTGGTAATATTATAAATATGTATTATGAATAAAAGTCACAGGTCTATATAATCAACAAGGAGAATGAGTGACTCATCACATTTCATTTTCTTGATATTTTAAAGTTAACAGATCTCTTATTATATTGAGTAGATCTTTGTAAAAGGTCAACACAATTTAATTCTTCCTTACTTTTACCACCTACTGAAACAGCCTTATGAGAGATGAACCAAAAAAAATATCACCAATCTGACCAATGGACAAAGACTTTATTATTTTGGAGGAAAGATGGGAGTTGTGAGGAGGGTGATTAAAACAGTGTTAAGAGTCTTGCTCTCAAACCTGGCCTGCTCCATGTACTGGGAGCCAGTCTAGGCAGTATCAGTCAATGACACCTGGAGAGTCCTTCACCTCAGGTCCTCTCTCAAACATGACTGGAACCTAGGAGTCTTGCTTCAGAAGATATCATTAGCCACTGTCAGTGGATTTCAGCAGTGCATTTTTACTAGGACCAGGGATACACTTTTTATGTATCTGTAACAGTAAATGGTCTCTTTTTCTTCTTTTTTTGTGGCTATCAACAAGAGTGCTAATGTAGAAGAAATGAGCTATGTACTAGGCAGAACTGAATACAATGTCAGTATATTGTTGGCGGTATCTTAGGAACCACTCTGCAGAACTCGCCACATTGAATCTGAACTCTGCCTATGCATTTTCAGCATTGTTGACGAACTAAAAGATGAGAATAGCTTTGGCACTGAATTGACATTTCATTTTGTTTGAGTCTCGGCTCCACTTTATTACAGATTACCACAAGCCAGAAAACAACCACCCTAGATTGGTATGTATGCCCCTGCCAAGAAAGCTAATCAGAGTCTTGCATATGGGACATTTGAACAAGGAAATGGATGTTAAGTACCTGGTTGTGCAGTTGGACCATTTCAGAAGCATTGGGTATTGCTTGGTAACTTGAGAGGTATCTGTGAGGGAATAAAACAGCTGTGACCACTCTACTTCTAAGTGGCCTAAATTACATTTTTTTGGCTTTCCAATCTTCTTTACCTGAAGATTCCCCTTTGCCTTCCTGGATGCTTTCCTAAACTGTTCATGAGCTATTGAATGAAGACTGATTTCTAGATTTAGAAAAGATTTTTTGAGGGCCTATATTCAACTTCAATGAACCTTTATTGAATATTTTGCACCAAGCATCATAGGAATTTCACTCACTGATATGCAAAATAAAATGGTAATTGAGAGCAATTCTGATGCCAGACAGATCTTGCAGGTTTCAAGCACAACTGTGCTGTTTATTAGTATGACACTAAATGGCTATGTGCTGTCTTTTGCTGTGAATCTTAATAGAAGTTAGCATAACAGCTCTGAACCAATGAAATAAGCGTTCATGTGTACTTAAACCAGTGCAAAGTGCACTGAAAGACAGTAATATCAGATTTGAGATGCACAAACACATATACACATACACACCTCCATAAAACATTCTCATATAGTTAAGGATCAACACAAAGGTTTATATACTTCATGATTACTTTTCATCTTATATTAATTCAACCTTAATATATTTTCTTTTACCAAGAAAATTGCTTCAGAAGTAGTTTTCTTCTAATCGTCCCATTGTCCTCCCTCCATGGCTGTTTAATTTTTAAAACAATGGCTTAATCTTCTTTCAAGTATTTGAAAAACTTTATTTTCTGTGAAAACTTGCTAACTGTGCTTCAAGAGAATCTATTTTCTCTTGCCTTGTGGGCTTGCAAGCATTTCTTATTCCTCCCCCCAACTTGATTGTTGCTCTCCCTTGGTCATCTTTGAGATTCTTTTAGAATTTTATATCTACATTTTAGAAATCTCCAGGACTCTTAGTCATTAGTGGATTTCTTTGCACCTTTGTTCTGAAATTGGTGTCTATTTTTTTAAAAAACTTTATTATCATCTATTGTCTCATAACTCTCAGATTCATATCTCAATCATGGCTCTACCTACATGAGACTCAAGCTGAATTGCTGATCTTATTCTTCAGCCTTACTTTTTTTATAATCTTCCCTAATTTAGTAAGTGGCTATTGTACCCTCTTAGCTGTGAAAGTAAAATGTAAAAAGGAAATTCTTAGTCAAATTTCTTTCTTCCGTATGTCCCATGTATGATGTCAACCAACCTGTCACCCCCATCTTCAAATTATATCTAGAATCTAGAGTCTGATCAGTTCCTGAGTTAGCTACTCTGACCTTTCTGGCCCCAGGCCAACAGCATCCCTCATCTGTATTATTACAACTATTACTGAAGCTTTCTTCAGGTCCCATGCATCTGCTTATGTCCTTTTTCCTTTCTTTACTGAACATAATATTCAAGTGGTTTTTCTGAATGCATAGATAGTTTTACAGAACTTAACTGATAAAAGGTCAAAAACTTCTCAGCTGCCTTTAAGGATACCCTGACCTTTCTGCCCTTGAACCCTCCTATTCTCTCATTTTCCTTTAGTGTTTGTGATTTTTGTACTTTTCTAGATATATCAGATTTGTTCCTTCCTATGGGCAGTCCCACTTTGGTGTTCCCACTATCAGGAAGGCTCCTTCTTCAGATATCTTCAATCCCTGCCCAAATTCTTATCAAATATTGTTAGCTTCTAATATTTCTAGTATGTGCACATACTGGAGATTGGGTTCAAGCATGTGTGCACGTGCACACACATACACACACACACATTTGTCTATTTGTTTCCTCTGATAGAAAGTAAGTTTCCAAAGATCAGGAAATTTTGCATTTTCCAGTCACTTCAGTCTATATATCTATGATAGCTTTGCAGACATAAATTACTCAATAAATACTGTGGAACTGTTAAATTAATATGTCAAGTCCAGAATTTGCTAAAGATAAGGTATACAGCATTATCCCAGATGCTACTTAGGATAGATAAGGAAATAAATATTTATAGAAACATTTATAGATTTATAGGGGAACAAAAAGGAACAAATCTACATAGAAATGGAAACATTTATACTACATATAGAAAGCAGCTCTCATTTAAGTTTGAGAAGAATGTGGGCGACATTCACATAAAGGGAGAGATGGTACGTGTAATGGACATAGACATAGTATGACTCTAGTAAATGGAAACCAGGTGGTTTCCATGTAATTTCCCTACTTTTCTGAGCTCCTTTGTCTATAGACAATACAATCCAATAGTGGTCAAAATCCTGTGAACAACCTATTATGGAAAGTATTGTTCTCTCAAACTGAAATAATTATTCAAGTGAATCAGGTTTTGCCTCCTGGGAAACTGAACAATAAAATAAAAAGCCAATTAGGCCAGGGTAACTGGAGTATAACAGAAAGGTCAGAAGGCAGGGACAAGCCAGAAGGGAGCATGAGTATGTAGAAGTTATAAGTATTTGTAGGTACACAGAAGCTCTAATTAAATCAATGTTTAATGAATGTTTGAAAAGAGACTGATTGAGGTGAGAAAATAATATACAGAATTAAAAGTAGCCTGCTGACAGAAAGAAAATTAGTCAAAAACACACTGAGAGGAGCCAGGAATTGATGTGTATCTCAGCTTTGCTAACCAGGTATATTAAGGTCAAGTGGATGTGCAGATTCTTGCTCTTACTGCTGTTAGAGCAATAAGATGAGTCTATATAGAAACTGAATGATGAAACACTTCTCTTTTGATTTCTGTGACCATCTTTCTTCATTATCACCTCATGTTACTATGCCATAGGTCCTCCTTCTTAAACATTGCCTGAGCAACATTAGTTGCTGTTTCTTTCATCTTGGTCAAAGTCATTTGCTCTCGAGTCAGTGGCTTCCTTTTCTGAACTGTGGTGTACTGATAAAGGGAAGTGCTTAGGTGCTTGTCAAGGTTCTATACAACAGTAAAAAATCTCTATGATTTTTTAATTAAATATTACTTCCATATTTCTTATATAGAAGACTATTATCAGAAAGTAGTCTACTGTATTTTGACAGCTAGGAACAGAACAAAACTAGGCTAATGAAAATTATTCAAAAAAAACTCAGAATTTTTCTTCTATTATATTTTGTGCTTTTGGTTGATGCTTATATCTTATCCATGAAATAGGCTACCATCTTGAAAAAAGTGGGGATTCAATTGCTCTAATCAAACATACTACCTAATAAATTGCTTACTCTGGCAGAGAAAATTAGAAATTGCTTTAATATGAGCAAAGGCCTTCTTAATATGGCAGATTTCATATGATGCAGATCTATATAACTAGACTTCTTTATACAATATGCCATCTGTCATTGACTATTAGGATGAGGGTTACCATTGATATAATTATATGCACAAATAAAAGGAAAATTGATCTTGCTTTGTAGGTATGCATTGTTATCCAGGTACTTTTTCTTTTGAAGAAAAAGTTAGAATGTTATTATAATATCTTGATATGAACTTTTATTTTAAGGTGTTTCTCCACTATAAAATATTTTAATTCTATTCATTTGTAGTGTTTAGTTTTGCTTTCTTGTACCTACTGGTATAAAGCAGCTCTCTTCAAAGCATTATCAAAATGAATCAAATATTTTCCTCAAATACATTTTTCCTGTCTAATTAGAGAAAATTAAAATTATTTTCAGGTTTTGTTTCTTTTTCACCAAATTAAGATTTTTTTTCCTCCAAAGCAACACATACTTCTTAAGTTTCTAACAGAAAATTGTTGAGTTTCATGAAATCTCACAGAACTTATGTTTCCTTTCAATAAGTAACTAACATGTCTGCTACTTTGTTCCACATTAGGCAACATTTCCTTGACACAGCAGGAAAAACTAACTTTTTAAAAAATACCATCAGAAATATGAATTTAGGGAAAGTAGTTGGGGAACAAAACTTAGGAGAATGAGATCAAATCAAAGACTTGAGTAAGTTGACTGATTCCGCTTAAATGTTGTTAGTAGCTGCATCTACAGTGCACCATTGTTTCAATTTTTATATCATTAACCAAGATAGCAGACAGAAATTTAAATCAGCACAATAAACAAAGGTATCACAATGTTACCCAGAAAATGAAGGAACTAACTTGGGTTAGCATGGCAAGGGTCTCTCAAATGTCTAATGTGATTTCTATTTATAAAGACTCACACATTTGTTTACATACATATGTGTCAGAAAATGGCCAAAAAAGCAAGATCATGGGACCTGTCTGAGTTACATGATGAAATTCCAATAAATGATTGACTATGCTCCTACAAGACAGAAAATTCACCAAAATGGTCATTTTACACTCCAATTTTTAAATTTGTTTTAAATTTACAATTTTTAAATTTGTTTTCCCTTTTCTTTCCTTATTTTGGCAGTACTGGGATTTGAACTCAGGGCTTGTGCTTTGCAAGGTACTACTGTTCTGTACCTCCAGCCCTGTTTTGTAGTGATTAATTTTGAAATAGACTCTAGCTTCTTGTCCAGGCATGTTCTTGGACCATGATCTGCCTATTTTAGTCTCCCTATAGTTTCATGACATAGCCGTGTCATACAGCTTCCCTCTATTGATTCGCACTCTTGTAAACTGTTCTGCCCTAGCTGGTTTGGTACCATGTTCCTCTTAATCTCAGCCACCCACATAGCTCAGGATAGCAGATCCATGTAACTACTCTTAGCTATAGACTGTGATTGGGCTTTGTGAATTTTCCTTCTCAGACTAGCCTTAAAGCATATTCCTCTTATTACCAGCCTCCTAAGTACTAAGATTTATAAAAAGGAGCCACTGATGCCCAATTCATTCCATTTTATATCCTTAAGAATATAAAACACAAAGAATGTATAAGGCAAAGAAAAAGAATCTTCAATACAAACAATCCAGCTAAAAAATTAGTGTACAAATTTGCATTAATGTTTTGTTTATCCTCTCATATAATTATGAATGGATTATATGAGGAATTGGTAAAGAAACGGACAGATATAGATAGTTCTAAATATGACTTTATTACAGCCAAAATAAAAAATGGGAATATTATACAATACAAAACAGAAAGAAGAGAATCTCATTGAACAGAATAGTATTGTCCATAATTTGTGTTAGGGAGAAAAGCTGAAATTTCCATTGATCTTCTACTTTGTTAGGCTCAAGTATAAACACAACTTAATATGTGAGAGATATCACAATATAAGTAGATAGTACTTTGAAGCTAATGGAAAGAAGTTGAGGAAATTCAATAATGGATTAGGTGTGTTTTAAGAAAACTCGTACAGAGGAAAAATTAAATCAAATCTGAGCAGTAAATATATACATGTAAAAGCCTGAAAGTCTGGGAATGAAGTCACATTTACAAACTTCAAAGGTCAGAATGTCTGCGCAGTATGCAAGTTAAAATATGATTGGGAAAATGAATAGAGGCTAATAAATGATGAAGTAAAAGTGATAAAGCGTTGTAAAGATCTTTATACTTCGTATCAAAATCTCCTTGAGTGAAGATGGTCAATTCAATTGGCCTTTTTGCAAGGGTCATTCTGGAAACTGGGAAATTCATGGATAGGCAGTTTGAGTGCTAAGTGAGACATAAAATAGACTGATGTAAGGTGATGGCAGAGAGAAAGAACATCAACAAGTTACAGAATGAGAAGAACAACTGTGAAGACCTGATAGAATTTGGAGAATGACTTGGAGGGAGCATAAAAGATGAAACAAAATTTTATCTTTGGGTTTGGCTACAGAGCACGAAGGGACGCTGTCCACAGAGCTATTGCTCAGGTTGTGAAGAGGAGGGATGATTATATTGCTGTTCTTTTGTTTTTGGCTGTTTGCTTTATTGGATGCTGAACCTGTGGCTTGACCTCAGAGCCAGAGGTTCACCCACTCAGAGGGTACTGTTCGTGAGCATTTTTCTCAAGGTTGGCACTCTACCACTTGAACCACAGCTCCATTTCCAGAGTTTTAGTGGTTAATTGGAGATGAGAATCTCACAGATTTTCTTGTTAGGCTGGTTTTTTATTTTATTTTTTTATTTTTTTTTTCAAATTTTTATTATCAAACTGATGTACAGAGAGGTTACAGTTTCATACATTGGGCATTGGATACATTTCTTGTACTGTTTGTTACCTTGTCCCTCATGCCCCCCTCCCCCCCTTTCCCTCCCCCCCCCCAGGTGTTCAGTTCACTTACACCAGTTTTGCAAGCATTGCTTTTGTAGTTATTTCTCTTTTTTTACCCTGTGTCTCTCAAATTTGGTATTCCCTTTGAATTTCCTACTTCCAATACCAGTAAACACGGTTTCCAATATACTCAGATAAGATTACAGAGATAGTGTAGGTACAAACATAGGAAGGTGATACAAGAACATCATCAATAATAGAAACTACACATACACATAGGACGTTGAAAGTAGTTATAACTGTGATATAACAATTGTTTCCATAATACGGAGTTCATTTCACTTAGCATCATCTTATGTGTTCATAAGGGTATAGCTATTGGGCCTTGTGATGCTCTGCTATGGCTTGCCTAAACCTGTACTAATTATTCCCAATAAGGGAGGCCATAGAGTCCATGTTTCTTTGGGTCTGGCTCACTTCACTTAGAATAATTTTTTCCAAGTCCTTCCATTTCCTTACAAATGGAACAATGTCATTCTTTCTGATAGAGGCATAAAATTCCATTGTGTATATGTACCACATTTTCCTGATCCATTCATCTATGGAGGGGCATCTGGGTTGGTTCCAGATTCTCGCTATGACAAATTGTGCTGCGATGAACATTGTTGTGCTGGTGGCATTACTGTGATTTTGTTTGTGGTCTTTTGGATAGATACCCAACAGTGGGGCTGCTGGGTCATAGGGGAGTTCTATATTGAGCCTTCTGAGGAATCTCCATCCTGCTTGCCAGAGTGGCTGAACCAGTTTACATTCCCACCAACAATGAAGTAGGGTTCCCTTTTGGCCACATCCCCTCCAACAATTGTTATTATTAGTTTTCTTGATATATGACATTCTTTTTTTGTTTTGTTTTGGTTTTTTTTGGCCAGTCCTGGGCCTTGGACTCAGGGCCTGAGCACTGTCCCTGGCTTCTTCCCGCTCAAGGCTAGCACTCTGCCACTTGAGCCACAGCGCCGCTTCTGGCCGTTTTCTGTATATGTGGTGCTGGGGAATCGAACCTAGGGCCTCGTGTATCCGAGGCAGGCACTCTTGCCGCTAGGCTATATCCCCAGCCCCATTGATATATGACATTCTTGCTGGGGTGAGATGGAATCTCAATGTTGTTTTGATTTGCATTTCCTTTATGGCCAGTGATGTAGACCATTTTTTCATATGTCTATTGGTCATTCTCATTTCCTCATCAGAGAAGTTTCTTTGTAAGTCTTTAGCCCACTTGATGAGGGGGTTATTGGTTCTTTGCGGTTTTGTTTTGGAAGAAGGTAATTTTTTTTAGTTCTGCATATATTTTAGAGATGAGGCCTTTGTCTGTTGAATGTCCGGTAAAGATCTTCTCCCAGTCTGTGGGCTTTCTGTTTATCTTGAGAGATATGTTCCTATTGAAATTATTGGTGTGGTTTGCATCTTCTTAGTGGACTTTGAGTGATAAATGAACTATGTATGAAGTTTGATGGAAGATAGACACCAAGATTACTTAGGAAAGGAAATGGAACAAAGATAATTTCTGTAAAACAATGGTGCAGGATTTGTTATGTATATGACATTGAATGTGATTTTAAAAGTAATTGTGTTTTCAGAATTCTATGTGAATTTCTTTATCTGATTACTTGGATTTGAGACTTTTTGGTTATGTTTTAAATACCTCAACCATTTTATGTACATAGGGGATATAATACATTGATTACATAGTGTGTATGTAATTTGTGTCTACATATTACATATTTCTACTTCTATGCCTTGAATTTAAACACCTTAATTTCCCCTCTTTTCTTCTTTCTGATCTTTGTTTCTGCTCATTTTTCTAAGTCTGCATCACCCATGAAATTTCTCTTTCCTGAACCTTTGTGGATATTATATCCCTCTAAAAAGGAATTGACTGTTGTATCTTCAGTCTTCCTTTCATGACCCTTTACCTTTCTGTGTACTTCAAAACATGTTTTGATATTGAGTTGCATAATAGATAACTTGCTTAAGAATGGATTCACAGGGCTGGGGATATAGCCTAGTGGCAAGAGTGCCTGCCTCGGATACACGAGGCCCTAGGTTCGATTCCCCAGCACCACATATACAGAAAAAGGCCAGAAGTGGCGCTGTGGCTCAAGTGGCAGAGTGCTAGCCTTGAGCGGGAAGAAGCCAGGGACAGTGCTCAGGCCCTGAGTCCAAGGCCCAGGACTGGCCAAAAAAAAAAAAAAAAAAAAAAAAAAAAAAAAAGAATGGATTCACAATGATAATCGGTGTTAAATTTACTGTTAAGAAATACAGAGACAAACAGAAAAGCATAAAGGGGGAGATGAAAATTTATTAAATTGTTAAATTATTAAATCTATTAAAATTGTTAAATGTTATAATAAAAATTTTATAAATTATTATCATAAATATAATTATTATACATTTATAAATACAAGTATAAAAGCACGGTGCCTGATTTTAATTGTCAATGCTGTTTTAGCAGAAAAAAAATATAGGTAACTCAAAAGGAAAGAAAAATATAAGTAATGTTTGAAGCAGCAGTGGAAAAGATGCCACAAGGAATTATATATTACATTCCATGATTAATTGCCAAATAAACCACATTAAGCCTTTGCTGGAACAAATAAAACAAATTACCAAATTAATGATATATGCAATCATTACTACAAGAGATTAGCTGATGTGGAAACTTAGGAAAGCTGAGTAGTTGGAGATAAGGATAAAATAAATCCAAATAAGGAATTTAAATTACTTCTAGAATCTTAAGTGTTCCAATAAGATACGTGTATAGACAAATGATTGTGAAGACCATGGTCAGAGCTCGCCCGCAAGGTGTACAGTAATTTGGAGTATTAGGAAAGGAGGGCCAGTGGGAACTGTGGAAGCTAGTTATGAAATGGTAGAGAAGACGATGAGAACAGAGGCAACTTTCCTCAAAAAGATTTCTCTATCTGTTCCCAGTTGATTTCTTCCTGAACAATCTCCCATAGGCCTCAGTACTTGTCTTGTACATTTTGATCCAAATTTTCTATTCTTTTATGTGTATAGAAACAATACAGGCTTAATATCATTATTTATATTCCACAGAGTGTTCTCATTGCTCATCTGACTCAAGCATACCATGAACCAGACAGAGCTGGAAATTCTCCATGTTTAGATATGAGGCCTAAAACCCATTCAAAAGTTATTATTCTTCTCTCACTATTAGAGTTCTTCAAGCTACAAAGTTTATTTCCAGCCTAGATTCAAGTAGGAAGACAGTCCACACATTTTAAAAAGATGAGTGGGAGTTCGTATTTGCAGCATACAATCTCATAAAATTAGGTGTTATAGATTATGCTGCCAAAAGATGACTCCAAGTAATATTAAACTTGACTTTTTCATTTTTTACTTCCGAATGAGCAAGTTTAGCTTTTGAACAGATGACAGCTTCATATGTTATCTTAGGTATAATATCACATCTGGGCTACCTCCTGTTATTGGAAAACTCTGAACAATTTTCAGACAGATGAGAATACAAGCATTTTTCTAAAATGTATATGCCCCCAGTAAAAGATATGTATAGGCAGATATATTTACTTTACATAAACAGAAGCTTCTCAGATATAGAAACACTACATGTAAGAGTAAAATTATGAAAATTTGGCTAGCAAATTTTCCATTCCTAATAAAACATAGGTAATACTGATTTTCCTCATTTAGAAAGACATTGTTTTTCTTAAGATAGCTTAAAAAATACCCACAATGATTTAGTAGTGTTAATAGAGGCAATTTGAAAATGTTGAACAAATACAAGAATGAACCCTAATGTGTCAGCTTCTTCAGTCCATTATTCTGTCATCAGGGGAAATGTCCAAATGTAGTTGGGATATTTGATCTCTGAATCTTATTTTGGATAGAAAAGCATTGATTCAATGTAACTGAAGCTTGACATAATAAGACATACCTGTTTGACTTCCAGGAGCTTAGACACTAGTTCTGACTGTCTGATGGATTTGTTGGGTCAGAACTCGAAATAGATTTTCCCACAAAAAAGTGCCAAATAATAAAACAACACTAAAAAAGAGAAGAACAGAATATATTTTACGTGCACACACATGTGATTTTTAGTGTTGAAAGCTTTGATAGTGAGTCAAGTTTTGATAATGATACAACACAATCTATTAACATAATCTGAAGAAAGAAGAATGCATAAACTAGGTGGTAAGTTGACCATTCTATGTTGAGTAATTCTACAATAAAATGGAAAGATGATCACATTTAACTGAAACAATATAGGAAACAAGTTTGTTTTTATATTACACCAAGAGTGAGAATTTAATATGGAATCATCCTTCATTTGAGTTCCTGAGTGATTTGCATCAATTTGCATGAGGTACTAATCAGAGAAAGTTATCTTTCAGAATAACTGAAATCTGTGTATATTTTACTTTCTTGTAGCAGAGAGTGAAATAAATGTTCAATCTACATTGTTATTCTCCTTTTAATATTTTTACAATTAATTATCATAAAGTATCTACACAAAGAGGTTATACTGAAATATTTATGATATCTGTACTTGCGCATATTGTTCCTGCCTCCTGATCCCTCCCTCTTTGACAATCTTTGGTGGTTTTCATTATAGTATTTACACACACACACACACACACACACACACACACACACACACACCATGTACAGCCAAGTATTGGTGACTCACACTTGTAATCCTAGCCACTCAGGAGGCTAAATTCTGAAGATGACAGTTCAAAGCCAGCTTGAAGCCAGTGTAGGCAGAAAAGTCCCCATAAGATACTTACGTCCAATTAATCATTCCAAACCAGAAGTGAAGCTGTGGCTCAAAGTGGTACAGTGCTAGCCTTGAGCAAAAGAGCTCAGAGACAGCATCCAGACCCTGAGTTAAAGCCCTACACACAACCAAAACAATAGATAGATATGGATAGATAGATAAGTCAGTGGATGGATGGATAGATAGATAGATAGATAGATAGATAAACTCTAATATTACCACTCCCTTTCTGAATTGTACTCCCCATCTACTGGTTCCCCTTTTCAACCAGCCATGTTGTATAGACTTTGAAAGTCTAGATTCCACATGTGAGTGAAAAGGCAGTATTTCTTTTTCTCATTTCTTGTTGGACATATTATAGTACAACTTTTAGTTACCTAATAGATGTCCAAATTTCAATGTTAACGCCCTCTAGGAAGGCATAAATCAAATCAACAACACAATCTCTGATAGGAAAAAAAGTGATATTAGGCTGTGTAACAGATCTAAAAGAAGAAGTAATGACATATACAACATTTTGAACTGAATGTCCCCTATTCTAGTGTGCTCACATCCAGACAAAGTGAGTGAGTGCTTGAATTCATTGGCATTAATAGGCACCATTGAAGGAAGTAACTGTTTTGTTTTGTAGAATGGATAAAGGAGAAGGTGAAAAGTATGGCCTGTGGAGAGATGGGGTCTGGTGGATCTCTGTAGAAAAGAAGATTAGCATAACGACATGGTTGATAAGAAGGATCTTTGGTTGTTAAACTGATATCCCCATGATGAGGAAGACATGTTTAATACTAAGAGTGAGATTGACACTGAAACCGTGGGGAAACATTAAAAAATCCATGCTCAGCAAAGTCTAATTTTATGATTTAATGTGCTTTTGCATTTACTGTCTTTTGGCAAAATCTTCTTTCATAAACTGAAAATAACTCATGAATGAATTATAACCAGTATCTCTTCATGTTTTAGAAGCTCCATGAATTTATAATGAATTCTATTCTTTGTATTCTCTGTTTGACTGATGAAAGGGGTCAGAAGCCCAATTTATAGGTTAAATGATATTAGAGAACTATGCATTGTATGACATATTTCATTAAAGCAGAGGCTATGAGCTGGGGCTTTAGCAACTAAGAATTTTGCACATCTGACCGGCAATCTTCTTCATAATTACTTTTATAATTGCTAAGAATAAGAAAAAGAAACTGTGGGTATGCACTTTTTAAGTTTTAAAATTAGAGTTTTCCATTCATAGTGAATTTTAGTTTTGAGGAGTCAGATAATATGCCATAAAAATGTAAATATCAAATAATATAATAATTGCTGCCACAAAATTACATAAACTAAAAAGGTTTTGTGTAACATTCTCAAAATATGTAGCAACATTAGTAATTTTCTAAAATTGAAATTGAAATCCTTTGGAGAATTTATCTTTGTTAGGCGAAGAAAAGGTTAGTTACAAATCATTTCAAGAAAATTAAAATGCAGATTAAATCCATTGTTTCTCATTAAAAGGTTAATGCCATTTAAAAACTGTTTAACATTTCTCTGTTCCAAACTGAAGTATTTCAAAATAAAAGCTTAATGTAATATGTAATTGTATGATGATAATAAATCCCCATATGGAATTATTCTATGGATGACATTGGCTTCCACTGATAATAAACAGTAGTGTGTTTTCTGTTTGCTAATTTCTTGGCAATATTGTTGATTTGACTTTAGTAGCTACTTTAAGGTTTGAGCAACTCCACAAAACCTTTTGCATTAGTTACTTTTGAGAAAGGATCTTGCTTTATGCCTGGGCCTACTTGGATCATTTTCCTCCCATTTGTGCTTTCCTTGTAGCTAGAATGACAGGGACATGACACTGCTCCCAGTCATTGATTAAGACAGAGTATTTCAAACTTTTGTTCAAGTTTACATTGAACATCAATCCCCTAATAATCTTCAAGTATTTAAAATTATAGGCTTGCTTCTTTTCATCTTTTCTTCTTCTTTCTTTGCTTTCTTTCTTTTTTTCCCTCTTTCTTTCCTTCTTTGTTGATACTAGTGTTTGAATTCAGGATCATACACTGCTAGGCAGTTGTGCAATGGAGCCATAACTTCAGGCCTTCTAATTTAACATCCATGACAGGGTGACACAAATGAAGAACAAGACAGGCAATGTGTAACTAAATGATAAACAGCACAGCTCTAAACTGGTGGTGGAATTTAGCAGAAGTAAATATTTAAGAAGAGACATTTCCTAAAATTTGTAACACTCATTTTATTCATTTTCATCAATGGCCAAAGGGGAATTTCAAAACTGAGGATAATATCCTATGCTTTTTGATGGGTGTTAGTAGATAAGATTGGTTAATTATGCACATAATGAGCTTTAAATGCTAAACGTTCATTTAAATATGTAATGATCTATTTTAAAATGAACATCTTTACTGCATTGTTAAAAAAGATAGGATATCTCACTTTTTCTATGATAACATGTAATATTTTAAAAAAATAGTATCAAGAAGTTTTTTCTTTCTAGGAAAAAATATGTTCCAGGTCTTAATGTGGGTAGCTTAAACCATGAAAAATTAACATTAACTAAAATCACAGAAATTTGGGTCAAGAACAAATAGTATATATTAAGATGGGAAGAGCATACAACTACTAATGATATTTTTTGGAATCTTATCGAATTACTGGATGACAGAACATCATTGCTTTCTGTCCCTCACTTTTGGCTGATCTACAGAAAATAGATTGCATGAGAGCATCCAAGAGACACAGATTGTTACCATTTTTACTTTTAACATCATTTCCTATTCTCTGGTGTTATCTCAGCAAATGTGTATATTATAGCTGATATGAAATGGAGAAGTTTGATGATTTCATACAGAATATTTGAAGTTTGAATCCTTACTCCATAACTTTTACTGTATGATCTTAAACAAGTCCCTTAATTTTTCTGATTAAGTCTTTGAGTTCTTAGTCAAATGTTTAGCAATACCACTGCTTTCCTGTCCTCATGACAAATCTGCTGGCTTAGGTTGTGGTAATTACCAAGTGCTTTTGAATCATAATCAGTTCTTGAATTTCCTTTCCTTTCCATTCTACCTCCTTTCCTCATTTCTCCTTCTTTGTAACACTTCTAAGGAAAAATAAAAGAAACTGAAAACATTTTAAATAATTACATTTCATATTGCTAGAAGTTACATATGATTTTAATAAACCTTATCTAATTCCAATACTTACTTTTTATGCAAATGTTCAGTTGTTACATCATTACTAGGTCACCAGAAATCTATGCTTTTGTGTAGGCTCAAATCAGTGTTAATTTTTTTTCCTAAACTTTTCTCCTACGTTTGAAGAAAAGGCATGAAGAATGATTTTGTAGAGAGCAAGTCATTAGCATAGTAATTTCATAGAGTGGAAGTTAAATGATCAAATTCAATTTCATATACATACTGTAGGAAGGAGGTCAGATGTGGCCAGCACCATCTTTGGCCACATGGTGAATTGCGCTGCCTGGCATCTTGTGTTCATGGGTGTGCCTGTCTTCCTAGAGGAAGGGAAGTCGCACCCCCAGGGGATAGTGTTCCTGAATCCCTAGAGACAGAGGCGTGCACTTGGCTTATAGGTTACTGAACCTGTAAAAGTGCCTGGAAGTGGGAGCTTCCTGTGACCCTGCCCCCTGGCCAGCTCAGAAGCCATTATGCTATGCCACATGTCTCTGTCTTCTCGTCTCATCTCCAGTCACTATAGTGTCCCACTTGAGCAGTTCATTGGAGCTGAATTGTTGGTATTATCTTTATTCTTTATTTCCTGTCTTGCCTGTTTCCTGATAGTGTTAAGTGTATTTATGGGCTGCAGGCTTTTGTAACAACTGGCTGCCTGCAGACTGCTAATGCTCTAATAAAGACTCCAAGATTTGATCCTCCAAAGTATGGTTTTTCAGATAATTTATCATGTAACAGTACCTTGTTTCTATATAGTAGAATCGGATTTCTATTCTGGAATGAGATCATAATTTTTCTGGTGGATGTAGCACTAACAGGAAAGAAAGTAGGCTGACAGAAATCCATAGTTAGGATTTCTGCTGTTCAGTACAAGGTCAATGGTTAATTAAGTCACCACTAGTGGAAATTTGATCATGGATGAGGTCTCCAACATTGTCTATATTACTGAGCTCTCACTGGATGAGTAGGCTAAGTAATTATATTAACTTTTTCTCTTCCAGACAGGTACATGATTCACATTGGACTGACAGGGGATTTAGCTTGTGGTACTATAATATTACTTTCTAGATATTATTGCATATTTCATAAAAAAACACAGTTTCCTCAGAAAAAGGATTTTACTTTACCAGTTTTTCTTGTCATGAAAATTAACTACATAATGCCCCAACATGTTTAGACTGGCAAGGGGATTCTAAGTGCCTTCAGTCACTGATCTATTAAAATATTCACTTCATTATTTCCATCAATGTTCACGTCTGGGTTAAATATTGTGCTAGGTACTACAGTTAAGTCAACAGAAAAGGACAGCACAAGAGTATATTATGCGCTTCAATTTACAGTGAGTTAAACTGAGGTCCTGAATACTTACTTGACTTGCTTCAAACTCAGTTTGTGACTGACAGAAGTAGAAACTCAGTCTGTTGGCTGTTAACATTTCTTGTAAATTCACATGTGCATAATACAGAATGTGTAAGCATGATTTATTGTTACCAGCATTTAAGTTCATAAAAATTTAACAATGCATACCAGTGGAATTAAAGTGGATGGAGTTGCTGGCCTTATACATAAAAGGCAAAAAAAATAACTTTTCCTGCTTTAGTGAAAAAATAAAAATAAAAGATTTGTTCACATTTATACCATTTTCTCAGAATCTTCCCATAAACAACCTTCTCTTAGCTTTTCTGTAGATTGTGACTGGTGTCATGTTTTCTGTATCACTAAAAAGTATGTGAAAAGACAAAAAATGACACTTCTACTCGAACTAAGAATATGATATATTTACTGTCCTCTGACAAATGCTAAATACACACGAATGACATCCTATTAATGTAGTTTAGATTCAGTGTTAGCCTCTAGGCTGCCTTCAACTAGGTCACACAGGCAGATGAGGAGATTCGCTGGTCTGATCTGATGTGGCTACTGGGAGGAATCCATTTCTGAATGTTGGGTTAGAAGAGTTTCAGTAGTGGCTTATGTATATTTATAGCACTTGCATTTACTCTCTTGCAGTTCCCTTGTGCGAAGTGTTGGATCGAGTAATTGTGGCAGTATTGGATGTGGCACAGTGTTTTAACCTCTTCCCTCTTGCTAGTTATGTAAACATGTACACTCTCCATGGTGACCTGGGGATGATGATCAGAACATCTGTTTTTATAAATGAAACAGTGAATGAGAGTAGGTTATTGAATTGTCAAGCACTAAAAGTCACTCTTCTGATCTGCGGCTTTATGCAAATGGAAATGTTTGAAACTGTTGCGGAGATTTGTCATTCTTCCACTTAGCAGAGGTTGAAGGAGGAGTTACTTTTTATTTTCTCATATGGGTGCTGCTTTGCTGTTTGTCTTTGTGGATTCAATTAGGTTATCCTTTTGTGATTTGTATAGTAGTATAAGCATTCTAGAGACTACAGGGAAGTCTCATTTTAAGTAATTAATAACATTAGAATAACCACAGACTAACAAGAAATCTGAGCCATAATTCTTCAGCCTAGAGTCAGCATGCACTTGAGTATGCACTTGATAAGTTTTGGACTAAGCAGCAAAACCTATGTGGGGATTAATTAAATAAATATTACTTTTTCAGTCTTTTTCCCTAAAGGGAAAACATACTGAAATAATCTTTAAAAGCAGGTGAGGCCCATTTGTTTCTGATTTTTTGCAAAGTCTCTTTACTGTATCAAGATTCCTGTCTCAGAATTGTGACTTATGTAACTATAAACCTATTGTATATCACCATTACAATAATGTTTAAATAAAAAAGAATTGTCAATTACCTTTCCTTCATTGATTTATCTGCAAACAGAAGAAATTTGAGAAGAGTATTTTAAAATGTACTTCTCATATACTTGTTTTGCATCGATTTCTAAATATCTTCTAATGTCTTTTTTTTTTTTCTCATTCCCCTCACAATTGATTTCCAATTTAAGCTATAATTTGGTTGTGACTCCAAATTGCATATTGGGTACTGGAAAGAAAATTTCAGCCAAGACGTTTACATACTCAAGAAATATTGGAAAGTGCTGTGGTTAGGATAGTTAAGAAATGGTTGGTCTAAGCAATTTTCTAAAACCAGATGATCTTTTTGTTTAACTTTCAAAGCCATCGTATTGTAGAAGTAAAATAAATTATTGCTAGAGTGATGGAATAAGATGTTCTAAGAAATTTAATTTATTCCCTCATTTCATCTTCATGGTAATTCTACAAGGTTGGTTCTTGATGATATCAGTAACATACCAGAAACAAAAGTTAGGTGATTCACCTCATACCACAAGGCAAAAAAGATTGCAAAAGATTGTGAATAAACAAATTTCAATGACCTATTTTTAATCATTGTGTAATATTACCTTTACTTTTTTAGCAATACATTCTGAATGATTTCCATTTCAGCAAATGTACATCTACCCTAATATTTTCATTCTGGTTTGCAGTCTTTTACAGAGTTTACATAACTTTTACCTCATTAATAAAAATGACTGTCACAAACATATTTGAACTTGTGTAATTTTAGTATTATTTGTATAAATCTTCATTGTACAATGCAGATTTCCTTTCTTAGCAATAGGAAATTACTCACCATAATTACTTGCTATACATGTATTCCTTTATTATTTATATTAAAATACTTATTCTAATGTGATAAATATTTATAAAGTACATACTGTGAGATAGTCAAAACCTGGTGGATTCAACATAGAGCAAATACTTAAGTACTTATAGAAAGGCAAATCTCATTAGTGAATTTTAAAGAAAACACATCTTTAAAAAATCTGATTATAGAAACATAGTTCACTTTTCAAGACATGTTTAGTGAATGTGTATGTCTATGTGCTTTGATACATTCTGAAAAATGTATAACAAAAATTATATCTGATTTACACAAGAGAAAATAGATATTAGAATAGGATAAAGGGCTTGCTTCTTCAATCATGTTTGCCTTTTGTCTCCATTTAGGTGACCTTTTTTAAAAAATCAGTACAATTAATGTGTGTGCTCTTGGACCTCAAATAGTTGATATTATATTGTATATAAGGTAATTATTCTTGGCGCTCCTTTCCCTGTTATCCCTGCTTGATCACTTCTATTTCTCTCTTGATATTATTCAAGCATCTGCCTTTCTCATCAGTATGCCTTCCTTCCATGTCTAAAATTGCTATCATTTAAGTAGCCATTTTTCAATTTTCCTCTCAGTATGTAGTACATTTACTTCAAAATTAATATGACTTGAATATGTTGCTCTCAGGCCTCCCCTAGAATTTTAAGGATCTATTTAGAAAGAAAAGTCAGCACCTATTTTCCACCCACTAATGAAAAACATGTTGAAAACAGTAGGCAGTTTGTAAAGTTAAAAGATTATTTATTTTTAAAATAAGAAATCACATTCACATACCCATGAACAAGCAATGCCTGTTTAAGGTCAGCATTACATTATTTCCTGCCACCAGGTACCAGTTTACACATGATCTTGCCTCTCATACTTTATGCTAGACAGTTGAAAAAACTTCTTTCCCAAAGCTCTAGCACAAGCTTAAGTGAAGAAAATACAATAGAAGAAAGTATACGAGAATAGCCTCAATATTTCCAACACTGAAAGTGTTAGAATCAGACAAATTCTAATAAATTTCTCAGATAAAATTTTCATTGTTCACATATTTGTATAGTTTTATTTTCCTTAAAATATTGATCAAGGTGCTAACTTGTATGCACTTTTCCATGCTCTTAAGTCTTTCTTTTTGAAGTCACTGGCACTCAAAATCTAGGTGGAATGACTCTTTTATTGTACTAGAAATATGAGTTGTTTCATGGCTCAAGAAAATCAAATGAAAGGAGGGAAGGCAGGAGGTGTTTCCTATTCGTGGCACCATGAATGTTCCTGTGTGGAATGTAGATCCATTATTACATCATTTCTAGAAACACCTTTCATTACACTAGTCACCTCCATTCAGTCACTTTGTGAGTCACTGTCTTAATAACATGTCAATCACAAGGGTCCAAGTGTACATATGTTTTTCTTCCTGGGTCGACCTAGGAGGCTAAGATGCTACCAACTTCAAATTCATTTTAGAATATTATTATCTTACTTTCTGTAGACGAAAAGCAATAAGAATTTTTTTAGGAATTAAAATTATTCACAATATATTCTTTTATTTTTGAAATATAAAACATAATTTATTTACATGCTAATGGGATACTATGTAAAGTTTCATACATGCATACATTGCATAATGAATAACTTAGATTAAAAATATTCATTTCTGGAGACATTATCTCTTTATGTTGAAAAAGTCCCAAACTCCTTATTCTTGCTTTTAGAAATGTTCCATTTAGAAAGAGGAAAACTATTGAGAAAACAACCAAAGTTCAAGTTGAAGACTCATAAGATTTCCCTGCAGGACGTAGTACAGCATGGTGATTAAAAGATAAAGCTTGGCTTGAGGTCTCTTGTGTTCTAATCCTGTTTCTACCCCTAGCTGAGTGTGGAACTGACCTTAGGCAAGATACTCAAGATGCTGGACCAAGGTGTTATTAAAGCAGAATAGGCCACGGAAGGAGGTTGTTTGAGAGAAGAGTTACAATACCCCGTGGATCATGGAGAAAAGAGTAATTTATGGGCTCAATAACTTGGAAAATTTAAATATTAGAATTACACCAAACTTAAAATTTAGAACATACATAGGTATGTACATAATTATGTATATATTCATTTTGTGGGTAAACGTATATGATTAAACTTAGAACAAAAGTCCAGGTAAAATAGTTCTTAGAAGGAAGGGAGGGCAGAGTGGAAAAAGAAAGTGAATAACTTTGTAATACAATGCAAGTATGTATGAGAGCACCCCAGAGAAACTCAAGAGAAACTGATGATCAGCAGAGTGTAGGGAAAGGGAATTTGACTGAGGACTGGTGGGGAATAGTAGAAGGGAGTGTGGTGCTGGGGAGGATCGAAGAAGTGGAATACTGGTGGAAGAGATTACTTTCAACTGTGCAAACGGAACAAGAAACTGGTCAGGAATACTACTTTTTAGGGAGAAGCATCGGAAAGTGTGATAGAAAGGGTGGAATTGACTGAATATAGTGTAAACTTGTGGAGATTTAACAATGAAATCCCTCTCCATTTAAATAAAATAAACTAATAAAATATATAACCATATATATACATATATGAGATAAAATGTAAATAAAATAAATTTCTTGGTGAACATGGTAAGAAAAGAGCAGGAAAATGAAGGTAGCCAGTAGATTAAAAAACCCTAAAGCTTAATGCTTAATGATTAGGCAGCTACTGAAACATTTTAGAGTTTAATCCACACAGGCCTAGAGTCACATTTTGGAAATGAAAACTGGTTGCAATGGGGAGAAATAATTGACAGGAATCATATGGGAGCTGGAAACTATGGAAAATCGCATGGAAACACATTATTATAGGATGGTACATTTTGACTTAGGCATGTACATGAAAAGGTTTATGGTGACATTGCTGTAGAATTAGTAGAGGCATTTAAACTATCAGGTGGCATTATGGAGCAGATCATTAGCTAGTTTGACAATAGTCATCAGTTGGAATATCTATAATGTTATGATTTGTGGCTTTGGCACTAACTCAGTGTGGCTCATGACTTTTATTACTGATTTGGTAATAGAGACAACACTACGAATGAAAATAAAAGCATTTCACATATCCTTATAGATTTAACAACTTAGCATGATACTTTAGAAGTTTAAACTAACAATGGATGTTAGAATCAGAATCTGAATAGACTTAATTAGAAAATTAGATCAACTCTTACTAAATAATACTAATCAGTGGTACATCGAAAAATCTTTAAATAAATGGAAATGAAGATAGTACTTAGCAATCTTAATTTTTCAACAGCATACTTAAGATGAACTAGCAGATTTTGTACTCTGAAACAAGAATCTTACTACTCATTTGTATGTATAATTAATGAATTGACAGTTCCATTATAATTTGGATGCTAGGACCACTTGGATTATCAAACGAAGAAGTGTTTAAAACAAATAAGCTAGAAAGAAAAGAAGGGTAAGAATAGTTATATGACGATCAAAAATCTGGAAATTTTGACCTACTAAAAGAAATACAATTAGAAGATGAATTATTTTTTAAACTCTAAAAAATGATATTTTAAGTTGGCCTTGAGTAAATGCTAGTCAGAATAATTATGAACTTTAGGAAAGCAAAAGATGGATTAATACATAAAGGAACTTCATGATGAAGTTATCTGGAAAGCTAGAAGACTACAGCAGTTAGATAGCAGGTTCATTCCTGGAGGTCATTGGTACTTTGTAGAAGAAAGAAGTTTTGAGGGGCTGGGGATATGGCCTAGTGGCAAGACAGCTTGCCTTGTATACATGAGGCCCTGGGTTCGATTCCCCAGCACCACATATACAGAAAATGGCCAGAAGTGGCGCTGTGGCTCAAGTGGCAGAGTACTAGCCTTGAGCAAAAGGAAGCCAGGGACAGTGCTCAGGCCCTGAGTCCAAGGCCCAAGACTGGCCAAAAAAAAAAAAAAAAAAAAAAAGTTTTGAATATCCAGAGAAAAGTTTCAGTATTGGGAAATAAATACTCATATTCCGTTTACCTCAATGACACAGTTATTGATATTTTCCTAGTTTTGCTCTTATGATATTCTGAGCATTTCAGTATGGATGCCCTAAGAACAAATATGTTTTCTGATATAAGCAATATATCATTATTTGCTGAAGGAGTTAAAAATATCTCTAACATCACTTAACATCCAGATTATAAAAAATGGCTGGTGTCATTGTATTTTTATCAACATTAAAGAAGATTTGTATTCTTTGGATAATAGTTTGCACAAAATTACAAAGTAGGGAGTCACCTTTGTATATAGATGCAAAATAAGTTCAGTAAAACAACCACTAAGAATACCAGCATACCTTCTGGGGGAACAATAGGCAATATGTCATTCCGAACATCAGTCCCTTTCTTAAATTGAAAGAGTGTAATGCAGTGATTTTACCCACTGTAAGATAGGATTGGTTTGAACCATATCAGAGGTTAGATGTGAACATCCATCACAAGCTTATGAGTCACACAATCAGTAGTGGTAGTTAAAATTGATCTCTAAGAGAAAGACATTGGCCAGGTTTCAGAGTTGACTAATAAATCTTTCATTTCAAGGCTAGTAATGTTGTTCTTTTGTGAGCCAGAGGCTGAAATGGGAAAAATTTCAGCATTGGTGTTTCTGCATCGCTAAAACAAAGAGGGAAAACTATACTTCAAAAAACCATTCTCCTTTGTTTCCCTTCTTCAACAAGCCTGCAGTAGACCAAGAAATTCTTTAAATTTTAATATAAAATTGGAATTAAAGAATTATAGGTGTTTTATTATTAGATGTAGAGGGTTGGTATAGACAGTGAGAAAAACCTTGAGTTAGAAGAAGCCAACCAAATAAAACATAGCCGTAAGATTGATAATCAGATGATGGTTTCCAAGCTGAAAAATTCAATGTTAAGTATGAGAAGCAAGTAATATATTTGTAAGTCCACAGAAATATAGGATTTGAACACACAAAGGGTCCCTAGGTTCTCAAAAAAATGTGAAGCTGATTGAATGTTGGTGCTAGAGTGAGCACAAAATTCTTGATTACTAAAATGCTGCGATGTCCTGTAGTTCTTATATTTTTATTACTGAGGGAAGTATTTTGCCCACCAACTGTAGGAACTCCATAAGGTACAAATTCTCTTTCCATGTTACCTGGAGCTCTGACATTTCAGCATAAAATGAGTTACTCTAAAAACTTACTTTTACAGGAGATATATAGCCCAAAATGAATATCACTATTTTTTTCAAGTTATATAAAGAGTAAAGGCATGTTCAAATCATGTAAGCATTTATTGTTTCGCAGATTCATAAACAGGCAGGAAAACGTTTTGTTGTTTAATTTTTAATAGCATTTTTTAAATCAAAAGAATCCTTTTAGAATAGTGCTAGCTGATTCGTTTTTTCAAGAGTCAACATTGCAGATTTCATTTTCTGCTCCACAAAAAAAGCGTATAAAACACATTTCCCTCAATTTCTTGCTCATCGCCTACTTTCAAATTCCAGGTAGTTTCCTCTTACTTCAGTGAATGAATCATCTTTCTCCCAGCACTTAACCCATAGCCCAGGCTTTGCTTCTTGCTAACTCTTGTTTCCAAACCACACGACTCTCTTTCTTATTCTGTCTTTCATATCACTTAAAATTTCCTTCCTATTGAGTTTTTTCTCCTTGCAAACATATGTTATCTTTCTTATCATTAAAAATGCTTTCAAACTCTGAGATTTAGTATTCTCCTCTCTCAATGATTCTGTTTTGTGATACTTATTAATAGTGAAGTTTCATTTTAAAGCATTTTATTCATTGGTTAAAATCAATATGGGATCAAATAGACATTATCATACTTCCTTGATATAAATTTTCCTAATGCCTGGTCTCATTGGAGTTACAACTCCTCAGAGCTAGAGGAATTGTAATGCTTATTATACATGGATAGGTGATTTACTTGTAGTGTAGTCAATTGACATTCATGAATCAAAATACCTACCTAGGGAAGGGGCTTATTCAAGGGAATTTCCTTGTGCAAAATTTAAAAGGCACAAAGATAAATGCTCTTTATTTTTAAAGTATTGGCTCCTTAGTGACAGAAGTAGAAGATAGTCTAGCATTAGGTACTGCCCCTTTCCTTCTGCTGAACAAGCCAACAAGAGAGATTCTGGGGCTGGGAACGGGGCTTAGCGGTAGAGTGGGACTTCGGAGTAAAATGAAGGGAGAAGTAAAACCGTTCACTTTACTGCAAGATAGCTTTTCAATTGTTTTAGAACATTAGCAAATTAGGTATCCTACAAGTTGTGCCAAGGAATTCTGATTTCTGAGTTAATGAAGACAAATTTAATTCTTTTTCCCATGCTAAGCTTTAGAGTTGTTGTCATCACAGATAATTCATAATTTTGGAATTGGGCTCCAAATTTGCGGGAATAATTTTTCTTACTCAAAACAACATCCATACATGCTTGTGCCCTAAAACATGTCATTGCTAAAGAATAAAAGGGGAAATATTAAATTTTGGCAGAAATACCAAGGCAGTTTGGTTAGTTTTCATTTATCTAAAGAGCCATATCCTAACGTTCAAAGGAAAGTAAGCACACAACTGATCCACTTGAAAGATATCTCTCTCTCTCTCTCTCTCTCTCTCACACACACACACACACACACGACACAAAATCCAGAAGTCAACTGAAATGTTCTCTGTGTTGTAAGAGCTGTGTGATTATTCTCTCTTGTTTTGCTAGGAGGTATTTTTGAATATGTGGAATCTGGCCCCATGGGAGCGGAGGAACTGGCTTTTCGGTTTGCTGTGAATACCATCAACAGAAACAGAACCTTGTTGCCCAATACCACCTTAACTTATGATACCCAGAAGATAAACCTCTATGACAGTTTTGAAGCATCCAAGAAAGGTAACTTGTAGATATTTGGGATTATATTTTCTGGGTTTCAAATTCCCAGGTTTGCTGAAGACACTTCTTTCTTTGATCATGTACTCAATATGTTGTTAAGGATAATTGCATGTGATGAGTTCATTTGAAAATGTGCCTGTTTTATTCAAGGAAGGTAAAATGATAGAACTGTCAATAGAAGTCTACTTATAAATACAATTAAATCTAATATTGTCCACTTGTTTTTCTGTTATCGATTCCTTGCCTTATTATTAAACTGTATTTAATTTTATAAGACCACTAAAATAACTTCAGTAAACCTTGTTTTTCTTAAAATTTTATTTTCATTATCAATATCAATTCCATTATATTCTTACCGTATTAGCCATTTATTGACTACTTTGAAAGTTTTTTGGCTTCAGAAGTTCAGTCTAGCAGACTCAGAGCTCACACCTGTAATTTTAATACTCTCTCTTTTCTTCTTCTTTTTTTTCTGTCAGTCATGGGGCTTGAACTTGGAACCTGGACGCTGTCTCTGAGCTCTTTTGTTCAAGGCTAGCTCTCTATCACAGAGTCACAATGCTATTTCTGGTTTTCTCCTGGTTAATTGGAGATAAGGGTCTCAGGTACTTTCCTGTCTGGGCTACTTTTGAACCATGATCCTCAGATCTCAGCCTCAGTAGTTAAGATTACAGGTATAAGCCACCAGTATCTGGAATCAATCCTAATTTTTTAGGAAGCTGAAATTAGGTGGAACAAAGTTTGAGGCCAACACATACAAAAAGTTCATGAAAACTCCATCTCAACCAAAAAGATCTGGGTACCATAGTGGCACACACCTTTCTTCCCAGCACTATGGAAACATATATAGGAGCAATGCAATCCAAACCTGTTGATTCAGTCTGGGGATAAACTTAAAACCCGATATGGAAACGATGAACCTCCAAAAAAGCCTAAAGATGGCTCAAGTGGTAGAGCACCTGCCTGAAAAGCACTAGCTCCTGATTTCAACCCCAGTACTACCAAAGAAAAATTTCCAATCTTAAGTGAAAAAAAAAAGAATTTCTATAATACAAATTTAATGTTCAATATTCATGTATGAAGAATATTTATATATAAAGAAAAGCAACAGAAAGAATTACTGGGAAATCGTTTTAACCAATGAAGAGTCTTAGTAATCAATGCATTTGAGAGGTATTTCTACTTAGTCTTGTATTTCTTACATAGTCTAATCTTTGGAATACTTGGTAATCATGTAATAGATATGAACTTTAATAATATAAGTTTTTAAATGATTGTGCTTGCAGAATAATTGTCACCCTCTCTCTCTCTCTCTCTCTTTCTCTCTTTCTCTTTCCATCCTTCCCTCCCACTCCCCACCCCCTCTCTCTGCCAATTCTGGGGTTTGAGCTCAGATCATTTCACATTCTCTGTGTGCTTTCTCAGGTAGTGTTCTGCCACTAGAAGCATACTTCTAGCCTAGCTTTTTTATTCTGGTTATGTGTAGGAGTCTTGTATGGCCGGGTGCTGGTGGCGGCCCATGCCTGTAATCCTAGCTACTCAGGAGGCTGAGATTTGAGAATTGAGTTCAAAGTCATCCCGAGCAGGAAAAGCCCAAGAGACTCTTATCTCCAATTAACAATCAGAAGATCAGAAGTGGCTCTGTGGCTCAAGTGGTAAAGCACTAGCATGGAGCACAAGTGTCCAGACCCAGAGTCAAGCCCCATGACCAACCAAAAAAAAAAAGTCTTGTGGACTTTTTAAGCCACACTGGCTTTGAACCACAATCCTATTCTCAGCTTTCTTAGCTAGGATTCCTGAGTAGCAGTGAACAATCAAGGACTGGCTGTCACTTCGCACTTCTAATCAATGTTTGCCTTTAGGTAATGATAATAATGTTTAACTAGTTCCTTACATAAAAATGTGCATAAAATGTGCATAACCATTTGAAATTCTATTATGAATATTTCTGCTAAGATTATTAATATTAATAGCAAGGTGATAAGAAATAGTGTTGCTCAAGATGAAAGGAACCTTCTTTTCCCCCAGCTGCTAACTTGTGTTTATCAAAGCTCTCTTCTGCCTGCCCTTTGAATTCATATCTTTATGAATATAAATATATTTTCACATTTCAGAAGCATGTCAGGGTGATGAGAGGCTTGGAGGGCTGATAGGAGGAAAAGGTTAAAGTTTATCATAAAATGTTGCATTTGTCATCACAAGTGCAAAATAACTCATTAATTGCAAGACAAGTGTCTTTGATTAATGGCATAGTTCATGACTATTTTCATTAGAAACAAGACGCTTTATCTCTAATGAAAGCATTCAGAATATGATGTGAGTACAATATAGATAAGATATTAATAGATTTCTTTATCAAGATTTCAAAAGAGTAGCATAAAAATACCGAATACTGTTCCAGGAATACTTGAACAAACTTATAAGGTGATAAAGTCATCTTTTTGCCAAAATATTCTAAGGAATTTGTCATCCATTAAAAACCCATTGGAACTAAAACATATCCATTGACACTTGCCTGAAGCTAGGGAAAGCGAAGAAAAATGTGTGAGTACCTTTTTAGAAGATGTTATAACATTGAATGCAATTTGGATCTTGTTCATTGAGCTATTAAACCTTATAGAATGTGGAGACATTTAACAGGGCATTATGTTGGGATTACAGTATTTGGGAAATATCATTTTCAAAGTACACAAATAATTTTTTAATTATTTTACTAAATTTAAATATAAGATCACAAGATCTTGAGTTCAAACCCCACTACTATAAGTCAGAAATCAATCTTTCATAGGTAAAACTGCTTTGCCCAATGAATGAAATAATTGATATATTAGAACTTGAGATATCTTTTGACTTGTGCATTATTTTAAATAGCTCTATTAAGCAGATCATTTTGGTACCTTCCTATAATCCTAATTACTTCAGAGGTGGAGGCAGGAAGGTCTGTGTATGAGGCTAATCTGAGCATATAGACTATGTCACAAAGAAAATAAAAGATACTTCTAGGGTTGGGAATATGGCTTAGTGGTAGAGTGCTTGAGTTGCATGCATGAAGTCCTGGGTTTGATTCCTCAGTACCACATACACAGTGAAAGCTAGAAGTGGTCCTCTGTCTCAAGTGGCAGAGTGCTAGCCTTGAGCAAAAAGAAGCTAGGGACAGTGCTCAGGCCCTGAGTCCAAACCCCACGACTGGCAATAAAAAAAAAAGAAAAAAGATACTTCTATGTGAAATACACTTGGCCAAAAGCAAAATTAGGAAGCCCCTCGGTACAGTTCTGTGTTTGGGCTCTCTTCCTTCTGGTCCATTATGAGGTGTTTGTAGTTTCTTCTACTGTGCCATTCCCCAATGATGTTTCTGCCCTGTCAGGGAAGCCAGCCCCCATGAACTAAAGCTTGTGAAACTGTGATGCAAAATAAATCTTCCCACCTTCAAGTTCATTTTTTTAAGCCATTTGTCACAGCAACAAAAAGTTTGACTAACACATCCTCACCACTCAAAAAGCAAAACATTACTATTTTGACCTGTTTCTTTGTTGTTTTGCTTTGGTGTAGACTTAATGAACTTAACATTTTATAAACGTTTAATTCATTTGATGTTAGAATTTAAACGTAGTTGTCATACTGTAATGAAAATGTATCATTACATTCTCCATGTCTTCTTTGAAATAATTTTAAATTTTATAAAATATTTTCTAGTTTATTTTAATTTGTTGCCAGTTCTGGGGCTTTAAGTCTGGGCCTGAGCAATATCCCTGGCTTTCTTTTGCTCAAGGCTAGCACTCTACCACTTGAGCCACAGTGTCACTTCTGGCTTTTTCTGTATATGAGATGCTGAGGAATCAAAACCAGTGCTTCATGCATGCTAGGTGAGCATTCTTCCACTAAACCACATTCCCAGCCCTACATATTTTATAATTTACAAAACTGATCAAGTTTTATAAATATAATACAAGTATTCTTTACTTTTTCTTTGTAAAAGATTTTTTTTTTTTTTTTGGCCAGTCCTGGGGCTTGAACGCAGGGCCTGAGCACTGTCCCTGGCTTCCTTTTTGCTCAAGGCTAGCACTCTGCCACTTGAGCCACAGCGCCACTTCTGGCCATTTTCTGTATATGTGGTGCTGAGGAATCGAACCCAGGGCCTCATGTATATGAGGCAGGCACTCTTGCCACTAGGCCATATCCCCAGCCCCTGTAAAAGATTTTTTTAATGGGTTTCTTTTTTGTTGTTTTTTGTGGTTTCTTTTTTGGGTTTTGTTTGTTAGCTGGTGCTGGCAGGGAGGCTTGAACTCAAGGCCTGAGGGGGGGAGGGGGGAAGAGGGTGTAACAGCTCCACATCTGGCTTTTCTATAGTTAAGTCTCATGGACTTTTCTGTTCATGTGAGCCACTGGTGCCCAGCCATTTCAGACTCTTCTTTTTTTTTTTTTTTTTGCCATTCTCTTAAAATTAGATAGCTGGGATGGCAACACAGTGGTAGATTTTTTTGTTAACACATGTGAGGCTCTGGGTTTCATTCCCAGTGCTGCAGACAATTAGAGTAAGAAAATAACAAAATAGAATTAGAAAAGAAATAAACAAAAAGAAATACACTTGGCCAAATATAACTTTTTTAGCTTATCTTGGTGTTTTACTTGTTTAAATTCTAAGTTGGAAAGACCATTTGTTCTCAATGTATATGAAATAAAATCCTATGTAGAGTGAAAATTTTCAGATTCCTTTCTGCTGATTCAGAATTCCAATAGTCATTTACAGAGAATCTATAATTCAGAATCATTGTATTTATATCATGTTGGTTTAGTGCTTCTTTGTCTGTCACACCATATTTAATGTAGAAAATTGAATAAACAATCTCAGAATTGTTGATTTTATATTTGGGAAGAACTGAGCCATAACATCTAATTTATGCCTATAACTATTTGGCTCTGTTTTAATATTGCGGTTATATTGCTGGAGAGCCATTTCCTCTTGGGATAAACTACTTCTTTTTGGATATTTTCAATTTTTCCTTACAATTTTTACAAACTTGAATTGGGTCAAAATTCATGAGAAACTTCTAACCATTAATCTTAATTAAATAAGACAAAGTACATTTCCCAGTCCCGGCCTTTGGATACCTAGAAATAATTTTCATGTTTCCAAAAAGTATTCACTTTCTAGGCACAAACTCACCATGTGGTTTTGTGTGCCTTAGAGTCACAGTTACTGGTAAATGTGTTTTTGTTTTTGTTTTTGTTTTTTGGTACATGTGTTTTAATCTGCATACCCTCTAGTTTATTTCTTCTACTTATAGGTACTACAATCATTACTGCTGTAAGCAAAATTTTCTGAGTATATGTTGACTTTAAATATCTATTTTGGAAAAATATAAAAGTTGTATAACCCCAAAACCAAGTATTTGAAGATGATTGAATACTTACCTAATAGTTTTGTATTCAATATTTATCAAATAATTTTCTTGCTCTTCATACTCATGATAGTAAAAGTTTTTCTGAAGAGTTGTTCCCCTCACTTGATCTGTGTCATCTATCTACCATCTTTCTATCTATCTTTCTTTCTTTCCATCATCTAGCTAGCTAGCTAGCTCTATTTTTATCTATATATAAACTTGTCATTGTTGTGCATATCTAGTTTGGTGGGAAAAGGGGACAAAATGGCTTTACATTATTTGAAATGTTAGGAAACAGGAATGGCTCAAATGGTAGAGCATCGCCTTGGGCAAAAAAGCCAAGAGTGAAACCCTGAGTTCAAGCCTCAGCACTCTCTCACACACACGTGTGTGCATACACTCACATGCACACACATGCATGCACACATGCATGTACAACTTGAGAAAAAATACTATTTCTCTACATTCACAATAAGAACTATTATCTTCTGAAGTCATTATATTTGTCCCACCTGCAGTTAAAAACTATTCTGTTTGTGCTGGATGTTGGTGGCTCATGCCTGTAATTCTGGCTATTCGGGAAGCTGAGATCTGAGGATTGCAGTTTGAAGCCTGCTTAGGCTGGAAAGTCTATGAAACTCTTCATCTCCCCAAAACTGCCATGAAAGCTTTAAGGAGAGCTGTGGTTGGCCTTAGAGCACTAGCCTTGAGCATGAAAGCTCAGGAATAACACACAGGCCCTGAGTTTAAGACACACCAAAGCACCTACACCATAAAGAATAAATAAAAAATGTATGTATTTTTTTTTGTCCTTCTCTCTGTCCTTTCCTTGACATTATTTATGGAATTATTTAGCTTTGGATTGCAGAGATTGGCTGAATTAACCCTCTTAGAACGAATTGAAAATTGGCCGAGGTAGATGAAATAAAAGTGGAATGTGAGTATAATAAGACAAGTCTTTTATAAGGATGATACCTTTGACCTCTAATAATAAGGTGGTATAACTGGGTACACTGGCCGCCCGTCTTATTAACAGACTTCTGTCTCCTCTTCAGCCTGTGATCAACTGTCTCTTGGGGTGGCTGCCATCTTCGGGCCTTCGCACAGCTCCTCAGCCAATGCAGTGCAGTCGATCTGTAATGCTCTGGGGGTTCCCCACATCCAGACCCGCTGGAAACACCAGGTGTCGGACAACAAAGATTCCTTCTATGTCAGTCTCTACCCTGACTTCTCTTCACTCAGCCGTGCCATTTTGGACTTGGTGCAGTTTTTCAAGTGGAAAACCGTCACCGTGGTGTATGATGACAGCACTGGTAAGAACAACCAGAAGCCTTTGGGCAATGTGTTAAATGTGTATCATTCTCTAGAACACAGTCCAGATTCTTACTGTGGTTCTGTCTTGTGTGTTGGTGGGATATTGTTTGCTTCTTTTTACATTAATTTAAAAAAGAGTAACTACTAATGTTAATTTGATACACCCAAACAAAATACCAGCTAACTCACAGGCTTTTTCCTGTATTTGTAAAATATATTCTTCTTTGCAGTAATACATCAACTAGTTTGAACTGTAAACTGAATAAACAATATGAGGTAAATGAGATAAATAGTGAAATATCTATCCAGATAATTTATATATGAGTGAATGAAAGGCCATTTCTTACAACAAAGCTGCAGTGTTAGTTGTCAAATGAAAGTCTCAGAAAATTCACAAATTTGTCTTAACAATTTTTCTGGCTTAAATGTAATATATATAGGTAGTGTAATAAAATTTGCATTCATAAGGCATGTTGAGGTTTTAAATATTTTTCCCCAGTATGGAACAATGTAATACTCACTGAAGTTTTCAAGAGTTCTATAACCACTTTTGTGTGGATACTAGAATTTAGAAGATACAATTTATGGAAATGGTCATTATTTCCCTGTCAAAAAAGAATATTTTCATTTTGGGCTCTGCTTTCTTAGTTTAATTACATTATGGATTTTGTATACAAATGGCTACCTTGAGTTAATCAAAGTCAGAGAAATAGAAGAAAATCAACAACAAAAATTAACCTTCAAGTATTGTTGATAGTTATATTGGTAAAAGAAATATCCTGCTAAATATAAAATGACAAATGATTTCATTCAAGGATGTCTTAGAAGAGATGAGTACATTCAGGTTGGGATGGCCATAGACCATTCAAGGATGTTTTTTGTAGTCTAAACAGTGATCTTCAAATTAAGATGTAGCCAGGCTCATGATGTAATTCTAGCTACTCTGGAAGCAGAAATCTGAGGATCGAGGTTCAAAGCCAACTGGAGCAGGAAAGTCTATGAGACTCTTATTTCCAATGAACCACCAGAACGCATGATATGGCGCTGTGGCTCAAGTGGTAGAGTGCTAGCCTTTAGCTGAAGAGCTCAGGGACAGTTCCCAGGCCCAGAGTTCACACCCCATGACTGACCTACCCCTTCCCCCTAAAAACTTCAAATTAAGATGTAAACATTTAATTTTAGAACATTTTACTAAGCTTTTAAATTTGCATCATAATTGAAATTCATTAGAATTTATATTATCACAAAATATGATAGGAACATTCATTATTCCTTTGTGTCTATACACTTTGTATGCTTGTGGGGTCCAAAATTTAATGTAGATTTTTTCTTTTTGCATTTGCTAGTAAAATTGATCACTGCAAACCAATGGAAAAGAACTTTTCCTAGGGAATAGAAAATTGTAGGTTGAGAAAAAAACAGTGAAAATATTTTAAAACTGTTTTTGTTGACATAGTTTAAATACAAATTAGTAGAATAATCTTGTTTTACATATTGAAAAAATTAAATATTTATGAAAAATGTTTATCTTTATATCAATAGATGTCCTTAAAGTACTCAACAATCTTTGTCTTTTAACTTAAATGAGATATTAGTATATTATATATGTATGTATATAATATACAAATACTATAAATATATATACTATATATGTAATATAATATATATTTGGTCATTGGTAAAGTTCTATCATTTAATTTAAATGGAGTCAGGGGATGAATGCTTTGTCAGGTCTTCATTGTGTGTAACAATCCAAGTATTCTCCTTTACAAATTGGTTCACTTCCCGTTTATGGGGCTGGTCACAGAAGCACAGAAAATGTATACATATTCGTTGTGAAGCCATATGTGAATCACTACTCTATTTTCTCCCAACATCATTCAAGTATCTTACAACCGGATACACACAACTTTAATCTACACAGGTGTGTGATATTTTGTATTCTTATAACTCTTCATGCTAAGAAGAAAATTGGAAAAAGTTCAAAATGTATATGCATGTATTTTTTGTCTTCACTATTACCTATGTGCCATGCTTATATCAATCATAGCAAACATGAGTGGGTAAACAAATAAATAGTGGTATTTCTGAACAAGTTGTACACCAGTTTGGTAAAGTTGTATATGCAGTTAATATATCCTTGCTACAAATTATATTCTAAACTTTTCTATGACCAAGATCAACTGAAATAACCTAACATTTATAGCTGTTTCTACTTAGACAATTTTAGTAGGTTGCTGACCTAAGACTAAGTGAATTAAAAAAGTTAAATTATTTAAAAGAAAATTCATCATTCCCTTATTTTTAAGGTAACATACATACTTGGATATTTAAAAAAGTCCTTGATTATTTAAATTTTGTTCATTTAAAATTATGACATTTGTTTGCAGAAAATATGCCTTAAAATCCTCTGCATCAAAACAATAGTTATTAATGATCCATATCATGCAATGGTTAACTTTACACATATCAAATGGACTACTTCTGCATTGCCAGGGATTATACATGTGCTTATATGTCAGTATGGAAACAAAGCCCTGCCTTTATTAAACTTCTAATTTACAATAAAGGGTACTTCATTCTTCATTTTTGTTTTTGAGACTTAATTTTATTAATATTAATACTGTTATTATTACTACTATTGTTATTATCTTTAAGTAGTTGTACTAAGGTGTTGCCATTTAACAAAGTAGTTTCTGAATATAATGCATCTTAATCAATGGCATCCTTCATATATATATATATATATATATATATATATTATTTTTTGCCAATCCTGGGGCTTGGACTCAGGGCCTCAGCACTGTCCCTGGCTTCTTTTTGCTCAAGGCTAGCACTCTGCCACTTGAGCAACAGCGCCACTTCTGGCCATTTTCTGTATATGTGGTACTGGGGAATTGAACCCAGGGCCTCATGTATATGAGGCAAGCACTCTTGCCACTAGGCCATATCCCCAGCCCCTCCAATATTCTTACTCTTCCCTCTTCTACCTACCCCTTCCCTCACTCTTCTAATTTTGTAGCATATACACTGGATTCTTGACTGCATTCTCCTCTTCTTCTTTTCTCCATTTGTCTATCCACTTATTCTTGGCCCCACCCAACCTTTCCAAGTACCCAATAACTAAGATTTTATGTAGCTGAACTTTGATTTTGCCTTTCTAGGGAATTACACTATTTGAGCTTTTGCTCGAATCTATCTCATTTCAGTTACTTCATTTATACATACTTGCATACCACCCAAAACATTTACTTATAAGAGTATAAGCTAATTCTAGCTTCCACATACAAGGAAATTATAGATTCTTGTTTCTCTGGGCTGAATTACTTCATTTAACACAATTTTTCCATGTGATTTCTTTACAAATGCTACAATATCATTCTTTCTGGTGGATGAGTAAAATTCTTACATATATATATATGTGTGTATATATATCATATTTTCTTGATTCATTTTCCATTAATGAGTATCAAGGCTAATTCGATAGCTTCACTATACAAAAATGGATATTCACATACAGAAAACTGAAACTAGATCCATATATATTACCCTGCACCAGCACAAATTCATAATGTGTCAAAGACCCCAATGTAAGACCTGAAAATATGAAACTGTTACAGGAAAGTGTAAGGGAAAAACATTAATGCTTCTGAGCATATGTAGAAACTTTCTGAGTAAAATTCTAGAATCATAACAAATAAAAGAAAGACTTAATAAATAGGACTGCATCAAACTCAAAAAGTTTCTGCCTAGCAAAGGACATAGTCAACAAGCTAAAACAACATAGTCAATGGGATAAGATTTTTGACAGCTAAAGAAATTAATTAATGGGCCAATTAATTAATGGGCCAATGAGCTAAAACTATTCTTCTCAGGAAGACATAAAAGTGGCCAATACACATATGCAGAAATGCTCAACCTCTCTGTCCATAAAGAAAATGCAAACCAAATCAACACTGAGATTCTATCTCCCCCCCAGTTAGAATGGTAATTACCAAGAAAGCAAGCAACAGATGCTGGTGAGGATGTGGCCAAAAGGGAACACTAATAGACTATTGGTAGGAATGTAAACATTGGACTACTCTGGAAAGTAGTGTGGAGGTTCCTCAAAAAATTACCCATATACTCACCCTCAGATCCACCAATTTTACTACTGGTCTTTTACACATAAAATTACAAAGTAGGATACAGTAAGACCACCAGAACAGCCATGTTTATTTCAGAATTATTTGTCATAGCCTAGGCATTTGATTATTCTTAATTAGCTAATTTTATTTGTAACTGATAATTTGTTATCTCCTTTATTTTATATCATTTTTGATTGAAGTTGAATGTTCTAAGTTGCCTGACAGTAAAAGATAACGAGTAACTACAGAAATAATTATTTCATGTAATTTAATGGACTATAAGTCCATTATAAGTAGAGAAATCATTCTGAACTGTATCCATAAATACACTTAAGTATTCCTTTGGTCCTTTTGATTTATATTTTAAAGTCCCATGATAGACTCTTTGTAAAAGAATACAAAAACAAGGATTTGCGAACTTTTCAAATAAACAGAATTACTGTGTGACAATGCAGGAAGCTATGTGATAATAGTAGGGACTGTGAACTGAAATGGTTATTTCCTCCCTCACACCCAGCAGGATAAACATTACTGACTATTATGGACTGCCCTATCAACTGTTTACTACGGGGCACACATGAACAATTACTAACATGATTCCTTTTTCCCTTTCCAAATTTATTCATTATATGTGCTACTTCTATTTTCATTTACTTCATTTCCATGGTGGTGTCCAGTTTAATACATGATCATTACATTTTCAGTCTTTGCTCCTGTCCCAAAACAGATGGCATAGACCATGACATATAGGGCTGGAGTAGGAGAAACTCTTAAAATGATACTAGCAGGATCTATTTATTTTTTATGATAATTAGCATTTGTTGTTGTCCTGGATGAATGCTTTTCAACACCATGCAAATCTGTTGTAGCTCTGAATGATGTCCAAAAATGATGGAAAAGAATTGGTTTTGGAAACAAAGCTGTGTTTCTGTCAGTCATTTTAGAACATATGATTCATTTTAAATATAAACTAAAAATAACTTGGATAGCTGTCAGCTTGTAAGCAAATCCAGAACAAGTTGTGAATATTTGCCTTAAAATGTCTGTGTTTCATCTTTGTTTATAGTTTAGCAGTCCATTAACAAAGAACTCTGGGCTGTAACGCAGAAGCCTGGGAGTCTATTCCCGGTTTTGCTATTAAAATACTTGAATAATATTGGAAGTCTAAGTAGGTGGAAATGACTACAGAAACAAGCTTTAGTGCATTATAAATTGTGGTAGTTGCTTTCAAATAAATTATTTCACTTAATTTTTCAAGAAATTCAATACATTCCAAAAAGATAGATTATCACTCCACAATGATTATCACGTCCTCTTATGACTTTTCTATCCACTAGCAGCCTAAGAGAGAAACCTAAACAACTTCCTTGATTACTTTCTTATATAGGTTCCACAGTCAATCCCTCTAAGTCAATTCTATACTCCTCAGCTCTCACATCCATTTATTCCTTCCATATTATGACACCACAATCAGCATAATCGTTCATGTGTATTCTTTCTAATTCAGTCTCTGAACTGCATTCTCCATTTCAGTTTGGCATCTCTATAATCCAGTCTCTACACTTCATTAAAACTGCAACTCTGGTTGTTTTCTCCTTTATTAGCTTTTCATTGGGGGATAGTCAACACTTTTAAAGAAACCATATATGTGATCTAGTCCCTGTCATTCTCCAGTGACACTTCAAACTTAAAAACAAAAAACAAAAAACAACTACCTTATTCTTTTTGAAAGCAACTATTAAACTTATTTCAATTGTTAAAAATATAATTTTGTTCACATGAAAGACACTTTTTCCTGTGTACCTCTTCCTAATGATGCACACATGTATATGTACATGCATATTTTCACGAACATTATAAGTACCATCAGCCTTGAATTTTACAAAGAAAGAGATTCTTGGCCCCCTTTTCTTAGTCTGGAATGCGTTTCACCCAAACACACTTCCAAAACACCACAGTAATTCCTATGACATTCCTCATGAGAAGGTTTGTCACACTGTAAATAAATTTTTCTGGCTGTCTCTCCCACTGAACCAAGCCTACATCTAAACAGGATTGAATCAAAGACTGTCATTTTATCACAAGTGCCCAAAATATCACTTAACTCATGGGTGTATTTCATAAGTATTTATGGAATTAAAGACATGAAGATATTATTAGGTCCATTACTTAGACAAGAAAATGTCAATGAGTTGTGTGATCTGCCCCAAGACACATCCAATTAGTACCTTTTAAATTTGCAATTGAATGAACTGAGTGATGGTTTTCACACATGTTTATATAATCTTTTCCATTATTTCAAAATAAGGTAAGAATATTAAAGTAAATTGGGCTTATATCCAATATCAGTGATAAAAATTCATATTTATTGATTTGAACAATCACAAACCAACTTTCTTCTCTATATCAAGTGTCGCCCAACTCAGCACAGAGTAAGCAGGAAGAGTAACTGAGAGTAACTGACAAAGACAAAGGGAGGAAAGGAAGCAAAATATGGCAGCTCAGGAAGGTGGAGCTTAGAGCTTTGAGAAAGGAAAAATGAAAATGGCATGATCATGAAAGTGTCCCGAAGGGTTAATGGATGTGATTCAGCTGCAGGTGTGTGTGTGTGTGTGTGTGTGTGTGTGTGTGTGTGTGTGCGTGTGTATGTGTGTGTGTGTGTGAATATAAGGATTCCTGAAGGTGTTAGTTTCTTAGGGAACTGCAATGACTTCGCTGTGAGGGATTCTCAGAAACAAGACCCTCAGTAATGATGAGGGACACATTATAAAATGCTAGGGTAGAAGAAATCACCAAGAGGTTTTGACTTGCTGTCCTGCTTTTTTTTTTCTTGCTTGATTTTGATGCCCTGGAATAAGTATCTTTATTGGCAATATTGGTTATGTGGTAAACGATTGTCTCAGGAAAGAAATATATCAAGAGACTCAGAAAAGAACAAGAAAAAGGATGTGGAAGCATGGACAAGCACATTTTATACAATCTTTGGTCAGAATATTCTAGATTGGATATCCTGGCCCTATTGTGTAATCCTCAGCAACTTCTAAACTCTTTGGCTGTGGAATTTTTACATTGAAGACAATATGTATAACATTGAATTGTTTACATAACTTATGAAATAGACACCTATTACACAATGAATTCATTTAAGGATTAAAACTTGCAACCATAAACCAGGTGCCAGTGGCTCACACCTTTAATCCTAGCTGCTCAGGAGGCTGAGATCTGAGGATCTAGGTTTGAAGCCCCCTTGGCAAGAATACTCCTGAAGAGACTCTTATCTCCAATTAACCACTCCAAAACTGGAAGTCGCACTGTGGCTTGAATGTTGGAGCACTAGCCTTGAGCACAGAGTAGTTTGGCACAGTGTCCATGCCCTGAGATCAAGCCCTACAATGGACAAAAAAATATGTAAACAAAAATTTTGCAACAATATAAACACTATATGCTGTGTGCCATTTATACTGCACCATACATTAGGAAAAAGTGCTGTTAAGCCATTGATAACATGGGAAAATATTGATGAGTGAATTCCTTTCTCTTTCCTTCCTTCTTTCCTTCCCTTCCTTCCTTCCTTCCTTCCTTCCTTCCTTCCTTCCTTCCTTCCTTTCTTTCTTTCTTTTTTCTTCTTTCTTTCTTTCTTTCTTTCTTTCTTTCTTTCTTTCTTTCTTTCTTTCTTTCTTTCTTTCTTTCTTTCTTTCTTTCTTTCCTTCCTTCCTCCTACCCTCCCTCTCTCTTTCCCTTCCTTCCTTCTTTCCTTCCCTCCCCTCCCTCCCTTCTTCCTTCCTTCCTTCTTCCTTATTCCCTCCCTCCCTCCCTCTCTTCCTCCTTCCTTCCTTTCTCCTTCCCACCCTTCCCCTCTCTCTTCTTTTCCTTCCTTCCTTCCTTTCTCCCTCCCTCCCCCTTCCTCCTTCCCTTCCTTCCTTCCTTCCTTCCTTCCTTCCTTCCTTCCTTCCTTCCTTCCTTCCTTCCTTCCTTCCTTCCTTAATGTGCTCAATTTTTGTCTGTATTTAATATAAGCAAATGGCATTTATAATACAGAGTGTCTGAATTCAATGTGAATAATTTGTTGGGATTATTGAATTATGGGCAAGTGCAGAAGCAAAGGAATGAAAACACAGTAGTTTCAAGTAAGTAACTTTTTATGAAATGATGTTGAGTAAGGCAACTCTATAATTGAGAATTGGAGACTTAATATTCAGGGAGAGATAAGGGGAGGGAGGATAAATAAAAAGGAAGGAATAACCTTTAAATTTTGGTCTAGGCAGTGGAATATTTAATAAATGAAGAAAAAAAAACAAGAAAATGACATACATAGAGAAGGAGTGGTGAGAATTAGATTTTGCAAGTTAAATATGAAGTATCTGAATAATACTTATCAATTCTATAAATATCACTTCAAAAATAGGAATTTTGTATGAACACACAATAATATCATTGGTGGTTTGCTCTATCCTTTGTTGGCAAAGTAAAAAACCCTAACCAAATTAGAATAAAAGGATTGTTGTATGAGTCTTGAGTTATGTTCACGAGTTAGCAGTCATTAAAATGCAGACAAAAAATATAGGAGAGAATGTGAATTTTTTTAATTAGCAATAGAAAATCAATAATTGTGTTAGGAATTGTAATATTTAACTACTTGAACTTTAATTAGCTTTTATGATATGATCTCTTTTTTTAAAAAAGGCAAATCCATTATCTTAAACAAAATAATAACATCTTCCTTAAAACTTTACTAACTTGAGTGTTCTAAATACAACTGTGTGCTTTTGGAGCTGGTTTAATAAAAATGTAAAGTCAATGAATTAATAGTGAATACTGAATTTTATTTTATCTACTATATGTACTAAAGAATAAACTGGAATAAAATAATTCAATAAACTGAGTTAATTTGGAACTATATATTCCTAGATGATACTAATTTTGAAGAATATAACAATTTTTGTATTGCAAGCCACAGAACAAAATAAATTTACTTTTATTTCAGGGTATGGGATAATTTAAATCTAAGATGATTATATGTTGCACATTTTAAGTATAAAGCTTCAAGTACTGTGTGCTGTAATTCTATGTACAAATACAATTAGCAATTACAAGTTAAACCTAATTATTTTGGATATAGTTGATTATATAGCTTGGCCTAGTAATGTTTCTACAAAATTGGTTTTGTTTGAACTTGATTTCTTTTTTCTATTTTCTTCTTACTTAAAATACTAATGCCTGGTTCTGATTATATGATCATGTTCATCAGACTATTATAAATTATATTATTATATTATATTATTATATTTTATTATTATATAAGTTTTTCAGTCCTATACTATACCACAGGACAAGACAAGAATGGAATGTCTAATCAACAACGCTCACACACTTTATATATCTTCAGATAGTGAAATACATAAATATATTCTTTAAAGAAATATAAGCAGAAAGTTCCATTACCCATTTTAATGGTTAGTAATATTAATTCCCATGAGGGTGTTGAGACATTTACTAGCTTAAATAAAGTTTGCAATTTTTTTCATAGTGACCTATGAATATTGGTACATACTGATCTAAAGGCTTTCCTTTTCCTTATCCATCTCCTTCTCTATGCAGTACACAGGAAAGAAAATGATTTCTTTGAAATTTTTGATTATTGTGACTTTTCCTTAAGAAAAGAAAGCTTTCCTGCTTTGGTCTCTATGCCACCATTCCTCTTTCTAGCCATCAATTCCCATTTATGAATTCTTATACTCCTTTCTTTTTTCTTGTCCTTTAAATGCTTACATTTTCCAAGAGTTTATTCCAAGTCATCCTCTTTCCTCTTTTTCATGCCTTACTTTCAGTACCCCTCCTCTGGATACATTCTATAGCTGCACAAATTGATGTTCACTGCTTTCCTGGTTTCACAATCTCAAAGATTTCACTGGTATTTGGATTTCTGATAGAAACAATATAACAAAACCTAACTTAAGGTCTGGGAATATGGCCTAGTGGCAAGAGAGCTTGCCTCGTATACATGAAGCCCTGGGTTCGATTCCCCAGCACCACATATATAGAAAACAGCCAGAAGTGGCACTGTGGCTCAAGTGGCAGAGTGCTAACCTTGAGCAAAAAGGAAGCCAGGGACAGAGCTCAGGCCCTGCGTCCAAGCCCCAGGACTGGCAAAAAAACAAAAAAACAAAAAAAAAAAAACCCCTAACTAAATATGCTTATTCCAAAATTTGCTTTCTCTCCTGAATTTCTGTTCATCACACAGTCTCAGTAGAATGCAAGATCTTTTTCTCCTTTTCATCCCTAATTTATCATTGACCATTAATAAATCTCATTGTTATCTCAAATTTCTCAATATTTATTCTTGCTTGTATCCCTAATGCCTGTCCTAATTAGTCCCTTTTCCATTTACTGCCTATGGTATGTCTTGTCTTTCCTATTGAAGCTCTTCCATCTGACACAGGCAAAATGATCTTTTTTGAAATGGAAGTCTATTGTTATTTGGGGGGTTAAAACTTTTCAGCTGCTCCCCAGTTCTTGGAAGAAGAAACTTTGATTCCTCAGCAGGACCTACATCTGTGTCAATCACCTGCTGTTCTCTGGTTTTATGATCTTGCTATTTCTTCTTAATTCCTTCAACATAAATTTCCTTGAGTAGTCGTAAGTCTTCCTTACCTACAACACTCTGCAATCTCAGACTTTTGGCTATGCATATGGCACAGGCTATTTTCTTTGCCTGATAGGTTTGCTCCATTTAGTGACCTTCAAATTGGCCTCAGAATCACCTTGTGAAAAGAACCCTCTGTGACTCCTCCATTTTTAGTAGGTATGATGCAGAATTACCCTAGTTATAAACTTTATCAACAGTTTTGTAGTAACCTTGGTTTTCATGTTATTCATGTAACCCATCTTTCAGCACTGATGCTTTTCAGGACATGAGGGCTCTAAATGTGGTAAAATTCATTCATTTATCTGTTCACTTAACATTTTACACCACGACTAATTTTAAGTATCTGAGATGTAACAATTCTGTCTTTTATTACTGAGATAAAATAGTGAGCAAAACAGAAAAAAATTCTTATGGAATATATTTTCTAATAAGTAGCAATACTAGAATATATATATGTATATATGTATATATACATATACATATATGTACATCATATATACATATATACATATATGTGTATATATATATATAACATGGTATCTAGTGTTACAAATGTAATTGTGAAAAATAAAGGAATCCAAAGCATAAAATATTGCAATATTAAACAGAGTTGTCAGAGATACTTTACTTAGAAGGTGACAATTGAGCAAACAATGAAATAAACTAAGAGAATAATCCACAGGGATATGTAAGAGATTGTTTCAGGAAAAAAAAACCAATTAGCAGGGAAAAAATAATCAAGGAGATAGGAGAATTTCTAGGCAAAATATTTCAGTTTGGAGGAGGAATTGTGGGAACTTGAAAAACTGGGGGAGATTTTTCTGGTTTCTTTCATTTTCCAAATGTGGATATATGATTACAAATGCATGTGTTCTGTTATAGTACTGGCAAAAGTAATGTCATTTCTTTAAAATAGCTGTAACTTTGAAACTGCTACATGAAAGAATGGGGAGAGCATTAGGACTATTGCCATAGACAGTTACTTCAAAAGCTCAGCAAATAGGAACAGAGATTGGCAAATAGGATTGCAGCAAGCTTCTGCACAGCAAAAGCAAAAGCCACTAGACTAAAAAAAACAAAAACAAAAACAAAACCTATAGAATGGAAGAAAAATCTATGCTAGCTGTACATCCGACAAGGGATTAATAATTAGAATACACAGCAAGCTCAAGATCTAACTTCAAAAAAATCAATAACCCAATTAATAAATAGGTGAGCTGGAAAGAATTTCCTTGACTGAAGTAAAAAATGACCAATAAATGTCTGAAGGAAAGATCAACATCCCTGACCATAAAGGAACTGCAAATCAAAAGGACTTTGAGATTTCATTTCACTCCAGTCAAAATGGCCATCATCAAGAACACAAAGAAGTCCCAGCACCACATATACAGAAAGTGGCCAGAAGTGGTGCTGTGCCTCAAGTGGCAGAGTGCTAGCCTTGAGCAAAAAGAAGCCAGGGACAGTGCTCAGGCCCTGAGTCCAAGCCCCAGGACTGGCAAAAAAAAAAAAAAAAAAAAAAAAAAAAAAAAAAAAAAAAAACTCATTCTTGGGCTGGGAATATGGCCTAGTGGCAAGAGTGCTTGCCTCCTGCACATGAAGCTCTCGGTTTGATTCCCCAGCACCACATCTACGGAAAACGGCCAGAAGGGGCGCTGTGGCTCAGGTGGTAGAGTGCTAGCCTTGAGTGGGAAGAAGCCAGGGACAGTGCTCAGGCCCTGAGGCCAAGCCCCAGGACTGGCCAAAAAAAAAAAAAAAAAGAACACAAAGAAGAGCCAAAGCAGGTGAGAATAGTATACACACTATGGAAACCAGTATAACTATCTCTTAAAAACTAAAAGCAAGACTACCACTAACACTACCACTTTTGGGTGGCCATATATCTGAAGGAATGTCAGGACATAACAGAGGTGACTACCCACTGGTGTTCATTGAACAACTATATTATTCATAATATATAAACTATTATGGAATAGCCTGATGGTCTACAACTGATGAATGCATCAAGAAAATGTAGTCTATAGGGCAAAACAGTATTATTCAGCCAGGAAAAAAATCATAAAATTTATTGCATGGAAATGGATGTAACTGGAGACTATTGTATTATATGAAATAGGCTTCAGAAAGACAATGTCATATGACATATTTGTACAAATTTATTTATAAGGAAATATATAAGAAGCTTCCTTGGAACAATTAATATGAACAGAAATGAGCCCAAAGCCCTGTAGGCATCTAACATTTGATAATGGAGCCAAAATCATAGGTTGGAAGAAAGTCAGCCTTTTCAACAAATTGTCAAAATTGGCTATTCCCAGGCAAAAAACAGAAACTAGATCGTTATATATCACTTCATTCTGAAATCAACTCAAAATGGCTAAAAGGCTTTCACGTAAGGCCAGGATCCATGAAAATAGTGCAAGAAAATTTAGGGGAAACAGTAGGGCTCCTAGTTACAGGTGGAAACATTCTAAGTAAAGTTCCAGAATTACAACAAATAAAAGAAAGACTGGATAACTAGGATTGCACAAAACTTAGAAGCATCTGGTGTTGATTTAATGCTTTACATGTATTTCATAAAAATTGAAAATACTTTTTAAGTTAACTTTTGATTTTGCTAAAAAGTACTTATTGGGCAAGTAACAATTGTGATTTGTTAATTGGCTTTAATTTTTTTTTCATTTCCATTTTTACAATTAACTTTATATCCAATTGAGCTAATTGGCTTGGCATTAAAGACAGCAAATTAAGTCAGCCCTTGAAATCTTAACGCAACTTCTTAATTGCCCTATTAATTGCACAATAAGAAATGACAAGCTATAATTCCATTTCCTAAAGTATGACTGAAGGTCAGAGAGCTACCTTAACTAGCATACCTAGAGACCAGATATTACAGAAGAAGCAATTAAAAGACAACGCCATTATATAGCAACTCAGACAAGAGACTGGATCACTATTTGAAAGATGATTTTAAAATATATTCATTTTCATCATTGGGCTGTGTTCATCCAACCTATATCTCCATCATAGCTGGGATTACACACCTCCATGTCTGGTTTGGTTTAGTTAGTGTCTTGAACCCCAACTCAACCTAATTTGAGTTGGGCTGGCCTTGTACTCCAGTACTCATGATATCCATTTCTTGTATAGCTGGGCTTACTGATATCGACTACCAGACTTGATCCAACATTTATTCTCAAAGAGAAAAAAAAAAAACACCTATCATATATTATGGAATAATATAGCACAGATATTTGTGATATTTGTGTGTTAAAAGTAAACAAATATAAGGAGTTTGGAAACATTATTCAAGTCTTAACTTTTATACAATTGACAATAAGACTTTCAGCCTCTAGCAAAATTGAAAGAATATTCACACAGGGTATTAGTAAATAGGGATACAAAGAGTATTTTTCTCTGCCCTTAAATAATGATTGTTTTCATCATTCACTCTCCCCCCTTTGTCTTCTCCCTCTACTTCGTCCTATCCCCTCCCTGTCACACCTTTCTTCCTTCTTTCTTTTGCAATCTTTCTCTGTAAATCTAAATCAGGCAGAGCAGATTTCACTTAAACAGTGACCTGCTGTGATAGTGTTTACAGATTTGTGATGCACTTGCCTCAGAAATGTTTAGAGGCTTGTAAATGCGTTGGCATTTGGAAAAATAACTTGGGCTCCAAAAATTACTTGTAACTTTCTTGAGAATTACTTTGCAATAGATGTAGACACGAATGCTTGAGAGGAAGGGGAGAAAATACAGTTATAAAATTCAGCACATATTCTATAAAATTTAGAGAATTGAGGGAAAGGTTTGGATGGAAGGAATGGGGATAAAATGTTCATAATGTTCACATATCAGACTAAATACTATTGCATTACATTGTTTACTGATTCATGCAGTGTGTGTGTGTGTGTGTGTGTGTGTGTGTGTGTGCCTCTGTGTGTGTGCGCGTGCTCATACGCTGGGGTATGAACTCAGGGCCTAGACATTGTTCCTGACTTTTTTGATTTCTGCTCAAGAATAACACTCTACCACTTGAGCCACAGATTCACTTCTGGCTTTTCGGTAGTTCATTGGAGATAATTCTCAAAGACCTTCTTGCCTAAGCTAGCATTAAATCACAATCTTCAAATTTCATCCTCCTGAGTAGCTAGGAATACATGTGTGAGCAATTGGCTCACATCTGCTGAGCTTTTATTTTATATATTTTTTGGTTGTCATTGAGTTATAAGGGTTTTTTTTTACATATTCTGAAAAAAACAATAAACTTAAGATAGATGATTTGAAAATATTTTCATATTCCATAGTTTGCTTTTGTATTCTATTGATAATGTCCTTTGATGCACTTATGAAATATTAATTGTATAGTTTATCTACTGCTACTTTTGTTGTTTGTATCTGCTGGGGGTGATATATAAAAATTATTGTAAATCAATGTCAGGAGTATTTCCCCCTGTGATTTCTTTTATTGTTTAATAGATTTTAGGTCTTACATTAACATCTCTGGTTATTATTTTAGTTAGTTTTTTATTTGGTGAAAGGCAGGGAATCAACTCCACCCCTTTGCATATGGAAATTAGATTTCCTAACATCAGAATTAGTTTTGAAACGATTGTCCTACCTCCACTTAGTGATCTTGGCATTCTTCTGGAGAATTATCTGACCATATATGCTACAGCTTATTTTTGAGTTTTCTGTTCTCTTTCACTGGTCTCTCTTTATGCCAGTACAATTACCAAAATGTTGTACTCATTTTGCAAATCAGAATCTGTATATCTTCCAAGTTTGTCTTTTGCTTTCAAGATTGTCTTGGGTACTCAGAACCTTTTGGGAATGAGATTCCATATGAGTTTCAGAACAGGTCTTCCTACTTATGCAAAAAAAAAAAGTCTAAAATTTGGGCAGAAATTACATTTAATATGTCCTTTGAATTTATATGCTACATATAAAATAGCAAGAAGTGATTAAGTTCTGTAGTTATTGATATTATTAACCAAAGCATAACTAGTTCTAAGATACCAAGCAGACATGCATTTTCTCACACTCTTCAAATCTATACAATACCATGACATTTTCCTTGGTCAATGAAATTTGAGTGGGAGTACTAAATCATTTGGTAGACACTCTCAAATCTAATGCTCCGTTTGTCACACTTTCTTCCCCATGCCCTGATGGTGATGGTGATGAGGAGGAGGGCAATGGGGACAAATCTGCACTTGGAGGTTTGAGAACTATGATGGTCAGAACCACCCTACCCACTTTGAAAGTAGCTGACCTCCAAGTGACAAGCTGATAACTTTTCTTTATAGAATCAAATTCACCAGCTTTTCTTTGCCTCCTCTTCTCTTTCTCCTATCCTTTCTTTTCCTTCCTTCCTTCTTTCCTTCCTTCTTTCCTTCCTTCCTTCCTTCCTTCCTTCCTTCCTTCCTTCCTTCCTTCCTTCCTTCCTTCCTTCCTTCCTTCCTTCCTTCCTTCCTTCTTTCCTTCCTTCCTTCCTTGGTTTATTGCTTTCTTTCTTCCTTTTTTTTTTCTTTCTTTACAAAAAAGCTTCAGGGCTGGGGATATAGCCTAGTGGCAAGAGTGCCTGCCTCGGCTACATGAGGCCCTAGGTTCAATTCCCCAGCACCACATACACAGAAAACGGCCAGAAGCGGCGCTGTGGCTCAAGTGGCAGAGTGCTAGCCTTGAGCGGGAAGAAGCCAGGGACAGTGCTCAGGCCCTGAGTCGAAGGCCCAGGACTGGCCAAAAAAAAAAAGCTTCACAAATTTGTGTGTCATCTTTGCCCAGGTGCCCTAGTAATCTCTGTATTTTCCAATTTCATTGTATGTGCTGCGAAAACAAGCCCAAGCTGGTATTTTTACACCACTATTTCCTCTTTACTTATTGTTAATGCCTATTCACTTAAATATATGAGAAAGTATGTTCAATTTTAACTCCAAGAACTGGTATTTTGACAAATCTATGTTCTTTAATTTAATTTTAAAGGAAAGATTTTTGTAATCTTCTTACTGACTTAATTATAATGCTGCATGTCTAGGTAAGACAACTTAAGACTTTGTTATAAATCTACTTAATTCTTATCTGCTTTCATTCAGAGAGAATAAAATAATTACGCAGGGCCAAAATGAACCTTAATTGGTGAAGGAAATACTTGTTAACTTACTCTAGTGGTGATCACTTTGTGTGTGTGTGTGTGTGTTGTGTGCATCTGTATGTGTGTCTCTCTGTGTGTACACAGATTACTTTCTTCTGGTTTTACTAGAAGAGAATTGGAAACAAAACCTAAATATAGAATAAAGAATTACCTAAAGAATAACATGCCAAATTGAATCCTTTCTGTAAAAGTTCTGTTCCTACTTTTCAGGATTTTCAAACAATATCACTGAAGACATGTTAACTAGTAGAGGAAAGGCCTAGGGTTGGGAGAGATGGAAGTGAATGATGAGGAATTGATGTTGATAAAGACACATTCTATTCATAAACAAATATGTTGAATGGAAATCACTTTGTTCAATACTTAAAGATAATATAAAAAGTTATGTCAGTGGAATACTTATATGCCTTGCTAGAGAGAAATTAAGATTGCTACATCTCTACCTTTGTGAGAAGATAAAAATATCTTAATATCAACATAAAAATTCTAACCTCCAATTCAGATTTGGGTGAAAAAAACTTTGGAATGTAATTATACTAATAATATTAAAATAGAAATGAAAAATGAAAAAAGACAAGCACGAGAGCATCAATATAGATAATTGTGAAAATAGCTATGGAAAAATTGCTATGTGACAGGTACACTTGAGACATTTGGCAGGTGTTCGTTTTGTGACAATTTTTTTTTTCATATTGTTTCATGTAAACAAATGTGAAATGAATCTTCATGACATTTCCCAAGAAAGCAAATGTCACAGTCAGAAGTTGGACCCCAAAATACTATGTACATGTACATATATATGTAACAATGTATCACTCTCATAAATACACATACATATACATACACACATACATACATACATACATACACATATACACAGAAACAGCGACTAGTGGCAGCATTTAGTACTAAATGGGATTGAGCATCTAACCTTCCCTTCCATTGCATATTTTCTGCAACACGGAGCTCGGATTCAGATAAGTGACTCCAGAGAGTGGAATGTTAAAGCACTCAAAAAGCAGTAAATTGAAGCAATAACTTGGTGTGATTTTTTTCCAACTTTTGCACTGCATGCAATTTTGAGCATCCAAAGTTTTCTACACTGCTATAAGAAAGTGCACTTTAGGCCAAGTTTTTGTTTTGTTTTATGAGACATAAGAAACACAGCCAGACAAAGGAAAGTAGAAGATAAGCAAAGATGAGTAAATGTTATATAGTATCTTCAGTTTTAGAGGATAAAGATTATATCAAAAGCAGCCCATTGCCACTATAAAAAAAGGTACATAATGTGCCTCATGGAATTGAAGGTTTTTTCTTCCCTAAGGATAAATAGTTTCTGCCATATTGCAAAAGAGCAGGCAAAGTAAAGTTCAGTCATGGAAAAATATATCTATATGGCTAAAATACACATCTTAGGATAAAGCATCCTGCTTTATAATGGTAGGCAGCATTACATATCACTATGAAATACAAAGGACTAGATTCAAATATTCCTAGCTTATGCCAATTTTCTCTACCTTAACTGGGCACAGATGATTCTGTGTGTGTGTGTGTGTGTGTGTGTGTGTGTGTGTGTGTGTGTGTGTGTTTCTTTGTAGGTCAGTTCTGAGTTTTAAACTCAGGATCTCTCTCACTTGGCTTTATTGCTCAGGATTGTTGTTCTACAACTTGAGCCCTACCTCCCTTCAAGCCTTTTGCTGAATAAATGGAGATAACATTAAGTGGATTTGTCTTCCCAGGCCAGTTTTTAACTATGATCGTTCAACCTCACTCCTCTGAAGAACTAGGATTACAGGTGTACCCAACTCCTAAGTCAGGCAACCCTAGTCCATGTATTATAGGAAGTTTATCAGCATTCCTGGCCTCTAGCCACTAGCTGTCAGTCTCCACTCCCAACTGTAGTTATGTCAGTCAAATGTATCTCTAACTGAGGTTTTTTTGATCATTGCTAAATGACCCCTGAAAATATTATCACTCTTGATGGAGAGCTGTTGGCTTTGTGGAATATATCCTGAATAGTTATTGATTCTATAGTTGTGTTGCAGACTTGCAATAAAGATAAGATACAACTTTTGGTATGCTCAGGCTTCAAAATCTTTCTGTAGCATAGAAAAGAATCAATACAGTTGGAATTGGAAAACACAGTACCACATAAACGTTTGTTAGGCATGTGCTAAGTTCTTGACATTATTTCAGGTTCCACAGTTACAAAACTAATGGGTATATTTGAGATTTAAATTAGACCAAGGATTATATAAACGATTTACTAATCTGCGTCCTCTTAATCCCACTCTCATTTTCTTCTGTTGAATCTCAGAAGTAACAGATTGTTAGGCGTTTTTGCTTATGACTAGGTAGAAATATTTCATTTACCTTTTTTTTCCTCTGAGAAATCAATATGAAGATTGCTTGTGAAACTATTTCTTATGGGTTTTAAGAAGAGAAATGATACAAAATAACATTCACATGCCACCATTGTTCTTGATGAAAATAAAATATATGTATATTACAATTAGGCTTGTGAGCTGGGCATATTGTTGCAGGATTATGCTTGTAAATTCCAGATATTTGTTAGAAGAAGTTGAAGGTAATTTGAGGTGAGCCAAGTAAAACATGAGTGCCATGCTTTACCTCATTCAATAAACTAGGTGCAATGGTGCACCTGTCAGTCCTGCAACATGAGAAGCTTAACCAGAAGGATTGTGGCACAGGCCAGCCCAGGCAGAAATTTGGGACTATTCAAAGCACAACTGAAACTAAAAGCTACTGTTAAATGGTAAAGTGTCTACATAGCAAGTGAAATTCCTGAGTTCAAACTTCAGTACCCCTCACTTGGAAAAGTAAAAGTTTATGTTCTAGGATGTAAATGCTGTTTATAAATTATTTATTAGCATGCTATTTTAAAATGCTATTTGTTAGGTAATTGCAAATAATTACTAGAGCTAATCTCTTTTAAGAAGCATCATCCTACTACTTCCTTGTCAGTTTTCCCTCTAAGAGGAAAATTCAGGAACTTGAATAAAAATCAACAAGAGACTTATTTATAGCTCCAGAAATGGTTAACAATTTCATTTCTGTCATATTATTTAATTCTTGTAGGAAATAGAGAGGAATCATGAAGAGCATAGGAGAAGGAGAGGTCTATAACTTTCCCAGTGTTGTACAGGACTGTCTCTGCCTCAATCTCAAATCCCTGCTTTAATATCTCTTCTATTTTGCCGCTGGATTGTAGGAGGCTTGGCTTATGTCTTTAAAATGTTATGTGACCATTGTCTTCCTAAGCAATGAAAAGTAGTCATTACACCAGTGAAATATCTACTAGCTGATAACTAGCCCAACTCTCACAGAGACATCGGTCTATATAAAAGTATAATCTATCCTTAGAGTCTCTGTGCTATCTTTTGTGATGACATTCTCCATGATGTGTTGGAGGTTTAAGACTTACAAAGAGCAGGAAAATGCTCCAGAATGTTCCAAACATAGGCGACATTACTGTGCTTCAAGGCAAAACCAGGGAAATCTGAGCAGAAATCAGCCAAGAATAGAGAAAAATCTAGACTATATTCCCCAGGTTACTGATAAATGACAGCATGTAGTTAGGGAAGGGAGGTTTATTTTATAAAGGACAAGTGTGCAGAACTGTGCACAAGGTCATCTGTGTGGTCTTCTGTGCTAGCTGTGAGTAGAGAACATATTTCCCAACTACAGATGAGAACAGTAAAGCCCAGAAGAATTTTTGTCATCTCTAGGGTACTTTTCCCCCCAAGAATATCTCATACAAACTCAGCAGAGTCAGTGCTCCTTTACTAGCTCTTTGAACCAGCCTGACAAATTAATGTTTCCTTTGATCAAAGCAACCTGAAGGCAGGTTGACCCATTTGTGGAATCAATCCAGGTACTTCAATTTATCTCCCAGAAAAGATAACAGTGTGCCAGCCACTCTGAAGAGCAAAGATAGAAAATACTAATAATCCCCAAGAGAGGAAGCAGATTAGAAAGCCATTTGTATGTCTTTCAGTCTAAGTGGTCAGGAACTAAACTCCTCCTTGTTTGGACAGAGGAAGAAGGGAAAGCATAGCATCCACACTAGGTTTCCTTTAGTACCAGCAATGGTCCCCCCTTCAAGGGAAAGGACTGTGAAGGAACTTAAAGAGCAAAGGGAAAATTCATCCACTCACTTTTCAGCTTAGCCCAAACTGTCTCAAGAACTCAGCTAACTAAGGTGGTTTCAGTTCACGATTGGCAGTGCTTGGGCACAGCTGATGATGGAGGGGTTCTATTAGCAAAAAAGCCGCCCCAAGCCCCAAGGCATGTTGACAGTGAGCCATCCATGGCTGTCTGAAGAGGCCCCACCCCGCTCCTCACAGTGCCTGCCTCCTTTTGTTTTTTTCTCCATTAGAAGTAATCACTCCAAAGTGGCCCATCATCAAGACCAGGGCCAGCATGACTTTTTCCCACATTTGCTTTGAGAGCTTTTCCCTTGGCCCACTTTTAGTTACTTTTCTCTTGTATCTGAGTAACTATTTTTTTTCCCTCCCCTCCCCCTTATTTTCAGTTAACTGACTTGAAAACATCTGATTTGAAATAGGGCTCACAAATTTGTTTCTTCTGTGCTTGCATAGATTCCCACCCCCACCACCTAGTAACAGTCAGCTCATATGCATTAACCAAAAGACATATTAGTGGATTATTGTTTTGCAAATCTGCAGACAAAGAAGAAAGAGAACTTCAGTTGGAAAAACTCTTTTTATATATACTTTTTGCAACAAATAGCCTGCTTTTAAATTCAGAGATGAAATGGCATTGAGGCCTTAAATTGCTGTCATCTGAAATGTTTTACTCTCATCTCCACTTCTCTAGATTATGATCAATTTTCCCACCGAATGAATTATTCAAATTGAGCCCAGTCTTCTGAATCCTTAGAAAAAACAAAGCTTTAGCACTTTAGGTCTATTCTACTCACTTATCCCTTGGCACATTCTGTCTTGTACTGGCAGACATCCTTTTTATTTTTTTCAACATGTAATTTATTTTTCCAAATGGACTGCAAGCTTCTCATGTCAAGTCATTTATTCACTCAACAAATTCATCTAAACCTTGCCTACATGCTAAATATGCTCTAAGCACTTGTGAGATAATCAAGACAATTAATCAGACTAAAACCCCTCCCTCCATGGAGTTTATATTTCATTAGAGACAGAATTTTTAAATTAAATCAACATTACAGATATGTAAAATATAGCTATATTAAAAGTGATAAACACAAAAGAAAGCAGTATAACATGTGTAAGAAATATGGAGAATAAAAGGATTAAGTGGATAGTTAATAAAATATAGTCAATGTGGATGAGAGAGTAAATCATGCAGATAAGTAGTAGAACATTCTAGACAGAGGACTAGAAATTAGAGTGGGCCGGAACTGACCTAGAAGACTGAGATAGAGGCAGAGAGTAAATTGTGATTTAGGTATGGATAAATTGAGTAATCCCATTAATATCCCAGTATAGATGTGATGATGTACAGTTGGAAGCAAGAGTTTAGAAAGCCAGTAAGAATTGACCTAGAATATTTATTTGGAAACATTATAGAAGTCATGAAATTGGGTATGATCACCAGAGGAGTCCAAAAAAAGAAGTCTGGAAAATTATCAACAAAGAAGTGAGAAATTAAGAACAAGAGATATCCTAGAAGCATGGAGTAATGTCTGTTCTGTCAAGGCAAATAAAGGGTGAAATTGACCCTGGTACTCAAAGGTCATCAGAACCTAAAAGGTCATCAGAAATCAGGACAAGGAACATTTCAAAGGATTGATGGAGGCCAGGCCCAGTTCTTCTTAAATGAAAACCCAGTGCACAACAGAGCCTGTGTCATAACTGGTAACTGAATAATAATAGTCCTTAAATATTATTCTATGCAGAACTTCTGAATTTGGACTCTGTCACCAAATCCTGCACACTTTGGACTTTATACCTTGTTTCTATTCCTTATCAGTATGACCTTTTCTTATCTTCTCTCTCACTTGATATTTCAATTTCATGCCTGTGGCCCAAAGTAGTTCATTATAAACTTTACACAGAAGGAAAAACATTCAGACACTTAGCATTTTGACTGTATGGAAACATGCTTGTACGTTCTGAGACAGTTGGAGGACACCTATGAAACTAAGTATTAAGTAAAGGAAAGGTATTCAATGAATCGTTGGAAGTGCACGGCAGCTATGAATTAGGGAAGGGGGGTTGTCCAGCTAGAGAAAAATATAGTATAGTCTCCTTCAGCTAGACCTCCTCACCTGATCTTTCTAGAACCTCCCAGATTAGTACCCTTAGCTCAGGATCCAGCCTTTGAAACACAATCCTGTAGGAGATACTTCCTATTTAAACAATAACATACCTGGAAATTAAATTGATTTCTCTGAGTTAAAACTGTGAAGTCAAATACATAATGAATTATAATGAAGAGATGCAAAGCTAACTTTGCAATTTAAAAGACAAGACTGCCTCCCAGGCAAGTAGGATTTGATCACATTCTGACTGAAGGTTACCAGCATAGCCCAAAATAAAAATTTAAAAGAAATTGAAATAATATGCTCCTCAGTAAGAAAATACACCAGTCACTTAACTTACTCTGTGTGTGTGTGTGTGTGTATGTGTGTGTGTGTGTGTGTGTGTGTGTGTTCAACAGTCCTGAAGCTTGGAATTGGGACCTGGGTGCTATTCCTGAGCTTTTCACCAAGATTAACATTGGACCATTCTAGCTGAGCTAGAGCTCAGCTTCTGGCTATTTAGTGGCCAGTGGAGAAAAGAATCTCAAGACATTCCTGCCCAGGCTGACTGAACTGGGATCCTCAAATCTCAGTCTTGTGAGTAGCTAGGATTACAGGAATGGGATTCCAGTACCTGTAACTTTATTATGATAAACAGAAATTTACAGAATACAGCAAAAACAGTTGCCCAGAATTTCCTCATCTAAAATAAATGCCTAGCTTCTACTACTACTACTAAAGCCAATGATGTTAAGTTGGGCGCCGGGGGGGTGGGGGGGGGGGAAGAAGAGAGACAGAGACAGAGACAGAGAGAGACAGAGATAGAGACAGAGAGAGACAGAGACAGAGACTGGATCTGGAGAAAAACCTTCAGGGTTTGTACCTGTACAGAGCTATGGGCTCTGAAAACAATATTCCAGATTCAATGATTTTGCCTCATCTTAAAACTAAGGATATAAGTATGAAAATATTGTTTTACTGTAGAGTCCCTTGTTGATAAAGAATAAGCCTTCACTAAATACTATCATTATTTTATTCATTGGTCCAAATGATTTATTCTGATTCTACCCTCATGTAAAACATCCTTCAGATTATGATATCTTTTCTTGTGTAGCTTGAGAATTGAATAGTCATGCATTTCAAGTATTGCTGTATATATGACAGATATATGACAGATATATCTCCTAATAAGGTGTTGTTTTGCTTTTTTTTTTTAGTGATTTAGGTCAATTTCCTGACCTTAATTAACTTTCTTATATTAACAACAAGAAATATTTCAGAGAAACACAAAAGTCTTTTGAGCTAAAATCAGTTATAAAACTTCAAGACAACGTGCTCTGTTAAGGAAATATATTATACTTTATATGTAATTCTAGAGAAGATAAGATTGGGAGGATTGCAGATTGAAGCCAGCCTAAGCAAAAAGTTGATGAAATGATCCCTCATTTCAGTCAGTAAGCTGGGCATGGTGCTAGCTACGGTCCTTGCCTATTCACAAGAATGGAAGCAGAACAATGGTGGTATGAAGCTGGCCCCATATAAAATTGCAAGACTTGCTTGACAAATAAAGCAGAATTGGGCTGGAGGCGTGGCTTAAGTAGTAGAGTTCCTGCATAGCAAGTATAAAGGGTTGAGTGGAACCTTCAGTACTACCAAAAAGAACAGCACATGAAACCTTTTTATCTCCTAAGAAATCATAACAGAGCACTGATACAGAAACATGATAGGATCAATTGTTAATCTTGAGTGAAGGAGGACATCAAATGCCCCTGCTTTCTTTTCTCACCTAGGGCCATAAATGACTAAAGAAAAGATGATTACCTTCTCATTAATATCTGTAATCCGTAGTTTACCACTGAGAACTCCAATCCTTCTAGAAGAAAATGGGTTCATATCATACTTCCTAGTTCCTTTAGTGAATCTAAATCAGCAGAGGAAGTATATCTAATTCACAGAACACCTTGGCTTCCTAACCCTCAATGATGGATGGCCTAGCCTATCACCTTCACGCCTTACAGTGAGCAAGTCCATGCCCCTGGCTATACTTGACCAGACCAAGAGTTAATATATATGGGCCAATTTTTGCTGGCAAGATTTTGCAGTTGAGTTATAAACTAGTGAGTTTCTGCCAGCTGCTGAGCCTATAACAAGTCAACTCTGGAGCTGAAAGATTGCCTTGTCTTCTACATAAAGTATAATTCCAAAACACTTATTCTAGTTAGAAATTTCAAAGGATGAAGCAGACACATTTAAAAGAACAGAAATGAAAGATGTCTTAATAGTCTTTTGCCCAATTTATTTCTAAGGAAGGGCTGAACTCACACATAGAATTTTCTGAAACCTATTTTTTTCAACTAAGTGTTACTTTTTTTTTTTGTTTAAGCTAAGTATCTTTCTCACTTAGAAAGTACCATATAGCATGGTGCTTTTCTGAAGTGGATTTTATCTACTAGTGATCTAAACTCTTCTACCAGGCAGAGCTGTTCCCTCAATCTCCAGCTGTAGGAATCAACAAACTTTTAAAGCCTCCAAAAAGGTTGCACTGTACATGCTGTTTTCTCTTTCTCAAATCCACTTTTCAATTTCACAAGCAAAATAGTCATCCATCCAGGCACTGTCTCCCACAATTTGCATTGCATTTTATGTAAAACAACTCATTGTAGAAAAATTATTTTCAAGCCAGTCACCCTACTCTTATAAGTAACCAGTTGAAAATATTCATTGTTTATATTTCTGTATTCATTTCTGAATCTTAGTTCAAAGCACAGATTACTCAGTTTAGCCAAGATGTTTTTGACATGGCTCTCAATTTTCCCAAAGAAAGAGCTTTTGAGTTCAGCGAAGCAAATTCAGAACAATCAACACTCTTAGCTATGTCCTGTTCTTACCTATCAATGCTCCTCCTCTGTTAGAAGCAATGTATTCTTTTGGATCACTAGCTCTGGAAAAATGAAATTATCTATTTAAAGTGAAATGATTCATGTTTCTTTGCTTTCAGCCCATGCAAATATTGAAAGAATACTGTATTAACATTTTTGTGCTTCTTTCCATTAGCTTGTAAATGAAGCTGTAGATAAGTTGCCTCTCTGCTTCGCATGGCAGTATTCTATCATTTTCAAAATAACCTTAAAACTTAATTAAAGAAAAAATATGTATATATGTTCATATGTGTAATATGTGATAACTTTAGATACAATATCGTTATTTATAAGTAAAAACAGATTGTATTTAACATTATCACATGTTATACACACTTATACTGTAAAATTAAGCATTGGAACTTTCTAATAAACCACTGATTTGTGAAAAAAAATACATGCCATTATGTTTTCATGTATTTGTGACTTTCAACCATTCTCTGTGAGTTCAATAATCAAAAGCTTGTGGCTTGATGAGGTTTATTCCTGGAGCAAAAGAATATGGTGGAATAAAATCTGAGCACTTAAAAAGATACAGTCCCACAAGCATACAGTGGTTCTGATAATTATTGTTAGCTATGGGTACAACCATATGAAGCTTCTTAAGCTGATTTTTCATTGTCAACTTCAAATTGTATTTGATGTATTAAGTGGCAAGATAAAAGCAGTAACAGCAGCATCCTGGGACAGAGCCAAAATAAGCGCTATGAAGGATTGTTTGTTGCTTCATAGTTGCCCTGACCTGGACGCAAGTGGGGATTAGAGGACAGCAGGCTATCTAATCAGCCACTGTCTGGAGAGCTGAAGTTGGGTTATCACACACTGAGAGGGCAACAAGAATGACAGAAGGACAGGTGTACATCTGGGCTGGTTGTCAGGAGACAAAGGAACGTCAACCTAGCCATCAGGACTGAACAAAGAGTATGTCAGTCCCACTGGGGGTGGGTCAGGATCAGTGTCAGGGTAGTGATGAAGTAAGTAGGATGCAGTATGAAGCATGCTGGGAAGGATGACAAAGAAAGGACTCCTAGTTTACCCAGGATGTACTTGGACTATGCACACTGCCCTATTCTTTCTGTTAAGTACTTGCATCTATCCTGGTTGCTCTTCAAAATTCCATAGTTCTATAAAATATAATAGAGTGAACATTGTAAACAATCATCAACTCAAAATATTACCAAATAATGCTCACAAACCAAAGTACAGTCATCCTATTCAGAGAGATTTCTGAAACCGTACTATGGTATATTTCTGGGTAGATTTTACGTTGGGTTTGCCAAAGTCATTTTGGAAGGATTTTTCTTACTCAAAACATTTCAAATAAATTTCATTTTCTTCACCCACCACTTTCTGAGGCTACATGGACAAGCATCCAGAGTTGACTCTTCCCCTTGATCATATAACCCCAATGCTTCCTTGGACTTGGGCAGAAACTTTGTGGGAAATCTCTTTTCACCATCATGAAGTTCTGTTAGTCGACTGTCTCATTAAGTAATGGAGGCAAAGTAGAGTAAAATCAAAATGAGCCACAAGAAAAAGAGCTTCTTGCTTCAACTTGGCATTTCATTTCAATTATGTGGGGTTTTTGTTATTGTTCAGTGTAGTCTTGATTGAGTCAGCATGTACTACCCAAAGAGTCCTGAAAAGTACAGCTACCTTTGCACTAAACTATCCAACTTTTACTGAGGTATGACAACAAACATCAGTGGCTTGCATTATTTATATAAATAGGACAAAGCAAAATTAGATGGTAGATGGATATAATGTTACACCAGCCTAGGACAAAGCCACTTACCATGACTAAGGTGATGCAGGTAAGCCCAGCACTTGAACCCGTCATTACTGTTCTAGTTTTTTCATAATTGAGATTCAAGACCATTTCAATGGCAATAAACAAAGGAGCCAAGTGCCAGTGGCTCTTGCCTGTAATTCTATTTACTCAGGAGGCTAAGATATGGGAATCATAGTTGATAGCCAACCTGGGCAGCCCATTGTGAGAGACTTCTCTCCAACTAACCAGCAGAAGCCAGAAGCAGAGGTATGGCTCAAATGGTAAAGTGCTAGTTTAGAGTGAAATAATCAAATGAGATCAGAAGGCTGTGAGTTCAAGCCTAGTACCAGCAAAAACCAAATGAATAGCCAATTAACTGATTATTTAAAATAAATAAAAATAAAGGAAAAATAAGTCAATTTTAAACCAAGATATTGATTTTATTGTCCTCTCAGACACCAACATTTGAATAAAGAATTGATTTTAAGGCACCTGAAGCTTTAGAAGTCAAAGGGACTTGACTTGGTGGAGAAAAAGCACAGCTTACTTTTAAACCATGGCATAGTTGCTTTTCTCACATGACTGCAAGAAGAGGCAGAGACAGCCCATTTTGGTATCAACTTCAGGAGTACTAGTCTGGTAGTACCTAACTTGCTTTATAATTTTCTGCTAAATTCCCAGGTAGATCTCACATGGTATCTGCCTTTATTACTCTTTCTGACCAGACAGGTGCCCTCTGGGTGCTATGTAACTTATCTTTTTTATTTTCTTCAATGTAATTCTTTCATTTCATCAATGAACTATCACAAATTAGTATGAGGATCCTGAATGGTGCTTCTGAAGCTGGTTTAGCTGTTAAAAAAATAAAAACTTAGATCTTATTCATCAGCCTCTTGAATGGTTCTTTTCTCAGAAACAGATTCCATCCAAAAATTTTCTGAAATCCTTGTTTTTAACAGTTGTTTCTTGCTGAATCAAAGCAGCTGAATTCGAGACAAGGTCAGTATCATTCATTTCAAGGAGAAGCTCATCTTTCTGGGCTTGCAATAGCTGTCCTCATCCGAACTCTTCAGACATTTCAGAGACCCATTCTCCTGAATAATGATGCTGGTGGGGAAGTGAGTATTCCCACAGAGTAAAGCCCTTGATCCTGTCCTGTGCATGACTATAGAAAGTATGGAAGGTGGCCAGTTCCTTTGTTTCCCCATCCTGTGTCAACCTGGAGCCTTTTCTTTTTCTTTCCAAAGAGCCTGAGTTCTACATTGATGTGATTGAACTCCCTCTGGAGGGTTCCACAGGGGCTCTTCACCATCATTGTGTCCTTTCAGAGGGATGTCGACATTTTCTGGAGTGTCAAAATCTGACTGCTGACAATGTTTTTCATTCTTGCAGTAGCTAAGGCACAGTGAGCACATCTGCAGTGTAACATAGAGAATCCCAAGGCACTGTCACAATGTACTATTGTTTCCGTATTTTTTATATAGTGAGTTTAATGTAAAGCCTCCATATTTTAATGACCACTCAATGTGGCTTAACTTCGATTCACTCATGGCATTCAGTCCTGTACCAAATCCTTTTGTTCATTCTGGCCTTCTTCATTCCCACCTTCTTGTCCTATAAATATACAGAACATATTTTCACTATGGATTTAATGAAATAACCCCCATAAGCTATTGCTGACTGTACAATATACATAGGCTTATTTAAGAAGCTATTGCAAGGACCTGTTGAGAAACCATGGTAGCCTGATTTATTTTGTCTGTACTGTGTTAGGTATATTTTGAAGGTAGGATTAACTAAAATGGTAGAGATAATATGTGCCAGAAATAGAGAAATCTTAGATGACACTGGTGTTTTTGACCTGAGTAACTAGAAAGCTTAAAATTGTTCTTACTTTGGTAGAGACAAATGATGGAGCAGCAGCTTTGGAGAGGACCAGGTTCAAGAACCAAGTTAGGTACACTCTTTCTGGAGTATCTACTGAACATCACATAGAGAGGTAGCAGAATTCTTTGAGACTCCAAGAATACCCAAATCCAAGTGCCTCCAAGATTATTATCATTTGTAACATGGAGTACAACTTCCAAGAGTCATGAAAATCATTCTCTCTGGTGTTTGAAATGACTGATTCATTGAAAACTGTCCCCGCAATGTTATTATAATGCACAACAGGGAAAGGATATGGGTTAGTTAAGTTTGGCTTCTATCAGAGATGCATAAGGGCTGAACTTTTGTTTTTCCTGTCCCATTGAGTTTGTGAATAGTGATCATCTTTTCAGGCAATGATGTGTAGCAATACATGTACATAATAAATCCATGAATAAGGCAGGTATACTCTTAGCTGGGGTCCTATTTCCTATGTTCATTGTACAAAACATAACCACTTTGCCACTAAGAAGATAAAAAGTTGGGAATAGGAGTTTTTGTTTTAATCAATGCCAAACTGCAATTTCTATCGAAACCATTTTTTGTTATTATCAGCTCTCATCTTTATTTTTTACAACAGTGTCATACACAACTGGGTCCACGATGGTATCCATGAACTGTCAACTTTGATTTAAAGTATTTCTGTAGTCCAGCTTAAAATATTCAAATTAAAAACCAACCAATTGAAGTACCATACTTTTATCCTCTCATTGAATTATTATCTTTTCTTAGCTGAAAACAATATGTTGATGAAACACAACATTCAAAAAAGTCATTTTTATATTGCTTATTATGAAATGCTTTATGGTTGGTGTTTGAGCTTGCACAAAGACTACCTTACCCCAAATGATAAATGATACTGGTGATGAAGCCAGGTGGCCAACTGTAGCTTATGTGGTTGCTGAAATGGATACCTGAGTGGGGAGGAGGCTTGGGACTCCCTTCCCGGGGCTAGGGGAAGCTGGACCTGCTGAAGAACTGATGTGATTGATCTCTTTAGGAGAGAGTGCCAGCTGGAGTGCACATAAATGGCTCCTTCTCCTTAAAAGCTAAATTGATGGCAACTTCTGAAAAGAACAGCTCAGATCTCTGCCCCTGCATGATAAAGATAAACCTTGACTTCAGCTACTGCTGAAATCAAGTGAAACAACCAAAAGGTTAAAAAACAACAACAATAATATACTCTCACTGAAGGAATTAGAGGTAATGGAACATTACTCATCTACTAAAATAAGGAGATAATTGCAATGTGGTGCTCTGTTTTTGTGAGGAGAATTTTAGGAACCCATCTGTGCAGATTGTTGTTTTTTTATTATCATTACATAAACTAATTACATTAGGGGGAAAGGGGTATTTTAATTAAAAGACTGTTTTGAAGAGTTATAATTCTACTTTTCATTAAATAACTTAAGTGAATGCCAAATTTGTTAAAGTAAACAATAATTCTGAAAACTGTTGTGTGCAAATTATTTGGATTCACCATTTTTAGCTAGATTTTGTCCTTTATTTTATTTAATAGATGTGTTCTTTTATTTTTATGTACATAAATTGTACATAAACCATGCCATTATTGAGGACGGGAGACTTAACTTTTTATTAAAATAGAAAACAATCTTTTATTTTTAAAGAGATACATATCTGTTTGCATAATGACTGGTTTGAGTCAAGTCCTCTTTTTCAGAAAAGAAAAATGACATTTTCCAATCATAATACATAAATACATAATACATAAAATCATAATACAAAAGAAGACAGTGGGGAAGGGAAAAGGCAGAGACCTAAAAATTAATTGCACAGTAAATACTTCATATAACAGACATCCCTGCCAATAAGTTGTTTTCCTTTGAATAAACAGTTCATCTTTAGAAATTATACTACTACTTGTTAGCTATCAAGTATTTTGCATGAAATGGCGGGGGTGGGGTGGGCTGGTCATTCTTCAAAGTTTCTCTGAAGTAAGTGTAATTACAAAACAGTTAAAGAAACAACAATTATGTACCATTCTCTCAACCTTCCCTCATTCATCCAAGGTTGTCTAAATATTAAAATTCAAATAGACATTGTGATCTAACTGTTAAGGAATGTAGAAGGCGAAGGACCAAGAATAGAAATATGGAGAAATTAGAAACAGGATCACATGACAAGACCATCAAAGAGAAGACTCCAAGCACTGGATACAAGGAATGATGGAAACCAAGATTGAAAAATGTCAGTTGTACTTTAGCATTCGAACTGCTTTCTAGATTTATGATTGAAATGCTGCATCATTTTTATCAAATAAAATTGATGTGAAAATCATTTTAATGCCACACTCATACTCTTTATCTCATTCAGTGATAGACTGAATAAATACTATTATTAAAATCATCTTTATCACCAAAGCAGTGTCTTGTTGATAGAAGTCATGTACAAAATTTAGGTTGAAGGGATGAATACATACATATATATATATATATATATATGCACACATTTTTCTCTCTCTTTCTTGCTCTTTACTGTTATTCCCTAGGGAAGTTTGCAAAGTGAAATCTTCTGTTAATGCCAGCAGAGACATGTAGATGTGAAGACAATAGTAAACATTTATTGTACCTGATGGCTCAATGATCTATCTACATGAACTCTTAAAAGACTTGAAAAATACTTGACAGTATTTATACTTAGGAGGAACTCTACAAGTGCTTTTTAGGCTGCTATCCTTCAAAACAGTTCAACATTTTATTCAGTTGAGCTATTTCAATCCCAAACTCTTGAACTCATCAATAACTATACACTTCCTTTCTCATTGGTGACATGTTAACCTCCTAAAAAAATTCTTTTAAATTTTGATAAACAGAGCTTTTTTCTAGAGAATGGAGAAATATGCAAATGAATTATTTTTATTACTAAAGACATGAAGCTTAAGAGGAGAAAAGGAAATTGTTTGCCTAGGTTGGAATTGAATCAGCTCCTTTTTTTTTTCTGTGCCCTCTCATTATATACTGGGCATTCTGAATTAGTTCTTAAATGTGTTTTATTACTTGAATTTTATATAAAGGAATAAATTCAATAATCTATTATTGTTAATGCATTAGTTCTATGACTTATTAAAATCTATCCATTAATTTGATATATTCTGCAACATAACCAGGAACTACTTCTACAGTTAAACACTGGTATATTGGCATTACTTAGTATGATATGCCTAGAAAACTGCACACAGAATGTTAACTTTGCACTGGGCATAATGGTTCGCACCTGTAATCCTAGGAACTCTGCAGGCTGAGATCTGAAAATTGTGTTTTGAAGCCAGACCAGGCAGAAAAGTCCCACTGAGACTCTTATCTCCCATTAACTACTCAAGAAATGGGAAGTGGAGCTGTGGTTCAAAGTGGTAGAGTGCTAGCCTTGAACAAAAGAGCTTAGAAAAAGTGCCCAGGTCCTGACTTCAATCCCTATGACTGACAAAACCAAAAAACAAACAACAACAAAACAAAACAAAACCAGAATGTACTTCTTAGAGTAATTGTAATTAATATGGTTCAGGTTATTTAGAAATAATTTTTATTAGTAAGTTATTTTGTCCTAATATAAATATATGTACTAAATATGTGTATATATGTTTATTTACTACAGCACTAAAGACAAAATAGAAGCACCTGAAGTTTTTAATAAAAGCTAGTAGTTTCATAAATGTTGTGCATGTGAGAATGATATGCTTTTCAAGGACAAACTGTAATAATGGTCAGTGATTTACAAAGTCCTCTCAGACATTGTCAAAAATAGCTATTAATATATTTTCTAAAAACAACAGAACAAAATTGCATGTGTAAATGTGTGACTGCACTGAAAAAAAACTAAGGAAAATATATTGATAGCTCACTGCAGAGGAGAATCCTGATTGTGGAGACAGATTATTTCACACAATATCTTTTTACATATTTAAATTTCTATGCTAATTTATAGTCATGTGTTTCATTATTTTTAAAACTCCTTAAAGATTTTGAAAGCTTAGAATTCTAACCAAAATAGCAGATAAGGTTTTGTTGCAATAGGAATTTGAATGCTGCATCTATATGTGATGAAGAAAATTCTGCATCATAAAGAATGTTTGTGCCTCCACAATCAACTCTGATTTACCTCTAATATCATTTTCCCTTTTTAATTCTAGGTCTCATTCGTTTGCAAGAGCTTATCAAAGCTCCATCAAGGTACAATCTTCGACTTAAAATTCGTCAACTGCCTGCTGATACAAAAGATGCAAAGCCCTTATTGAAAGAAATGAAAAGAGGAAAGGAGTTCCATGTAATTTTCGACTGTAGCCATGAAATGGCAGCAGGCATTCTAAAACAGGTAAGCATTAAATTGCTAAAAATTCTTGGTTCCTTTGTAAGCTTACACTTAAACTATGATCTTTTTCAAAGAGCAAAAAGTAATACAAGGCTAATGTTACATAATTAAAAGTCAGAGACATTACCTGGATTAATTTTATAATAAAAAGTCTGAGAAATACTTTTAGTTATTAGTCTTAAAGGAAATGAAGAAGTTTAAAGCTTTGAGCTTATTTTCAAATGCCAAAAAACTGCTTATTACTGAGATTCTTGATTAATGAACTAGATATTTCTGTCTTATATTGAAATAAAGGAAGATAATTTGAGCCCATGACTGAATAGTTTCCTCATCCAGGTTAATCAACCTTCAGAGGAAAAATGAAGTGCATTTACTCTGTATGTAGAATATAATATGAAATACCTTCATAATTTACCATTATTATAGAATTATTATTATCTTATGCTATATGGTTATTTCATCATTAATATACACAAAATGTAGGGATAATCTTTATTTTTCAAAGACATTCAGTCTCCACTTGGAATGGCTGAGTGGTTTGAAGAGTAGGAAATAAATAGTCAAAGGATGTGTATTTCACTTAAGAGATTTGTTTACAATAAAGCATTGGCTACCTAAAAGGATGTTGCTGAATCAATCAAATGAAATTATTTTTTAGCGGTAAAACAAAGATGTACTCTTCATACCCAACAGCAAACTGGAAAATACTATTAAATGAATAATATGAAACCATATTCTAATGAACTAGTTAGTAGAGCCTGGGTTTAGAACTCAATTCTTTTAATTTTTCTTTTTAAATTATGCTTTGAGCTTACATTAATAGTGGCTTGGGATTGGTCAATTATTTTCATACCTTTCATATATCAGATCATTTCTCTGTATTGGAAATTCACACAAATTCAAATTTCAGAATATCATCTATTAAATGTAACTACCAGCAGCAAAACGGAATAATAATATGGTGTGTTTATTAAATAGATATTTGTCCAATAATCCAATATGAATGTTGGTTTTACCATAGTAAAATATTTCAATGGATTTGTAAAATAGTTTTCTATTTTTATAGTTGAGTAATGGAATATATAAAGGAGTTTGCTCTTTGACTTGTTTTAGTAATAAATAAACTTTTGTAGTAAAGTTACTAGAGAAAGAAATTTTTCATACTTAATTCTAGAATGAGCTTTTTCATATAATTTCTAATAATTTCTGATTTTATTTAGAACACAGATTTAGAAAGCTTTCTTTTGTTCTACACCCAAAGCACTCACTATACTATTTCACAGGCTTTATTATGCTTAGTTTTCTCTTAATCTCTAACAGTTGTCTTTTCTCTAAAGAACTAAATTTGATTCATATTTGCTGCATGGGAGGTTGAGAATACCCATCACCTTTGATAAGAGAATTGCTTTCGGTCTTCTATTGGTTCATCCATTATTATGTATTTGGTTTCTTTTGTGTAAGGTACTTTTGTGAAAAACAGAACTGAAATGATAAATACATTCAACAGAAAAAATCTGCAGTATTAAGACCAGTAAATGAAATATTATAGCAAAGTTAAAGATAAAAATATGAAAACTAAAGGGTAGTGAGAAGTGATAATAGTATATTAAATGCTTTTTCTAAGGGCCTATAACACTAGTAGTCTTACACACACACATATCTACTAGTGATATATATGTATATTATACACGGATATATAATATATAATGAAATAATATAATAGATATGTATATGCAGTGTGTGTATATGTGTGTAACTGGGTTTTATTTTTAATGTACCTGGTCTTAGAAATTGTGTTATATTTAAGTGTCAGTTGTTATGGAAAGCCAGATTAAGAAGAAAGCAAATTGCTTCCTTTTAATAAACACAGTGGTAAAATAAGTAAAGAGCTGTGCTGTGATGTGTGGAATTTTCTGAGATTACTCAGTATCAAGCGAGTACTGGATGAATGTAGAGGAGTGGAGCAGCAGAAACAGATGAGCTTTCATCTAGTCTGGGCTTCATTCATGAATGAATACGAGGAGAATCAAGAAAAAGGAAGGCTTTAGTCAAGTTAACCCTGTTGGTTTGTTTGCTTAATTTATTTAGTATATTTATTTAAGTTAATCAAGCTTTTACTAAACCTTGAGCAGTTGAATTTGAAGAATGTGTTGTTTGCTTGAGAGCTTTCAAAATGTGTGCAGGTTAGGACTGTGTAGATGATTCCTGAGACAAACAGTTCAGACACTTGTTGGGCATGCCTCAATAGCTGGGGATTCCACCTCTACCCAGATTTGTCATGGGGAAACCCCTAGGGCAGAGCCAAGATATTCAGAAGGAAAACCTCACAAGGATATTCTGTCATGCAAGGAGACTAGTAATCAAGAGCTTCAAGGTTTAGATCAAAGGGTGGGAAATAAAAAAGTTTTAGCCTGGAAAAAAAATGTAAAAGCTGTTGCAAATAAACTTCTATGGACGTAAAATAAAATGAGATGAAACATTTCTGCCTAGAGTCCGATTGTTCCCTAATGCTGAGCCTGAGCCCCTCCTCATCTATTTCAACTTCCTTCTAGCTTGCCACAAAAGATTATTTATCTACTAGCCTAGAGTGCTAAGGTTTCCAAATTACAAAGGAAAAAGAAAAAAGTAACTTAAAAAGATTATAAAATGGATCAACATCTTTATGAAATATATCATTTGTAAGATATTATAGGTTGTTTAATGTCAGAAACGACCAAAATAGTGTCACATTGAGTTTGAGCATTTACCTTTGAAACACGCTACAGATTCAAGCCTACTGAACTTTGAACTTAGCCAAAATAATGCAGTCTTCTTTTTCTTTTCCCTTTCTTTTCTTTCCTTTCCTTTTCTTTTCCTTTCCTTTCCTTTCCCTTCCCTTCCCTTCCCACCCTTCCCCTCCCCTCCCTTCCCCTTCTTTCCCCCTTCCTTCCTTTTCCTTCCTTCCTTCCTTCCTTCCTTCCTTCCTTCCTTCCCTTCCTTCCTACCTCCCTCCCTCCCTCCCTCCCTCCCTCCCTCCCTCCCTCCCTCCCTCCTTCCTTCCTTCCTCCCATCCTTGTTTTTTGGTCAGTTGTGATTGAATTCAACACCTGGGAATTGTCCCTGAGCTCTTTTGTTCAAAGCTAGTGTCTATAACTTGGGGCCACAGCATCTATATTTATTCACTGTCTCATTTTTGAGCTAGTTATTCATACTAGTTATGCCCAAGTTTCCTAATTTATAAACAGAATATAAGTGAACTTGATTCTTAAAGTTCTTATGAGGCCTAAAACACTGTAGGCTGACTTGCACCTAATCCTGTGCTCAGCATTTCTTGTCATATGTGATATTTTATAGCTGTATGTATGTATATTTATAGCTATGTTTATATGTGTATAACTATACAGAGCTATGTATCTATTTCATCTACTTAATTAAAAAACAATATTGAGCTCAGTATTATCCAAAAAACTCATATAATTATATATATACACAATATACACATACCTTTATGTATACATATATTTTCTCCATATATGTATATATAGATGAGTAAATGGAGAAATGAAGGCATAAAAGAAGAACTAAGAATGTAATTTTCAGTTCAGTAAGAGAAATTCAAAATTTTATTTAAGATAACTCTCAGCATATTGAAAGGTTGTATGTTCATTATTCCTTCAAGAATTATTTGGTGATTTTTTTCCTTAAATTACTTTCCTTTGCCTAATAGATATTGGTTTTCATTAAGCAATATTTCTTCTTTCATGTACTTGATATGCCACAATGTTTTCCACAAATGTCAAATGGCTAATAAGATAAAATTTCAAATTTTATTCTACTTAACTGGTTAATGCTGACCAATGCTTTTCTGTTTATTTAGCATGGAGAGTTTTTCTAAGGGAGCCTTAGCAAATGGATTTCTATTGTTAGTAGTCTGTGAAGTCTATTAGATTCACTTGAAAATACTTATTTGTTACTAAGAGCTTATCATTAAGTTAAACACATTGTTTTAAACTACCATATCCGGTGATTGCTCATTGATCAAGTTATTTCAAGCACATTCTCTATTTTCATTAAGGGATATGAGAAGGATATTTATCACTTGAATTTTGAATCCCAATGAACTTGTTTTAAGATTGGTAATCTAAATTTGCTAAGGACTATAAAAAATTAAATGCATTGTACCTTTTAACTGTTATATTAATAATAATGGAAATATTCCTTTAGCTACCTGTACTTCCTTCATAGTTGTGACTCATATTTTCTTCATTAACATTATAAAAGTACTCCAAAATACTCATAAGTGCAGTTGAAATTGTGTTTAACATGTTTTTTTCCTGTGTTAAACTGTTGTCAGAATAAAAATGATGTTCCTCACTATAGTTATTTGCATTGAAGACATTAAAAACTAAGCTAATTTAAGAACCTTTTTGTTCTTTATTGCCTCTGTAAAGGGTAAAGCTATCAACTAGAGATGTTAAAAATTAGCTTTTCTATCAAGAAAATTAGTTCAGAAATTCCTTCATTAACAGGTAATCTTTTTTAATTATTGGGAAAAGATTTAACTTAGTTCACTTTTGAGGTAACATGAATAATGTGGTTAAAGACTTCATTACATCTCACCTCTCTTATCAACTGACATAATTGTACTATGTGTACCTTCAATAGTAACATATTTATTTTTTTTTTATGTCTTAGGCACTGGCTATGGGAATGATGACAGAATATTACCATTATATCTTTACTACTCTGGTACGTAATTTATTAAAGAACAAAGAATGCTCTAAGTTGGATTGTTATAATTGTGAAAAAATTAGTTGTGAGAATAAATAATATGAAGAATGACAAGGTTGTATTTATACTTTATTGCTGCTATTATTGCAACGATTACTACCACTATAATTGTCATTACTGAGCTTTGAACTCAGGGCCTAGTACCTGTTAGGCTAGTGCTCTGCCACATGAGCCAATCTCCCAGTAGTTTTTGTTTTATTCTTTTGTTTTTGATAGGGGCACACCCTTTGCCTTGCCCATCCTATTCTGCAATTTTTCTATATTGTGCCTGAGCTTAAAAGTGAGCAAAACCACACTCAGACCATATTTGATTATGTTGGAAATGAGTTATACATCTTAAGGGAGGAGGGGACATGGGGGGGATTGAGAGAAAATGAGGGATGGGGCTACACTGTTGAAAAGGAAATGTACTTGTTACCTGACTTAAGTAACTGTAACTCCTCTGTACAGCACCTTAAAAATAAAACTTTAAAAAAATGAAAAAAAATGCAATGGGAATTATGAGACAACTACTAGCTCAAGGTAGGAAGTTGATGATTTTGAAATAATATCAACTAAGACATCAATCCAAACTATTTTATGACTTATTTTTATACTGCTTCAGAGGACTTTCAGAATATAATGGATTTTAAAATTAGTTTGATAAATAAAAATCAATGTCTTAGGCAATCACAGTTCTTATACCATTATATCAGCTCTATTCTTTTTATGAAAATCGGATTTTTCTGAAGGATCCTTTTCTGTAGATTAAATTTTCTATATTCAGTTAGGTTTTCAAAAGTCAGTATACTTCAATTTGCAATTAGTAACTTGCATGTTAGGTTCATATTTTGTCTTTACATACTCATCCATAGTTTCATTTTATTTATGATCATATGACTTTTCTTTTTAATCATTCCTAGCTAGTTTTATTTCTTTTTTTTAAAGACAAGGTATTTATTACATGTTAGCTCTAAACTCATAGTCATCCTGCTTCTTCCTTGAAAGTTCTGAGATTACAGGCAAATACTGCCATGTGTGGCATATGTTTTCTTTATCAACAAATCATCAAGTCTTCCCTTCCCTGTGTAAAGGCTTGCTTTCTTGTTTACTCATCCTTCACTACTGATTTTGAAAGTATGATGGTATTCTCAAGTTGGACATCCATCTTTTTCTCTTCATTTATTTTAATTTGGAGTTGGTGGCTTTGGTTTAAAGTTCCAGAAATGACGTTTGCTCAAATGAAGTCTACACAGGCATACGTGATCATCCTAATTATGGTATACTATAGAATAATTCTAAATGTATGACATTAGATAATTGGAAATATTATTTGCAGAAGGCTTATGGCCAGAGTCACAGTTATTTCAGGCCAGCCCAAGCAGACATGTTTACAAAACCATTCTTATCCAATAGCTGGACACAATAACATGGGCACTTATCATTCTAGCCATTTGGGAGGCTGAGATCAAGAGAACCATGGCTATAGGTCAACTCAAATAGAAATCCATCTCAACAGAAAGATGCAGGCATTGTCTTATGAGTCTGTTATCAACCAGACCTGGTTAGGCAGGTAGCAAAAATAACCATCACAGAAAGAATAGAGATATGGTTCACTGGTAAAAGACTTGCCTAGCTAGCCCCAGTCACACAAAACAGGTTAGTTTTTAAATTCTTAAATCTTAATTATTGTTCTCCAAATCAACTAATCTTATTTCCCTAAAACTTTTCATTGTCTCTGACAGTTGTACCATGCAAACAATTCTACTACGGATTTTCTTCTACTTGCCTCCAGCATCTATCTTCCTGTGTTGCCCCACTGACCAGCCTGATAATTGTCCTCTTCTAACACAAAAGTCTTTCCATTCGTTTTCTTGTTGCCAGAACAAACTGTTAAAACGTGGTTATCTCAGTAGCTTCCTGTGAGGACAACTCAACAGACATTCTTCATGTCATAGGTTATATTTCATTTGAAGAAATCTAGAATGGCTCAGCTGTGTCTCCACATCCTCTCTTATTAGGTGATATTTTTTGTAGCTTATAAGAAATGTAGTGGCAGGCAGGTGACAAAGAAGGCTTTTCCTTTATTGGTAAATCATATTGAGTGTCATTACAACTTAACTTGATTAGCATAAGATTTCAGGAAAATGGAGTTATCCTGTAAGAAAACAATGAAACAACTCATAATGGATATGTGTAAATCATTAGCCTTTCATATAAATCCTTTAATGTTTTGATCCTAATCTTTCCCATTTTAGCTTTCTCTCATTCATTGGTATGAATTCCCTTTACAATCAAACATCTAGATCATCTACATTTCTAGCAACTATTTTCTCACTTTTGTGTCTTTATTTAACATTTGTTTCCTGGGGCTTAAACTTAGGGCTTCTCACCTGCTAGACAGGCCTTCCACCATTTGAGGTAGCCCTTCCTGCTTTGGCTATTATTTTAATATAATTTTAATGTTCTTATAAAGGAGGGGTTACTGTATGGAGGGGTTTACTGTTTCATAAGTCAGGTAATGAGTACATTTCATTTTGGACTATGCCACCTTTCCTTTTCTTTTCTTTAGTTATTTTAAATATGGACTTTTGCTGATTTCCTAGGCTGGCTTGGGTTGAGATTTACTTATTTATACTTTCTGTCATAGCTAATATGACAAGTGTGTACCACCATACCTAATTTTTGTTGTTGTTGTTGAGGTAGAATTTTGCAAACAATTTTTTCTCATGGTTGGCCTAGAACTGCTCTTCACAGTCTTAGCCTCTCCATTAGATAGGAACCACAAGGTCCTGGCCTCTATTCATTTGCAATTTTTCTTTTCAGTAGCTCACCTATCATGAAGTTCATGGATGAGTCATCTATAAAAAAAAGACTGATTAGCAAGTAAAAAAATATACCAATTTGTCTCTTTTAATTGTAGGTGGATGACATGAAATCCTTACAAAATGAGACAGGGAAATTAATCTATTTTATGCATTTGTTTGATGAAAAGTAGACAGTTGTACAGAAATATATAAAGGAGAATATAATAAGCTGGGAAAAGTGAGGCAAACCTTTTGTTCAGATTCTTTTTCATTTTAAGTATTGGATACATATAAACTGAGGACCTTATGACCTACTCTTAGGGGTAGGAATTTTTTTGTATGTGAAAGATTATTTTGCCACTCAGTTCAAGGCTGATAGTGACCCATTTCATTCTACAGTTTCCTAGTTTTCTTCAGCTTAAAACATTCAGATGTGAGGCACTGGTAGCTCATGCCTGTAATCCTAGCTACTCAGAAAGCTGGGATCTGAGGCTAATAGGTCAAAGCCAGCCCAGACAGGAAAGTCGGTGAGGCCCTTATCTTCAGTTAATCACCAAAAAGCCAGAAGTGAAGTTGTGAGTCAAGTGGTAGAGTCCTAGCCTGGAGGATAAAAGCTCACAAATGACACGCCATGTGAAACCCTAGCTTCTTTTGTTGATGAGTCTCTTGTATCCCTTAATGTGTATCTCATCTGAATACACTAGATACTGTATATACTGGTATTAGGACTAGGGAAGTGAAAGGGAATATCAAAATCGAGAGACAAATGATAAAAATACAAATGACTTTAAAAGCAATATTTGCAAAATCATTTGGTGTAAACCAACTGAACAACTCATGAGGGGAGAGGGAAAGGGGGAAGGGAGGAGGGGGGAATGAGGGAAGAGGTAACAAATAGTACAAGAAATGTACTCAAGGCCTGACCTATGAAACTGTAACCTCTCTGTACATCAATTTGACAATAATTTTTTTAAAGGAAAAATCAACAACAACAAAAAACATCTGCCCCTGAGTTCAAGCTCCAGGATTGGTCTTCCCTTAAAAAATAATACCCAACCACTGAACTTGTCAATATACCATATTTTGGGGTAAAAATTTTCTGAGCCGCAACACAAATGAAATTCTGTTGTCCATAAACAAAAATTCAGTTGTTTGTTTTGCTTCTAACTTCTATTTTGCTTATCATTTTCTCTAGTTTTCCCCCATAGCAAACAGTGTCAGGCATTATTTATTTATGCCTAGAAAATATCTTATCTCTTGGGTGTTATTGTGAACATTAAATTTAAAAAAAAAAAGCTAAAATGTCCTCTGACAGCACTGAGTGTGACTCAGACCAATGCCATTTGCTTTCCATGGAGTTTTATTCCTGCTGTCTCGTCTAGACAAGCTGTGCCCAGGGCACTGGCCTTTGTCTTGCCCTGGTTCTCAATGTGGTCTGTAAGATCTGAGAGTGAGATAATGTCATCTACAAAGGATAGAAGCCCCATTGGCCACATATCCTCGTGATGACATCTAGCTCTTTCCATAGCTTCATCCTCTCATCTCCTGGGAAAATAAAGGGCAGAGCATTCATTGCAAAGGAATGAAGAATTTTAACAGACATAAAGTAATTGTTAGGCCAAAGTTCCTGAGAGGCAAAGGAGGTCTGGGATCTAGAACCAACAGGGTTAGTGTTCTTTTTTTTTTAATTTTAACTTTTTCTCTCCTCTTTCCTTAGTTATTATTCATTAAAAGCCATATTTCATAATCTGTGTTTTAAATGTAAAGAAATAAAAACCTCAGACCAAACAAAACAAAAACAAACTGACAATATAGGCTTAAGTAAGCAAGACATAGGAAAAAATATGTTAGTTTGTAGTAAAATGGTGCTGCACATAATACAAAAGCAATTTATCCTTAACATGGGGATGAAAGCTTACACAAATGTTAAATGTAAGTAACAGGAAGAACTTATTACAATGCTTATACTTGCATATGATATCTTCCTACACATCTCTGTATGGGCCATACTTATCACATAGTAGAAAAATGAGGACATTCTATTGGAACCTTGTGAATGTGTTTAAGAAACAATGATATTACTATTTTAAGAGAAGTAAGAGCAAGTGACTGATTCAATATTTGTATATGAATCAAGTCTCTCTGTAATAACATAAAGAAATTATTTTTCAGGACCTATTCGCCCTTGATGTAGAACCCTACAGATACAGCGGTGTTAATATGACAGGGTTCAGAATATTAAATACAGAAAATATCCAAGTATCCTCCATCATCGAAAAGTGGTCAATGGAACGTTTGCAGGCACCTCCGAAACCCGATTCAGGTTTGCTGGATGGATTTATGACGGTATGAATAACCATTTAAAGATCAGTTTATGTGTTTCTAAGTAGTATTGCATAAATTATTAAATTCTCTGGGGTCAATTTGTAATATATTTATTTAACAGTAAAGGTATGATACTAAAGCTAACTTTATGAACACTTTTCTAAACCAATAGTTCCTAACTAGGTTATATTTTTAATCCATGGAATCCCAAAGATATTACAACTATCATTAAGTATGGCAGTATGGGAAATATACAGACCAATGAGAGGCTGAAAAATGTTCTTAGTTCGATTAAACTTCCTGATACATTTTCTCTTTGTCATGATGGTTTTGGATTTCTGGTGTTATATGAATGACATAACAAAATCAATCATTTTTTAAGGCTCAACATTAACCAACATTCACATACCTCCATGATCATTTCCTAGTTTAAGCCTAGAAAATGTACTGATGTATAAACTATGGCAGAATGCAATGTATTTTAGATCTATACTGCTAATGAAAATTTTAGACACAAGATTACATTTAAATTCCTGATAATTATGTTTAAAATGTTGTTAATTTGTTTTATTCAAATAATGCAATGTAAATCCTATTCTTCAACCAAGTAATCAACATCAAAACTATATCTGTCATTTTGCATTACATTTTCTTTTCCCATTAAGTCTTTGTAAGCTGCTGTGTACTTGATATCAGACATATAGAAATGGTGCCCTGGGTCAAGTGATAAAGTGCTAGCCTGGAGCTCAAAGAGGTTCAGGGACAGTTCCCAGGCCACACCCAGGCCCTGAGTTCAAGCCCACAACTGACAAAACAAAACAAATAGAAAGGTGCTCTTATTAAATCTACTGTCAACAGACTATATTATTACCTAATTTAGAAAATAGCTCAGTACTTTGGCAATATTTTCAGTTCATAGGCTTTTAGTGAGTATTAGACTAAATGGAAACTGTAAAATGGTAACAGTTTTTATTCTCAGATTTGAATTTTTTTCTCTTATCATTATTATTTTTCTATTCTTTCAAAAAGGATTTAAAATATAATTTGTAATGCCATCGCAAGATAAAAGGGATATTTGATTTTTTTTTCCATTTAAGAGATTTAGTATCTTTATAGAAACTGTGAAGATAAGAGCTGGGAATATGGCCTAGTAGCAAGAGTGTTTGCCTCATATGCGTGAAGCCCTGGGTTCAGTTCCTCAGCACCACATATATAGAAAAGGCCAGAGATGGCGCTGTGGCTCAAGTGGCAGAATGATAGCCTTGAGGAAAAAAAAAAAAAATCCAGGGACAGTGCTCATTCCCTGAGTTCAAGCCCAGGACTGGCAAAAAAAATTAAAAAAAAAGAAACTGTGAAGAAGAAAATGATTGCAGTTTAAGGCACCAATTTTGTATTGGGAAACAAATGACACTTTTTGTCTTTTGATTCTAAAAACAAAAAGCACCAAGAAATTCCAAGTATTTTATATCTACATTAATTTAAATGGCTATTTTGCATATAAATATTAATTTACTTGTTCTATTATTTTGTTTTTAACCTAGGATAAAAGTGAGTGTTGTTTTTAGGAGAAAAATGCATTTATAACTTCAACATGAAAATACTTTTTCAACATATTTCCAGATGAGAGATAAGCTAGAAAATTACCAATATAGGCATGTTGAAGAAAACTTTTGGATATTAAGACAATGTTACTTGTAAAAACTAAAATGTGTACTCTCTTTAAATTGTTTTCTAATTATGTATATGGCATTACAATCCTATACATAATAATTTTATTATATTATAAAAGTTATTTTATTATTATATTTTCATGTAATCTTTATTTTCTGAATGGATGCCTTATTTATGTTTATAAGACACAACTGATAATTTTAGGAAAAGTTATTTGAATGACATTATGACAATCTTAATACTCTTACATTGTAAGATTCCTACTGATATGTCCATACAGTAGTGTTCTTTTCTATACATAAGGATCTTAATAATATCTAAATTTACTTGGAAATATTTGCATCTCTTCAACTCTTGTATGAATCTACAATTTATCCCCTGAAATAATTTTGTAGAAACTTACATAGACTATCGAAGACAGATAAGTACCAGGTAAGGTATATGAATTTCTTCTCTAGAGAGACAGAGCTGCTTTGACAGAATTAACACTTACAAGTGAGATGGTAACAGGGTGTCAGGAAGCACATCTGTTTATATTCTTTTTCTTCCTCTGTTGTGCTTTTGTGAGATTGCAAGTGATATTGTGAAGTAAATAAAGGACAGAGAAAGGTAAACTATTGATAAAATTAGCCGATCATTTTATGCATTGTGTATGGGACATAGAGTTGTAGAATTTTGAGTATGAAACTTTTTATTCCGAAATGCTTTTCAAGTTACACCTTAAAAAGGAAAAAACTGGAAAATTCTAACAAATAGTTACAGCTTCATGTCTATTGATTTTTTATTTATTGCTAACTGTATAGCTTTTACCAAGAAACTTACATAAGAGTATTTTTCTTAATGTGCTGTAGGGAACTTAACTTGTATGACCATTCTTTGAATAATATTGCTTATTAAAACTGTATATTATTGTTTATTATGTTTACAAATGAAATATCAAGACATTTTGGAAATTTTATGTAATATTTATTCTTTCTATTAAAAATATGCTGTGATTTTTACAAAAATAAATATAACAGCAATATGACCCATGTACTAAAATATTGATATATTAGTGCCTTGCATGAATGTTCATTTTCTTTGATATTTCATATGAGAGTGTAAGTATTTTCCCAAGTCACTATATGTTTAGAAAGATAATTTATTTGGCCGTTTCTACTATAAAAGGACTCAGGAAATTAAGGGGATTTCAGTCATAAAAGAAGAAGAATTATAGCCTGGAAGTGTGGCATTGGCAATATTCCCTTGAGTCAATTCATGAGACCTCAGTGTTTATGAATTTCTTGACTCCCCTACTATGGTCCATAAAGAAATGGAATTATCAGCAAAGTCCTTATGCCATGAAGCAAGACCTATCATTATCAGTATCATAGTCATTTGCCACTATGTAAGATCATAGTGCTCAGAGCTCCCACATCCTCTCTTCATGTTTGAGCTATAAAAGGAAACAATGAATTGCACTCATAAAAGTTTTTTTCTGGTTGAGTTAGCATCTTAATTGCCCTCTGGGATAGCTGTTTATCAGCTACATGATTAGTGAATAGAAGAACACTTTTCCAGTTGTAAGTTCCTTGTTTTATGGTCTTTGGTCTTTCTATCAAAAGTGTTAATGTTCCTTATCTCCATACAGATTTTATCTTCACTTGTTATAAATCTAACTGGGGAACCAACTTTTATCTCCATTAGTGTGACTAGAAGGAATGAACTAACTCTTACTGTATATCCATGTACTACCCAATTAAAGGAGAAACCTATGTTTCTTCTTTCATACAGGAGGATTTTCTTTTTCTCTTTCTATCACCGTGTCCCACTTACTTTCATGCTTGCACACACTGCCATCCAGATAATGTTCTAAACTTCCCATACATGAGCCCCATATTTTCAAACCAGTTTTCTACGTACTGTTCATTCTCTATTGGATATTCACACCATTTCCTGCTCCTAGGTGTGTGGAAGTGCCCCTGTGAAACCATTGTAACTGTCTGTTTCTGCATAATTAAACGGTATTTCCTCTAGCTTCTTGCCCAAAGGCTGTCTGTGTTCTTTGAGCAGTTATCATGAGTTGACAATGAGTTTGGAGCTTTATGATAGTTTTATTTATTATAAGTTCAATGAGTTTCGAGCAATCTTAACTCAAGAGAATGGAATGAGGTGCATATACCTCAAAGTAAAATTTAAATGGAATACCTAAAGCTCAGAAATCATTCCCAGTGTGTCCAGTAGGTCTGTGTTTATTAATCCTAACATGTTCATTGTCCTGCTAGTGGCTTAATGACAGTTATTACTATCTTCTTTTGTGCTGCTATATAATGCCATGTGTATAATATAGGTATATGCCACAAATCAGTAACTCTGTCACTTGAATTGCAATAGGAATATTAGTGTTTTAAATTGTGTAAACTGTCTTCCATTTCCAGTTTCTTTCTTCTAAACAAGCACCACGCTCCATTCTACAATATCAATATATTTTTAATGGCTCTCTTCTTTTTATTCTCAGATGGATGGCTTAGGTAAAACCTGAGGTTCTTTCCATTGTCTACTTCCAAATATTGTTCAAGAAGAACATAACTTCTACCAACCTGCTATTTCTAACATCTCTCTAAGTCCTTCTAATGTGTTCTTCTCACATCATGGCTTCTCATCATTTACTAAGTATTATTTGAGCTCATTAGTGGTACTTGCAAAACCCTCCATGCTCTGGATCCTGCTTACCTGTCCAAAGTTGTATGCATCTATTTTCTATTCCCATAAGCCATCAATACATCCTTGGTATGTCATCCCTCATCACTCATCGATCTTAGCACAGAACGTTCCCATTATTGCAACTACCGGCTCCTATATTAATATGTCACGTTACGATACACACTAGAATTTTCAGACAAGTTTTAGCCTTTTGTGTATTTAATGAGTCTGTTCAACACTATAAATCAGGTCAATTACTTATGCACTCTGCAGATAATTTCATGTTGAACTACAACTGTGGTGCTTTTGCTGGTCTTCATAGTCTATGCCCAACAGATGTAAGAAAGATATATTGTCCTCTTTTGAAGCCTCTGTGCCTAGTTTCCTGTGTGGTGCAATATAAGTGTTCATAATGAAGGAATGACTTTCCTGTATTTACAAGAAGGTATTTTAATCATATTATCTCTGGTTCTAATCAGTAGGTCCTCTGATTCCTCCAAATATATCCTGAAGACCTATTTAATGTTTCTACTTCCACTCTATTATCAAACTAGCTTGGAAATTTAAAATAACCTAGTCTCAATTATTTGTTAAAAAAGATCTCTAGCAGGTAAAAGCTTAGCTGTGCATTTGATTAAATAGTAAAATTTTCAGTGGATTAGAAGAATTCCTATTCTTTGACAAAAGAAGAAAGAATATTCATAGAGAAGTGAGGCTTTTGTGTTTAAATTTTAATGCCCTCCTCATTAGAAACTATTAAAATATTATTTGAAGTAATAAATCACAGCCCAGAAAAGTTCAAATTTCTCTTTCATTATTTGACCATTTTAAATTAGAGATGAGCATCTCATATACACAACTCACAGAAAGGAGTTCGCTCCTACATTATGGGGTCACAAGGAACCATTGTGTTACTATTCAATCACTTACCTTTCAAGTCAACGAGAATAGAATCACAGAGAAATAAAATATGACCAGACACCTGCTATGTTTTACTAGCACTGCAAGCCTCCCTGATTGTTGACTATCCATTTTAATTACTGGTAAGTAACATTCTTAATTTCAATTAAAATGAGCATAAATAGAAGACTTTGGCACACAAACAGACACACACAGAGAGACACATGCAATTTTATAAACAATAAAGGTATTTTGAAACACTTTACCTCATCTTATACCCACACAGCAGAAGATAACTATAAAACATAGTAAAAACAATTGCAGTTGTCCTTCCTTTGTTTGCTTTGTAGATATGCATACACAACCTTCAGGTTTGGAACATGAAGACAACTTTACACTTTCCTTACAAAATGAGATCATAAAACATGAAAAGACCAGAGAGAAGTTTTAACAGGTTCCATCTTTACTGTCACCAAAATTATATTCAAACTTTGATTACTGATAATCTTGGCATTTCTTAAATTTTATTCTGTGCCTTCATTCAAATTCTTGTTAAAATTCCTAGTTTCCATAATAGTCTGTGATAGAAATGAACTTGTTAAAAGAGAAAATTAAAACAAATTCCCTGATAGAAATGATTTGCTTTTGGTGGGAAAGGGGGAGAGGAGAAATGCATGAATCACACTTGTTTTCCTTCTGCAAAATAAAATGAATATCCCCTAGCAATACCCCAACACTGAGTTATGTAAAAATAAATAAAATAAAATAAAAAGGACACATAGTAGGGGGGTTAAAGCAAGTTAACAGCAGCTTGCTTCAAAACAAGGGATGACTTTCTTCTTTAATGCACTCAGAAGAATGGAGTAGCTAGTTTTTAGGGAAAAACAAGCAAAATAAAATAAAAAACAAAAACCGAGACTTAATGTTTTATTTTGGCATATAGTATACGTAACTCCACTTTGGTTTGGTCTGTTGTGTGGAAATCTATTGCAACATATCTGATTAAATCAGTGAACTCTCCTGAGTTTAGCTTATGCCATATATTTAGAGAGGTTTTATACAACTTTGAGTATTTTGTTGAAAAATGGGTAACATTTCACAAGATTTGTTAATATAAATTTTATAACTGATAGTTTTATTCTTGACACTACCAAGCAAGATATATTTTGGGGTCCATAGTATAATCAAATATGACAGATATATTTGTATAAGACATTTCATCGTTTGCAATGAATTCATGAGTGTTCCATTTATTATGTTTCTGTGTGAGTAATTTAATGAAAATGAAAGGACATGGATGTGTAGCTCAAACCTCTCCATCTTCTATGACACAGCAGGCTTCAATTAGAAACTGAATATGAAAAATCGATATCATCTGAAAATTTCCATTGTTTAACATAGAACATTCCATCTTACTGTCTTTATACATGAGAAGATTAAATAATTGGAATTTATTTAAATTGGATGAAGGGATGGAATTTCTATTTAAAGTAATTATTATTTACAGGGAAAATAGCATTTGCAATGAAACATGCTTTCCATAGACACCTTGTTTTTAGACAATTTTAAAACTTTTCTATTGGAAAAAAAAGGTCGAAATATTTCCTTCCATCTTAAAATGCAAAAATGTGTCTTCAAAGTGTTGATATGACTACGAAATATAAATCTGTAAGGATAAGTACCTTAACTTTTTCTCTTTTATACTGGCATATCATAATTGTACAATGGGATTTCATTGTGACATTTCTATAGGATAAGCACATTTCTGCTACTGATTTCCCTAAGTTTTCTTCCCAGATTTTTATTTTATTTTTAAGAGTACATTAATATAACCCCTTAGATTTTTTTGACTGGCTTTTAAAATTTATCAGCCAAAAGAAACACTAACAGAAGACTAGCAATGAAAACTTATTAAATGAATGTGTTGCATCTACATTATAGAGACCTTATAGAAATAAATCAAAGGGACCAATAAATATGAGCATTTTAGCAAAGAGCAATAACTTCTAGAAAATGACAAGATACAGGAAAACCAGTTTGTATTGTTAAGAGTTTATGGTGAGAATTGTGAGAAGGTAAATTTATGGGTAAATCAATCTATGTAGATCAATAAATATTGTTGGTAAATATCTGGTTTTCTAAATACTCCTAGTTTCTTATCATATAAAAATAAACTAATAGTTTAAATAGTGGTTAGAGAAGAGTATCTGAATTCCATTTACAAATCTTCTAGTACTACTCCTTGAGGCAAGTAAGTTAATGTCCTTGAACCTCACTTATCATAGAAATAGTAAATTGCAGGGGGCTGTTCTAAAGAACTGAAAGAAATGAATTAACATATAAAATTATGCTATGAATTAGCATATAAAATTAAGTAACATTACCATAAAATTATAAAAAATACACTGTTTTCTTAATTACTTTGTATTATTGCCTCCTTTTAAACTACCAGTGCCAATTTGGAGAGTGTTATATTTCAATTATTATATTCATTATTTCATTTCTGTTTATTTTTTCTTGTACCTAATAACAGTAATAGTAGACATATGTGTGTGTATGTTGTTAAATTTAAGCCCTATTACCCCAAAATTTTAATCAAAATTGTGTGTCATTTATTTATTCTAAGTGCCAGGTTGTTTCTTTATTAGATAAGTAGATAGCTTATTAGTAATAGAAGTAAAGGATGGATTTTTTACTTAGTGTTTTTTGTACCTATTATAGATTACTGTTTAGTTCATTGTTTTTCTATCTTAGAGCAATAGCTTTGTCATCAGAATCTAATTACTGAATCTAAGTCTGCTCCTTATGTCCATTGTAGCCTCCTGTTACTATGCAATATCTCTAAGCTTCAATTAATTCACATATTCAATGGAAGTAGAATTGCTAACATCCTAGTAATAATGTGGAAGTTAAATTTGTAGCACTTATACTGCTTAAAGCCAGGATCTGGAGCATGCTAGATAAAACACCCATAAGTGGGGCAAAGTATTCCTGTACATTAGTGCAAGTACTGTTCTTCCCTGGGTAAAAGTTCATTATTTTCAGAGTATTTTGATGTATCATTTGTACAAATTTTACGAGTGTGAATGCAACTGTGTAAACTCACCTTTAAAAAATGTAAGCTCAGTAAAGTAAGCATCAAAATGCATTTTTTGAGGCTAAGTGAATAAACATGAATCACAACTAGTTTCAAAACCCAGTTGCTAGTGTTTACTTCATGACACTGACATTCAAGTAATTACATTTACTTTAAAATATAATTTTTACAAAGTGCTGTCTATGCAGTTTGGTGATGTAAAAGCTTAAGAAATGGTCAAGGATCTACTTTGATGCAGTAATTCCCATGCTCTGCTTGGCCAATACTCTTTAAATCCACATTAATAAATCAAAAGAATATTTCAAACAAAATGAAATAAAGAATTTTAGGGCGAATCTGCCTAAGGGATATTAGGAATTCTCATGCTTTATTATGCAGAGGAGAAATATTATGTTGATCTTTCATTTGCCTTTCTAAAAGAACTCATAAATATTTTATTCATTAATCTTCAGAATACCCTGTGACCAAATTGGACCAGGAGGGAAAAGTAAAGTTATTAAACAGACACCAATATTGAAGTGACACCCATATCAATCCTTTATGAAAAATGTCTGTGCATTGCTATGTATTCACCCATTCTCCAAATATTTATTGAAAACCTTCTATATGTGATGCGTATTTTCAGACTACGTGGAAAATAAGAAATTTTTGTATATTTTACATATTAAATTGAAGTTATTTAGTGAGAAAAGTACAACATATGCATCAATAATTGAAACAATGTCCACATGTAATTAAAAATCCATGTGAAAAATTGTGCGTTTATATGAGAGTTTTAACCCATTTGTGTAGGAAATAATGATAATTTCACATAAAGGCACTAGTTGAGTGTTACATGCACAACAAAAGGAAGAATATAGGTCACTCCCTTGATAGTTCCCTCAGCCTGTTTAAAAATCCACCTTCCTATGATAAATCCAGGAAATACAGAAACTGAACTAGGTTGATCAGGCCCTTTGGGCCATGGGCTCCATTGTAGAATGTTCAACTTAGCTCGATGACAATGAATAGATTTCATAAATGCTACCAGATTTGAAGCATTCTAGAAAGTATTACTACCATCCTACTATTACTGCCAGTACTGTGCCTTACTATTTCCACTCATAATTTAGTAAAATGGTCACCTTTGTCTACTCATACTTCTGTTCCCTGGGTTATTAGAGATTGCCACCCCCCCAAATCATATCTCTACGTCCTCTCTCGTCACTGATCTCTTGAACTAGGGATTAAATTCACTCACACAAGTTGACCTGTTCTCCCACTTTTCTATTATTTAGTTATGTTAAATCCTGAGGTTATACAGCACACTTGTCCTATAATTCTGCTCCATGTAGTTACAGGAGTTTCTAGATCTAGCCTGTCTCCAAGACTGAGGATTATGGAGACTGCCTTCTCTCAGATCTGGAATCTTCTTTCTCATCTGATTCCACCTGAGTAGGCTCAAAGATATTCTAACTTGGTATCATAATTTTATTTCTCCTAGTACTTTCCTTGCCCCTTTAGCAAATATAGCCACTTCCTGATCATCTTTCAAAGCACTGCTACTTTTATATTCAAATGCATGGGACATCGACAGCTAGGGAAATGGGGCAGAATTGGATTTCATCTATTTACAATTTTGTTTAATTACTTATGGTTGGTGGAAACATATATTACAAGTGAATTAGATGGTTCTCTCTTTCAGAGCTAAGTTAGTAATGTTATTGCATTATTGCTGTCATTTCAGTATTACAAAGTACTGGGCACACTTCTGTTGTGTTGTAAATATTTATCTGGAAGGGAATTTGGAAGAGTTAGTTTTTGACCTGGATATTGAATGTGCATATGAACACAAAACGGCATTTTTATAAGAATAGATGAGACTAGAATGTGATTCTAGAATAAGAGTGGAACATTGTAAAAATTTTACAATAAAAGTGGTATATAACTTGTAACACTCTTTGTCACACATGCCAGTTGAGCTAGAGAAGATATTGTGAAGATTTATACCAAATCTTCATTTAAAAATATCTTTTTTTCTTAATAATTACTTATTTATTGCCAAATTGATGTACAGAGGGGTTACAGTTTCATATGTAAGGCAGTGGGTACATTTCTTATACAATTTGTAGAATTCATTATTTCTCACTTTGCAGGGGATAGAACTGAGGCTCAAAAATATTTAATATGTTGTCCCAGGTCATTCCAGAATGTCCTAAAGAGGTACATTCTGAGCTGAGAAGTTCTTCTGTGTAAGTTGTGTCCTTCCTGGTATGCCTTGTTCCTAGGAAAGCTCAGATATATCAAACACACTTTAGCCATGGGCAGGAAGCCATAATCCAAGCATGGGAAAGAGCAGAGGGTTCTTTAAAGAATAACTGAATGGGAAGATTTTTTTTTGAAGTAGGAATATGAACAAGAAGACAAAAGAGCCTTTTGAGTTTTCAATTCAGGTGACTGAAAGTATTCCAGAGTTTTTAATAGAAATTAGGCTGTCTGGAAGAAGAAGAAGATTGAGAAAGAAATGACATTAACAAAGCTTTGAATTGCTAAACACTGGTAATTCTTTGTAAATAACAAAGTAACTGGACTGGGAATGTAGCTTGGTGGTAGAGTGCTTGCCTAACATGCCCTGGGTTGGATTCCTCAGCACCACATGAAACAGATAAAGCAAAAACAAAACAAAGTAACTGAACATTTCATTGTGCATGATTCTTAGAGGAGCCTGTCTACCCTGGGCTTAAGTAGCTGAACATATCTGGTTTTGTTGTTCTCTTTAAATAAATATATTTATCCATTGTGTAAAATATAACTTTACATTTATAACTAAGGAAAGAAAGCCATGTGTTTCATAATATTTATATGTAATCTGAGTAGGAAATTGGCTATTTATCTATACCCAAGGGGCCAAACAACCTGTTTGCTATCAGCCAATCAGATCTTTCACTCATTAGTTTCTGATTGGAGGCCAGTAATTCCTGGGGCAGGGAGAATTATTTAGGTACATGATATTGTAGAATTTGAGTATCACCCATCTGTGATGATGTGAACAGATTCCCAGCTTTATGTCTTCTTCTTATATGAGTCACAGTTAATTTTCATTCCAATGGGCACATTTCCCCTATAAAGATAAATGAGATGTGTCATGTTATAAAACAAAAACCAAAACAAACAATAGAAAGCTTTAACAATGAGTATAGATACAAAGACTTTGAGATGATTGTGATAGCCAAAGAACAGACTGCTGACAAGTGTCAGACACTGGAATACTTTATTGCTAAAATAATAACTAAATATTTTTGTTGTTAGATTGACTGTTAATGGAATGAGGAAAATAACCAATTCCTTTAGGCATATGATCACAGCCCTTTATAGACAAAAAACAAAAATCAAAAACGTATCTAACTGTTTGGCCAACCTCTTTAAAGCTCTGAAAGCTAGATACTTTAGGATTCTTGAATGTCATTATAGCATCCTTGCATCTTTCTGTGCCTTTGTTGCTCAGTGGTAACTAATATCAGCCTGAAGCTCCACAGGACTTATATTTGGTTCTTGGAAATAATACCTTCAGAAAGAGAAGGTAATTTTAATTCTAATTCTAGACACTTGCTAAATATTGTCTTTAAGAATCAATTTCCCAAACTCCATTTTCATCTATTAAATATTCATCTTTCTCATTCCTTTATCAAAAAGAAAATGGAAATGAATGTGATAAAGACTGGGGAAAACATTAAAGTATAGATTTATCTATCCTAATTTAAGGAAGAGGTACACAAATTCCTCTAAAAAGAAACACACCAATGAAAAGAAGAAACACTCATACATAGGTTTCTTGGTTTCAGAATCTGGCAAATTAAAACTTTTTAAGTAAAATTTGGAGTGATCATAATCACAATACAGTAAATATAGATGTTATTTACTAATTTATGATAATTCTACTTTTATACTTGCTATATTTTAACATTTACTGTTACATAAATATTCTTCTGATACAAGACTGGTGATGTATTGTCCTGGAAAATGAAATCTTCCTACCGGAGCCCTGAGAAATGTTAAGGCATTGTTGGGCAGGGTTTTGTAGTGGCACAGGCCTCCTGGATTATGGTAGTGAAAATTAGTCACTGGATCATAAGTGTTCAACTTTGCCCATGAGTGTGCCTGTGCTACTACACATGTACAAACATGTGTCTGTTAAAATATTTTTGTATAGATGCTATAGCTTGTGAAAACATATAAAGTGTAGAAAATATTTATTTCACAGAAAAATTCTCTTTTTTAACATGGCAACAAAAGGAATGACAATTGCTATTTTAACAATCAGTAGATCTTTTAATCTACATTTCCTTAGTTGGTTTATGAAGTAAACACAACCTTCTACTATTTAAATATATATTCATTCATGTCAATAAAATCTTCAAAAAGGCACAGGAAAAGCATATGAGAATTCCTTTGTATGGGAATGAACAAGATGTGGCAGACAGAAATAAGTTACCCAGTGCTCTGATCAACTATAGTTCTTTCATGAATTGGCATAAGAAAATAAATCGAGTACTCCTTGGACCTATTATATCTGAGTTTTCGACAAAATATTCAACTGGACATATTCTGCGCACTACTTTTGTGCCTTAACAGCATCCTTACATAACAGGAACACAATATTTGCATATTAAAATGTAATTTTTTGACACTGAAGTTTGGACTCAGGGTCTATGTTTGTTAGACAGGCACTGTAGAGCTAAGCTGTAGCCCTTGTTCATTTCTGTTTATTTTTAAGATAGAATCTCATTCTGTGTGTGTGTGTGTGTGTGTGTGTGTGTGTGTGTGTATGAGCATCCACACCAGTCCTAGGATTTGAACTCAGGGCCTAGGCACTGTCCTTCAGCTTTTTTGTTCAAGTTAGCACTCTACCACCTGAGTCATAGCTCTACTTCCGCCTTTTGGGTTGTTAATCTGAGATAAGAATCTCATTGTTAATTAGAGGTAAGACTGACCTTGAACTCTGATTCTCAGCCTCTTGAATAGCTAAGTTACAAGAGGGAGGCACTCACTGGTGCCTGGATGTGTCTCATTTCTTGTCCAGACACATGCCTGGACTACGATTTCCTAGTAGGCTTCCTACCATTTTGGGGATGACTGGCATGTGCCACCATGCCTTGGGCTCTTCTGCCCAAGATGGCCTCAGACTAAATAGCTAAGAACAGGCATGAACCGAAAACATCCAGGTGGTGATGCATAGTTTTTGAAACTGCTAATATTTTATGAGATTGAAATGCAAGTAAATGGGAAGATATAGAGCATAGATTTGTGAGTCCTCACATACAGATATTTGACTAACTGGCCCTAGGACAAAGTATGGATAGAGAAAAGAAGGCCATAAAAAGAAAAAGAAAAAGAAGCAAAGGTTACTGAAGAGACATATACAATAAGGGAGCAGGAATATGTGATTTCAGAAAAGTCAAAGAAGAAAGTGTTTCTGCAAAAACATGAATGGTCACGAGTCAAATATTGCTACTAACAGAGCTAGTATGTGGTAAGATAAGAAAATTTATGATTTTGGTTTGAAAACAAGAAATTATTTCTTGTGTATGTGGAGTGGGGGTGCAAATAAGAGAAAAAAATTGTGAGGTGAGAAGGGGGAGATTTTTAAGTCTAATCAGTAAATAATTGGAAGGTTTCTACTCAGGATATCACAGAAATGACATAAGCAAGTACATAGAGGATGTTCTTTTCAAGTTTAAGGCGTGTTTGTATTCTACTATGGAAAACAATTAATGAAGTGAGAAAGAGAAAGACTTCTGTAGAACTAAAATCCAGGGATGAAATATTGATTTAGAGTTAGACACAGCAGAGGTTTATTTTCTTATGTTAAAAGAGATGTAGAGTGAGACTGCAGATGTATTATCCTCCTATCATTAGATCAAATGCAGATAAGTCCACTTGCTAACTGGGTAGCATCCTTAACTTCTCACTGCTTGTTGGGAACTTTCCTTTTAACGCTTGTCTCTTTTTGAAAAATAGCAATGTTCATTTAAAGAGCACCAAAACATTTTAGTATGCAGGCTTCAAAAGGCCATAGAAGTAATAAAAAAATAGGCACTTTGGTAAAATATATCATATTCTATATAACATTAAAGATGTTAACTGGAACAGAAGCACCACAAATGTGTGACAACATCATTTATACTTGCTACCAAAAGATGAAGCTAAGTATGATAAAGTATTTCACATACAAATTAATTTCTACTTCCAATTGTATATTATTTATGTTTTTTATTCATCCATTTCCATATTGTTTTAGCATCAATTAGTTCTACCAGGATGTTTTATGTTGACATATCCATATACGTAGACGTCAGACTTTGATCAAACAGTCTCTCTGCCACTTTCCCTCCTCCTCTTTTTCCCCTTCTCAAGTCCATCTTAGGTTTATTATTCCATTTTTGCACATGTACATAAATTGTTTTGACCATAGCCACCCTTTTATGTACTCTCCATTCACATTCCACCTTCACACTAGTGCCCCATCATAGATTGGATCTCTTTTACACTATTGTCATTCATTTTTAAAAGATTAAGGTAATTGCCAAACTGTTTTCACAGTGTTTTAGTTACAGTAACCACCCTCCACTTGCTTATCTTCACATTTTAAACATTGAAGAAGCAGTTCACTAAACTTCATTGTTTCTATTCCCATGAATAGGTACTTAAGGAAAGTCATTGAAAGGTAAAATAAAATAAAACAGGATAGAAAGCATATAAGGAGACTTTTGGAATACTGTTCTTATTGGTGGTTTTGTATTCAATAGTTTGCTTTTACCAAATTATACCCACAAGAACAGTATTGGGCTGAATATCCTTCTGTGATCTTTAGAAGATCTGTATTGCCCATTAATGACTCAGCTTGGAATCAATGAATGCGCTTTAGGCTTGGATTTTTATTTGCAGTTCAAAGACAAGCACCATGAGAACACGATTGAAAGAAAGCCTTATCACGTTTTGTTTTAGACTTCTTATAGAGAAAACTGACCTTTCTTGTCTTTGTTCTATCAGATGCATTGCTATGCATATGGCAGTCTTACAAAATAAACCTTTGAAGGTATTAGCAAGTGTTCAGCCAAATTAAATGAAATTGGGTACTACCATCCTCCGGAAAAAAGTATTATACCACCCTAAATTATGTGTGCTGGAATATTGGTTGTCCCTAATTTTATTTTCGCATATTGCTCTATATTTGCAAATGTCTAACTTTAGTGTTATGATATCAGTTACTTTTAACTTTATAATTAAAATTTATCCAGCCCTGTGCATGCTTTGGCCCTCTAGGAAGCTAATGCCAAGAAGAGGTTAAGATGGATTCCAGATTTATTGGCATATATCATTATGGGGAGTAAAGAGGCAGAAAATTAGACTGAATAGAATTTTTTTTCCCAACCAACTAACATGCCATTCTGAATCTTGGGAAAAGAGAAAAGAGAAGAGGGAAGATAATAGTGGATGAGATAGTGGATAATGGCCTGAGAGCCTGAGACAACATTGCAGAAATTCTTAATTAGGTAGATGGGGATTTATAGAACTTCAATTTCACATTAGCAGTGTTTTGTATCAGGCTGAGATATTCAACATAGGCTCTTACATGTTTGCAAATTAACATACACATATCTCAGTTTAACACATAATGCTACTAATAGATGTATGCAAACTTGCAATAACCATCACATTTTTGTGAAGAATGTAATAGATACTGAACTAAATAGGAAAATATTATTTCTTACTTTTAATTTTTATTAATTTACTTATTGTCAAAACGATGTATAGATGGGTTACAGTTTCATACATAAGGCAGTGAGTACATTTCTTATCAAAGTTGTTACCTCCTCCCTCAGTTTTTTCCTTCTTTCTCCCCTCCCCTTATCCCGCCCCTCCCCATGAGTTGTACAGTTGGATTATGGAATATAGTTTTCTAAGTATTGCTGTTGCATTGGTTTACCTTTTACCCTTTGATGTTCCCTTCTCCTAGTTCCAATAAACATACATACAATACCCAGGGTACCGAAATCAGTAACCGTGACATCAGGGGTAAAACCCTGGAGAAGAAAGACAAAAGAAAAGTGGCATAATTTCAAATGGTACATTGAAAATAACAACATCAATGGTAAACCACTTATTTCCATAACTTGGTGTTGATTTCACTTAGCATCATCTTATGTGTTCATATGTACCTAGCTATTGAGCTATTATGATCTTCTGCTAGAACTATCCTAGACATGTACTAATCATTACCAGTGAGGGAAACCATAGAGTCTATGTTTCTTTGGGTCTGGGTCACTTCACTTAGGAAAACATTCTTTTAATGACAGAAAAGACTACAATCATATAACAAGGCACATATATAACTAATGACTGAGTTGAAAAATACTCATGTGACTGACACCTATATTAAACAGTTTTATTATTTAAATTTTTATTTAGGTATGTACTTATATGCTGGGACTTGAACATAGGGCTTCACACATGCTAGGCCAGGGAAGACATTTCATAATTGTAAATAATTGTTAGGTTATACAGGTAAAACTCTACTAGAAATAGGATAATTTATATGGTTTATGAATCTGGAAGGTTTCCAGCTTACTTTATTTTAATTAGTAGATCATAATTTAGTATTTTTTATAATTTTTTATTCAATTATTTATTTTTGCAGAGCCTGGCCTTGAACTCAGGTTCTGGGCACTGTCCCTGAGCCTCTTTGTGTTCAAGGCTAGTGCTCTACCAGTTGAGTCACAGCACCACTTCTGGCTTTTTCTGGATAGTTCATTGGAGATAAGAGTCTCACAAACTTTCCTGTCCAGGCTGGCTTTGAACCATGATCCTCAGATCTCAGCCTCCTGAATAGCTAAGATTATAGGAGTGAGCCATGTGTGCCTGGCTTCATAAAATTTTTGATTTACAAAAATCATAAAGATTGCAGAAAATAAATTAGTGTGTTTGTAATGAATGAGATATTGTTCATTAAGGAATAATTTAAACAAAGAAATAGATTGTAATGAGTATTTGTTGTGTCAAGCATTTTACTGGGTACTGCTGATATGTAGGAAAAAGGTAATCATGTGTTCATAATTCAAATTCTTTTATTATTTAAACAAAAGTATGATTTCATATGCTTTAGTACTGAAAATATTATAGTAAGTAATCAAAACAAAGTGAATAAAAATAAACACACAAATTCCAATGTACAACTGGCTAAAAGGTATGTAATATTTCCTTATAGAGAATTGTTGCATTTAGAAACTCTGTCTCCCTTCATAACCCCTGAATTTGTTAGTAGAATACACTGTAGACTCTATAGTACAATTTGACATACTAAATATTTAGAGAGAATCACAGTTTCTTTGGTGAGACACATTAGTGAGAGGCAAATTGGAGGGTTGAGGATGTAGCATCAACCCAGCATGTGTGAGGTCATGGGAACCATTCCCAGAACCACACACAATAATTTAAATTTTCAAATATATTATGTGTAGTGGATTATACTTTAATCCCAGCATTCAGAGGCTGAGACAAAGGAGTTCAAGCTCAAGGACAGTTTAGAGTACATAGTAAGTTCATGTCACCAAAGTACTGAATGGAAATCAAATTTCATAAAATAGTTTTCAAGTAGCTAGAAGTGGTACTGTGGCTTAAATGGTAGAGCACTGGCTTTGAGCACAGAGAGGCTTGGGGTCCGAGCCTAGGCCCTGAGTTCAATGCCCTTTCCCCAACCAACAAATGAACAAACAAGTCATTTTCAATTTTTTCCTCTATTAGAGGTTAAATTTCATTTTCCCCAAAGATCCCGAGATCCTAGTCGTCCCCATACCTGTGATCATGGACTTTTTACAAATAAATTCTTTCATTACAGATGCAATTAAAGTTGATATGAAGTCATTATTGTTGGCCATTAAAAACTAAAATTATTGAGAAAACATACAAAAACACAGAAACACTCATGCTAACACAGATCATAACATCACAGGAAGAACATCAAGTGAAAAGAAAGATAGAGACGGGAGTTATAGAAGGAGTCAGCCAACGGGTATTTGAAAACCTCAGTAAGAGAAACTCATAGAAGAGAGGCTTCACCTGTTCTCTCAGGCAGATTGTGACTCTACACACACTTGTAATTTTCACATTTGGTCAATAGATTATGGGATAATAAACTTTGTGGGCTTTAGCCCACTTAGTTTTTGGTAATTTGGTAAGGCATCTCTAGAATCAGAATAAAACTTTCTAACAATATTCGAGAAAATCCACTCTGGCTCAAATCAAGCATTCTTTCACATGGAAAAATAAAAATTTAAAAGGCACAATAAATTTCTGTAGTAGTACATAATTACATTATTCATATATACATAAATATATCAATAAAACTACCTGTTAATCCTTTTTTAATAAATGTATTTAATCAATGTTCTCGAGTTAGGGTCATGAAAAGTTGAAGAAATGGAAATTTCCATTAACTAGATAGCTTAAGTCCCATCCCTCCAGCTGAATAACTGAGGCTTTAAAGGTCTAGGTATTTAAGCTGATGGCCATGGTAATGTCTGGCTTGCAGGATTCAAACTCATGCTACTGAATCTTGGAAAGTCTCTTATCTCTTAGCTTCAGGTTTTGGCACAGTTTTAGGATAGCACAGAATTATCTGCTACTTCTTTGATAGAAAGCAGAGAATTTTCAACGCTAATGTTCAGCTTGCTGTCATAGGAGTTGGACTAAGATGCTGATATATGCAGGATTTGTTCTGGATTGGAAGGAGCTTCCTGACAATGTCTAATTCAGGGATGTTCTGGGTTTATCCTTAAGCCTCTGTGGATTGTATCATGAGAGGCAAAGGCTCAAACAAAACTGTACTGCCACTGTCAGATATGGTTGGTCTTCAGGTGACTTGATCAGGATGGTATTTGCTGTGCTGTAAGTAGAAGAGTCCACTGATGATATCTCATTGTGAAGTCTTTTCAAAGAGACTGTATTGCAAATATCATCTAGAGTGAGGAGATGGCTGCATAGCATGAGGTATTGAATTAAGAAGGGAGAGCAGGACTCTTCGTAGAGCTATGCTTTCATCCCTGCCTTGCACCTTGCTAGATGAACCCTTGGAAAGGTGTTTGTTTTTGTTTTGTTTTGTTTTTTTTGCCAGTCCTGGGGCTTGGACTCAGGGCCTGAGCACTGTCCCTGGCTTCTTTTTGCTCAAGGCTAGCACTCTGCCACTTGAGCCACAGTGCCACTTCTGGCCGTTTTCTGTATATGTGGTGCTGGGGAATCGAACCCAGGACCTCATGTATATGAGACAAGCACTCTTGCCACTAGGCCATACCCCCAGCCCCTGGAATGGTGTTTTGAACTCCATTTTCTCATTGGCCAAATGACTTAGAAGGACCACATCAAAAGTTATTGTAGGGGCTGGGAATGTGGCTGGTAGAGTGCTTGCCTAACATGCATAAGGCCCTAAGTTCAATTCCTTGGTACCACATAATCAAAGAGTAAATAAAATCAATATAAAAATGTTATTGCATTTGTGTTCCTGTGGTTCATATCTGTAATACTAGTTAGTGAGAAGGCTGAGATCTGAGGATATGGTTCATAGCCAGTCCAGACAAGAAAGCTGTGAGACGTTATCTCCATTTAACAACTAAAAGGCCAGTAGACATGAATCACCACCTTGGAGCAAAAAATGCTAAAGGATCTAGATCTGTAGTGCCTAGATCTGGAGTTCAAGTTCTAGTACTGGCACACACACAGACACACACACACACACACACAAACACACACACACACTATTGTGGAGATCAGAAGTGATTACATTTTAAGTGCTAAATGCTAAATAGGTGTAGTTTTCCTGATCAAGCAATTTTAGTTTGAATTGAAAGTGATTTCATTTTGTGAGTGCTATTACTCATGAAAAGTAATATTTAATCAAGAGATCAAAACATGAGGTATATGATAACTGAAAGGTTCATTTTTTATTTTGGGTGGCTCCAGGGGGAAGCGTCAATCCAGATGGCTCACGGTCACGACTCCAGGCTCCTTTACTTTCCAAGGAGGTTTCATCTTAATATGAGATCATAAGACTTCCCTGCCATTTTCTGTTACTTTGTTGGTCTGGAACATATACAACATTTCCTGCACCAATACGCTTTTCAAAGGACACAATCTGATAACTAATAATCTTGATAAAAATATCTTTTCTGATTTTACAATAAAAAAAAAGTACTTCAGGGATAAATCTCCCTTGCTCTCTACTACTCCTGCAGGGCCTTGTCTATGTATCACCTGAAAGTTGTTAGGCATTTTAACATGACATTTCAGAATTCTCAAGACACTTGGCCTTCTGTTCCTTACAGTGAAGCAGGAAGTGAAGGGGTGAGTCAGCCTCTTTGCAGACAGAGAATTCAAAGTTAGGATTCAGCCCTGTTCATGAGGATGGAAGTTCTGCTTGGCTGTGAATAAATACAACAGATAAGGAATTTGAGGACCATGATTTTAAATATTCCTGACATATGCCATTTACTACTCTATCAAATTATGAAGACTCTGAGTCAGGTAATTTTTAAAATGAAGATCAGACACACTTTCTATTTCTATGTCCCTGACCTAGAAACCAGAATGAAACATTGGTTTCAGGAGAATGACTGCCTCCTTACTTGAGCTGTGCACATTTTGATTATAAAGAAATTTATTTTTTTCCCTCCATCGTGTTATACAAGTACATTATCTACCTCTATCTACCTCTAGCATTTGGCACTGAATATTTCAGAAGAACATTTCTTCTACTAGGGCGTGATTTCCATTGGAATTTTAAAGCATTCCCCTCCTTTGCATTCATATTCCAGTAGGTGCTCCACTTGTCCTCAGGCGCGTCTGCTCACATCTTCAGTGTCACTCTTCATCCACTTTATTCACTTCATTGTGGACACAATTCCTTTGGATCACTGTGCTTGCTACCTGTTTTACTACCCTCACAGGCAATCTCTTGCCTAATAGTAGTTAATAGTAGTCTCTCTTCTTCTCTCTCTCTCTCTCTGTCTGTCTCTCTCTCCTTCTCTCTCTTTCTCTCACTCTCTCTCTCTTGAAAGGGGAAAGGGGATTGAACCCAGGGTTTTATGCATGTTGGTTTAGTGCTCTACCACCAGATCTATGCTCCCAGCCTTTGTGTTTTTTAATTATTTTAATTAACTTATTTATTTTGATAAATGGTTTTGTTAATCTGCCTGGGTTGGTCTAATACTGGTGATCCTCTGATGCTGCCTCCCTAGTAGCTGGGGGGTTGCAGGTTTGTGCCACCACAACCATTTATTCTGAAAGGGTCTCATAGGCTCTGCCTACCTCTTCTCCAGGCTGGCCTAGAACTGGGATCCCTTTGTCTCTATGCCCTAAGTGACCAAGATTAGAGATAATGCCTATCTGGTAAATGTAAGAAGTTAAACTGTGAATGTTTAGAATAACATAAAAAATTTATCAAAACAAATTCAATGTCATAATGAAATTCAGTGACTATATAGCAAATTCCTTGACCATGATATAACAATTAACCTAAGGATATTTTTTAAAAATCATCTTAAGTTTGTATTTTATCCATATGCAGAATAAATTTTATTGTATGATGAGCTAGAAAATTCATACATTTCTTATGAAATCTAGAAAGCAATTCTCATGACCATAGTAAACATGTTTCTGTATATTCATGATTCACATGTACTTTTAATATTAGTAAACTGCATAATATAATAATCTACAGAAAAGTTCATGATTGAGTTTAAAGTGCTTTGGCATTGCTATGATGCCTAACTTTCTTGAAAAACAAGTTACTTCTATTTGAGCCCTTTGAAGCAAAGACACAAAATAGAATTTCTTTAAGGCTATGATGAGAATTTAAATGTCAGAGAGTACTATTGACTTAGTGTAAGATCAAAAGAAGAACTGTGTTATGACAGATAAACCAAAGTCAGAAAGAATTCTCACTTCAGTCTGTACTCAAAAAACTGTAACTAAAAACATCTAGTGGCATTTTCATATATTCTGGACACATGTATCAGCAAGAATTTTCCAAAAACATTAGCTGATAAAAGCTAGAAACTTTTCTCTTAAAATATATTAGAGTGTGGCATGATGCTACTTAATGTTCAGAATAACTGCTTATTTTAGGTGTTCCTATCAATACAAGTATATACAATGATATGAAGATGGAAGTTATTTTAAAATTTAATTTTCTTTCAATTTGTAAAATCTGAAGTACAAATATTTCCCCTGCATGGTCTGATTACTCTAGATGACTGAACAAATTTTCAGCCAATCTGAGACTAGAATTTTTAGTTATTATTAGAAACATACTTTACATTGAATAAAAGTAACCACATGGTAGGGGAGATATTACCTCCTTGACACATTAATGTTCAGCCACAGGATGAACTAATAGCTGATGGCTATTAGATAGAACATCATTGCTCCTTGGCTGTCCAGTGAGTAACAGTGCCAGCATTGGGCAGAAACATGGAATCCTGGGCACTAATCCAGTCTGCCTTTTAACAAGCCCCTCTGTGATTTATATGCCCATGAAAGTTGTAGATGTGCTCATTTAAAATATTGCTATATATTTTCTCGTCTTTTTTTTCTTAAGCATGAACTGCCTACCAAGGTAAGCTGTAGTAAACATGTTAATTTTGCTATAAATGTCAACTATCTCTTAGGCTTTCTGTACATATGTGAAGCCATGGAAACCACATCCACGAGAAAACTGTTGCACCATGTATTTTATATTCTACTAGCGAGGTTCTGGTTTTCTTTTTATTGTTACTAGAAGATTTAAAAGTATCCAGATACTTCATTAAGATGACAAAGCATTTCTTAACAATAGGTGTCAGCTGAATTTCTACTTTGATCACCACAGAGAAATACAACATTCCCATATTATCCATTAAGGCAAATACCATTAATGGACTAAAGAGTTCTTGCTCAAATCAGTGTTTAGCAGCATAACATTTAAAATTTGTTTACATTTTCTGATTAGACTTCAATCAAGAGGTTTCCCTATGTTTTAAAATCCACACAAAGGCACAGTTACACCATCAGAATTATTTTCTTTCCATAACTTATATGCTTCTTCCTACTTAAAGGTGTTCTTCAGAAGAGTAGGGGTCCTGTAGTGAGATTGTTTAATTATATAAGCAAAACGATACCACTAAGATATTTGGAAAAATCAGAGAAAAAAATAAACTTCCAATTTGACTTTTTATGCTAGAAACTTGTCACAAAGGATAGTGTGTGAGGAGAACTGAATGCAGGCCCTATCTGTGTAGGAGGGCAGGCTGTCAGAAGAGAGATGTGACTGTGATCAAAGGTCAAGGCCCACTGTCTTTCAGGTTGGAGGAACTGTTCATTCTACAAAGAAAAATTACACCATTAATCCACTTAGAGGCATGATGTCTGTCATCATTACTGATTTGTATGCATGAAAAACACCCTCCTGACCTTTTCTTCTTTAAGTTTTATAACTCAAGGGAATGCAGTTTCCCAAGGCCCTAATAAATGGTGCTATTATGTTCTTGGGCACACCACTTGCCAGTTCCCTTCAGTTGGTTGGGTTAGTGATGACCTCAATCAATGGAATACTTTGTTTACAAATGTATTATGCCTTAAAGTTCTGCTTCATTAGACAAAAGATGTAACAGGAGAAATATGTTTATCATAGTAAAAGATCCAAGTGGACTTTCTTATCTTCAGCCACAAAATATATTAACCTGTGTGAAATATTTAGTAACAAATAATGTTGAATCAAGTTTCTTTTCATTGAAGCTATTTTGCCATCTTCATTCCTACTATTTTTCAATATCTACACAATAAACAACTGCTAGCTTCTGTACTAGTATTTAAACTCTATCTCTGGCAATCAGGACATTGTAATTCCCTCCTTCAATAACTATTATAAATGGACATGCTTCTAGCTATACCTCTGAGGGACAAAGTTAAACTTTCTAATTCTTGTCTTTTCAGATGTCTTTTTTCACAGAAGCAGGTATCTATTGTCCTTTTATCTTCTGGTCTTTTAAATCTGAAAATGCAACAAGAGTGAAGTGCATAGTACTCTAAAAGTTCTAAGAATGCTTTGTTTGCATTAAATTTATTTTTAAGCCCACTTTTTAAAAAGTGCAAGCCATACCCTGAAGTATATTCCTTCCAAAGCAAGCTTTCATCTTAAATAAATATCTTCCTACTTGCTCTCCGGAAATATGTAAGACTAGCATGCTCATTTGTTTATCAGGGGCCCCTGTTTGTTATTTATCAGACTCAAGGACACAGGCTGCCAGCACATTTCTCCCGGCCTGATAAGACATTTTTAGCATTGCCCATTTTCAGATGTTTTTCAACTAATAGAAAACTTTGAACCTAGAAGGTCTATACCCTGAGATTAAAATGTGAGTCATACTTTCAAATTAAAATGAATTAGAAAATCAACTTTTACAATAGCTATTGGAAATAATTTCTGTAAAATCTTGGTATTTAAGTGAATTGGCATGTCTTTCCCTATCTCTCTCTCTCTGAGTGTTCAATTAACAATTGTGAGCTTAAATATTTTTAAAGACTAAACCTGAATTCTGTATTCAACAGAAATTCTTTAAAATTGCTATTTAGTATTAAAATTTAAATGTATCCAGTTTAGAGTTTCTTCAGAGACTCATTGTAGACCTGATCGCACACAAGTGCTTACTTGTTTTTGAAATAGTATTTGCTCTTATTTTTAAATCCTATTGTATATATATGTGTGTGTATGTGTGTGTGTATAACTAACTTCGTTATATTTCACTACTTAATTACTTGTCAAGCCCATGTGTTTGTTTTTATCTTTAATGTGTTATATACCTCTGAGCTTAAAATTCTTAGAAGTGTTTATTTTTGTTTTTAATTTCAAATTAGGGAAATTAGTATTTTAATGTTTTATGATATTAACACATTGTTATAAGCCATATTAAGTAATCTGAAGTGTTCTGCATGCTTAATTGATAATTATAATGTAAACAAATATACTAATTTAATAATCTATAAAACCTGTGACAGAAAATTAACAGCAAACTTGAATGGCTGCAATACTTATCTGAATATTAATTTGTGACAAAACATTATATTTTAAATACCTGGTGTTCGTTTATTAATTGGCTAATTTTTACAGAAAACAAGAAAAATACAGAAAAGTGGTAAATTTGAGGAGCTAAGATAATACCATATTCTACAGCATAAGTAGGATACAACGACAAATGAAGGAATAGCATAAAAGGTTCTACTAGTTTGGGTCATAATATTCAATAGGAAAATAATTAAAATACACTAAAGTGAATTACTAATATATTCATTGGAGACATTGTTTATTATTTTCTTTTCATTTGCCAGATGTTTAAGATATTTTGTTCTTATTAAATTTTGCAAAAATGTCATGCATAAGTACACTATTTCTGTTTATAGAGAACTGGTGCAAGTAAAAGCAAACAGAACAGTTCCTGACTTCATTGACAGATATGGAGAGAACATTTTTGTACTGGGGTCTTTATGACTTTAAGTCTCTGAGAATTGGACCCTGTGAATTTAATCTTGGTAACTTATAAAAGATTTAAAGTGAGCACAGTTATTCCCATTTCATGGCTAAAACAACAAATATTTGGAAAGGTTAAATTAATTGTGGGACCTGAGGTCCTCTGGCTTCCTCTCTCCTGCCCTTTCCTTTACATTTTTAAGGGTGCCTTATTCTCCACCAGAATCATTTCTTCTTTCTATCAGCCTTCAAATCTTGTTGATTGCTCTCTAATTATAAATACTTGGAGAAAAGCATGTAAATTGATATGCAAATGATCTTCCCTCCTCAGCAAATTAGCACTTTACTTCCATCTAATTAAGTAGCTTTGTGGAGGAAATGGATTTTTGAAGGAAGAATGCAAAGTGTTTGGAGTTGTTCTAGGGGTGTTTGGGGTGTAGCAAGCCTTGTGAATGAGGTGTGAAAAAAGGAGCCATGAGTAGGAGCAAAAGATGAACACAGAGCAAAAAAGAGAGAGGTTGGATAAGATCAAAGAATTCTAGTGTAATTCCTGACAAATCTTCATTGGTTCCCTCTTCAGTGATATTTGTTTTTCTAAAAAGCCAAATATAACTATTTTTTTATTAATTAAATTTTGTTGACAAGGTTTTGTGCAAAAGGGGTGCAGTTACATAATAGGGCAGTTAGAACATTTCTTGTGATATCTTACACCCTCAGTTTTCTTTCCCTTCCCTTTATCAGGTAGGCATATATACAATACCCAGTGTACCAAAAACATATACAGTAACCACGTGGCATACGCCAAAGGAAATTCACCTAGAACTTTAAATATAACGTCAACAATAGAGTTTGCTTATCCTTGTCTTACATGATCATACATACATAGCTTTTGAGGTGTTGTGACCCACTGAGAGGTCTATTTTAGACCTTTTTATGTTTAGTAGTTGTTTGGTTTTAGATACATAATGTAAGGTCGCTGACCCAAACCTGTGGGAAATATAACTTTAATAATAAGAAAGTCCTGTTTCTCTTATACATGACACCACTTAGCACATTCACCAGCAATGACTATATTCTAAATCATTAAATTTGTTAGGAGGTTAGAATTTACAGGATATCATTTGAAGTCATTTTATTATCTTTTATTTATTTAATTCTTTTCACTGTTTTATTTCTATTTTAAAAATAACAATGCATATAATAAGTAAAAAGTAATACATTTATTAAGATTATTATAGTATAATCCAATCATATAATACAAAAATCATATTATACATTATAGTTTAAACATTTCAATATGCTATAATTACACATAGATAGGAGAGTTATAGAAGTGTACACTATCATTATCACTATCATAGTAAAGCTGATCAGAAGAATATCTTAAAATAAACAAATTATTTCAAGAGGCCAAAATATTATTAATTTTAATGGCTGAAATATAAAGACAAGGCTTATTACAAATGTGACTTGACTTATAAAATGATGAGATAATTATCTAGTATTCCCCTAGACATGTTATTTTATTTATTCTTTGACATCATATAAATGTACAAGCTTTATAGCAACTCTTAAAGGTAAGCTAAGCATATATAAATTTTAGTTTCTCTTTGCCTTTTAATAGGTTTTTAAAAAATTATGACCGTAATAATACCATGAATAAAATTTCAGGAAATATCAGAGAGAATGTATTACATACTCTCCATTCTCAGGATTTCAGAATATAAATGTTGGGGGAGGTGTTATGGCATGATAATTCTGTCCACAGTCATAATTATTTTGATGTGTTAATCTTACATACCTAAAAGTATGCATCCTTTATTTTTGCCATAGGTATATAGGGTTTTTTTTCATTAACCTTTTTTCTTTATTGTTAAAGTGTGGTACAGAGGGGTAAGAGATCCATATGTAAGGCAGTGAGTACATTTCTTGTTCAACTTGTTACCTCCTCCCTCATTCCTCCCCCCCTCCCCTTCTCCCTCTCCCCCCAAGAGTTGTGCAGTTGATTTACACCAAATGGCTTTGTAAATATTGCTTTTGGAATGGATCATCTTTTTGTTCTTTGTATATTCCCTTTCCCTTCCCTAGTTCTAATATCCGTATAAACAGTATCCAGGGTATTTTGATGAGGTATAGTGGTAGCTGGGGTAAACCACAGGAAGGAATACAAGAGAAACAAAACTAAACAAAACAAAGAAATAAATAGACAAGAAAAAAGTAGAAAAGGTACAGTTTCACATGGCATGTTGATAATAATTACACAGTGGTATAACTCTTGTTTCCATAAGGTGGAGTTCATCTCACTTGGCATCATCTTAAGTGATCATATGGGTGTAGCTATTGGGGTATTTTGATTTAAAAAATTGATACCTTAAGTATTTTATTTAAGAATTCTCTTTGATATAATGCAAACCAATGGGCTAAAACTCTACCTTTGCGGATACTTAGTGATATTTGTGGTAAGGAATTTGTTAGTTTATTTTCATGATAGGACTAAAACAGTGGATGGAATGGAATGTTCAGTCAGACAGATGTACTGAATTCAGTACATTTCTACTGCAAGGTAAGTTGATATAGTTAATATTAATTCTATGCTCATAAATATCTGGTTCCTGTAAATCACAAAATATCATATTAAATTACATTAGCTTATAACAGGAGTAATTTTTTTTTTTTTTTTTTTTTTTGGCCAATCCTGGGCCTTGGACTCAGGGCCTGAGCACTGTCCCTGGCTTCTTCCCGCTCAAGGCTAGCACTCTGCCACTTGAGCCACAGCGCCACTTCTGGCCGTTTTCTGTATATGTGGTGCTGGGGAATCGAACCTAGGGCCTCGTGTATCCGAGGCAGGCACTTTTGCCACTAGGCTATATCCCCAGCCCACAGGAGTAATATTGATCAAGATACATAGTACTTATAAGCTGAAATGGAAACTTCTGTAAAATTTACATAAAGATAATATTAAAAATAAAATTATCTGGACTAACAGGGTTGCTCTATGAACCCCTTTGACTCACACAGATTGAACAAAGATACCATCTATTTAGCCTGCCAATAACCAGGGATCAATGGACTATGAAGGTCCTATGGAAAGCAGTATGGAGGTTCCTCAAAAGGCTAAACATAGAGCTCCCCTATGACCCAGCAATTTTGCCCAATTTTGGGCATCTACCCAAAAGATTATAAGCGGGCTGGGGATATGGCCTAGTGGCAAGAGTGCTTGCCTCCTATACATGAGGCCCTGGGTTCGATTCCCCAGCACCACATATACAGAAAATGGCCAGAAGTGGCGCTGTGGCTCAAGTGGCAGAGTGCTAGCCTTGAGCAAAAAGGAAGCCAGGGACAGTGCGCAGGCCCTGAATCCAAGGCCCAGGACTGGCCAAAAAAAAACACAAAAAAACAAAAAAACAAAAAACCAGCAAACAGTAGACCTAAACCAAAAGATTATAAGCAAGGCCACACTAATCCCACCAGCACAACAATGTTCATCACAGCACAATTTGTCATCATTAAAATATGGAACCAGTCCAGATGCCCCTCAGTAGATGACTGGGTGAAGAAAATCTATAAAAACACAATGTAATTCTATGCCTCTATCAAAAGAATGACATTGCCTTTTTTGTAAGGAAATAGAAGGACTTGGAAAGAATCATACTAAGTGAAGTGAGCCAGACCCAAAGAAACACAGACTCTATGTTTTCCCTCATGGGGAATAATTAGTGCACATCTAGGAAAATCTTAGCAGAAAATCACAGTAGCTCAATAGCTATGTACATATTGAACACATAAGTAGATGCTAAGCAATATGAATTCCCAGTTCTGGAAGCATGTGATTTATCATTGTTGTTGTTATTTTCAACATACCATGTGAAATTATGCCTTTTTTTTTAATCTTTCTTCCCCATGGTTTTACCCCTGATATCACTGTAACTGATTTTGGTACTCTAGACATTGTATATACGTGTATTGGACCTAGGGAAGGGAAAGGGAATATAAAAATGGAGAAATAAATGATAAAAAACAAACCAATGCAACAGCAATACTTATAGAACTATATGCTATGAATCAACTGTACAACTCATGAGGGGAGAGGGAAATGGAGAAAGGGGAAGGCAGGGGAAAAATGAGGTAGGCGGTAACAAGTTGGACATGAATTGTACTCACTGCCTTATGTACGAACATGTAAGCCCTCTGACCATCACTTTGACAATAAAGAAATATATAAATTTAATAACGTTAAAATAATCATATTAGCCATTCTTCTCAGTAATATAAATATATTTATTAATCCAATATTATTTCATTTCTCATGTTGTCTTATACCATGTAATATCTTCTTATGCTAGTGAATTACTTTTTCATTTATACTACGTTATTCTATTTTATTTACTAAAATATAAGAGAAATGGCCATAAATGGATACCAATTTAGTATCTGTTAAGGCTCAGTCCTTCTATTGGCAATTTCATTAATTTTATTCTATGTGCCTTTTAAGAAAGATCAAGACATATGTGCTACTTTCTAGAAGGTTGTAATGTATGGCAAAATATTGATGTTACAAAAGAGCTAGAAAACAATTTCGTGTGAAATATGCAATTATGATACAAATTATAAGAACCATGTATTATTAACAATTGATGGGAAATACTGACAAATATCACCTATAAGTGAAGAGGCCCAAATATAAGTTCTTTTTTTTTTTTTTTTTTTTTTTTTTGCCAGTTCTGGGCCTTGGACTCAGGGCCTGAGCACTGTCCCTGGCTTCTTTTTGCTCAAGGCTAGCACTCTGCCACTTGAGTCACAGCGCCACTTCTGGCCATTTTTTCTGTATATGTGGTGCTGGGGAATCGAACCCAGGGCTTCATGTATACGAGGCAAGTGCTCTTGCCACTAGGCTATATCCCCAGCCAAATATAAGTTCTTAATTTGGATGCAAAAAAGTTTGATGATCGTTACTGAATACTGATGTCCCAAGATCAATGGAAGTTACACAATTCTTGCTAATTGCTTTCAGTTACAAGAATTTCTTGAGATAAAGATTATGAGTTCCAGTTCCCTCCATCCCTTCATCTTTCTCTTTTCTATGCTATGGTTCATTCAGGTTACTGAGAAATGTCCTTGTGTCATTATGCCACCTATATGTGATTCTATTCTGTCCTATGAGGAAGTTTTTAATTTTTTAAACAAAGATTATCTAGTGTTCCACCTCTAATATTACATGAACAAATTGAGGCCCCGAGTCATCACTAAAGAAGTTTATCCCATTATATTTCTCTCTCTCTTTTCTTTCTTCCTTCCTTCCTTCCTTCCTTCCTTCCTTCCTTCCTTCCTTCCTTCCTTCCTTCCTTCCTCCCTCCCTTCCTTTCTTTCTTTCTTTCTTTGTTTCTTTGTTTCTTTGTTTCTTTCTTTGTTTCTTTGTTTCTTTGTTTCTTTCTTTCTTTCTTTCTTTCTTTCTTTCTTTCTTTCTTTCTTTCTTTCTTTTTCTGTGTAGGTGGTATACAGAGGGATTGCAGTTATATTGGATAGGAATGAGTACATTTCTTTTTGAACAGTGTCACCTCTTCCCTCATTTTCTCAGAGACTTTTGCCCTCCTGACCCTCCTTACCCCAAGTTGTACAGTTCAGTTTGAACATAGTGTCTAGTGAATATCATTGCTGATTTGGTTCCCCCTTTGTCCCACCATTTCTGTGATTCCCCATCCAAAGAAAAGGAAAAAAAAATGAAAAAGAATCATAATCATTGCAATAGCAAACCTCTTTTTTCCGTTTATAAGAGTTCATTTCCATAATCATCATTTCATATAATCATATGCACATAGCTATTGAGACCTTGTGATCCTCTCCTAAGAATATTCTCCTTTGGTCTCACTGTGTGAATCTTTAGAATGCGTTTTAATCAATCATATCCAGGTGAAATTATTTGTCTTTTACTATCCATTGGGTTTACTTATAGGTTTATAGGCACATTCTAATTTTTACAAATGAGGAAAAACATGCAGCCCATGGTTTTTTGGTCTGTCTTACTTCACTTAGTATAATTTTTCCAAGTCTTTCCATTTCCTTATGAATGGGGCAAAGTCATTCTTTCTGATGGAAACATAGGATTCCATTGTGTATATATACCACATTTTCTTGATCCATTTGTCCACTGAGGGCAACATACTGTAATGGAGAACAAGCCTCCAGAACTGCAGGGCACATTCATATTATACCCAAACTTTAGCTTATAGCATGTTCATGTCCTGAATAAAGTCATCACATATATAATTTGTAAAAGGTAATCTTACCCCTAAAAGGAAAACAAATTGGTGAAAATTTCTATAATTATTAAGCCCAATGAATTCAAATGTGAAATATTTGCATTACTTTTTTCAAGTCTAAGATTTTTTCAGATTATTTCAAAGAACTATGTAAAAACACACACATACACACACACGCACACAAATTTGAATGTATTCATTTGATTTTAAAAAAGCCACATATATGTATATCCTGAAGTGTGCAACATACCGCAAAGGCTTTTTCCATGAATACAATAATTATTCTAAACATTTTTAATTTGGTACATGGCAGATTTCCTCCATCTAGTGGCAGCTGTTTAGGGAAAATATCAAGCACACTCTCTCAAGGACTACTGGTTGATGTCTTGATTTCATAGCCTCTCTCCATAAACTATGCAGCAATTAGAGCAGGCAGTGTTGTTAACAAAATATACTTTCACTGCCAGCTAGAGTGTATACATGGCCTAGTAGCAATGTATGCTTTTATAGTATTTACTTAAATCTGTGCATGTCTTAAATAGGACTGAAACCCAAGAGGAGAAAGAAAACGGGGAAGGGAGGATTAAGCAATTGTGAGCTATCAAATAGGTCCAAATTAAATAATGAGCCTTCAGCATGCTGGGGTATAGTAACCTGAAATATTTGGAGTATGGTGGATAGCTAGATCCACTAATGGCTGTACTCTACTGGGAAAGTATGCATTTTAACTGGATGTGTGTGTGTGTGTGTGTGTGTGTGTGTGTGTGTGTGTGCATGCATGCATATGTATGTGTGTATATATATGGAGGTGGTTGCACATTATGATATGAATAGCTGTACTAAACGCATGGAGGTTTTTGCAGGCAGAGGGAGCTGTGAAGGCCCTTTCCTTCAGAAAACAGTTTACTGGGGGAATGCAATAATGGCAAAGTAAGATTTGAAAACAGGTGATTTCCCATGTAATAGTCCATTGACTTTCCTCCTAGAGCCACTGTGGTGATGGCATTCCTTTGTTTTCATTTCTAAAGAGTTCCCAAGTTGTTCAATATTTTTAAGCTCTGACTTTTTTTCAGAAATAAAAAGAGAAAACTATGTTTTGCCTTAAAAATAAATGGATTGATTCAATTATCCATTTTAAGAGACATTTTAGTTTTGTTTAAATTGGATGTTCATTGTAGCTTGGGGTGATTTGCATTTTCCTTCCCTCTCTCTAGCTCCCTTCCCTCCTCTGACGAGCTGTGTTAAACTGTGTCTTTTTGTGTGTTTGTTTTTGTCAGTTGTGGAGCTTGAACTCAGAGTTCAGGTGCTGTCTTTGAGCATCTTTGTGCTCAAGGCTAGCACTCTACCACTAGATCCACAGTGGCCACTTCTGATTTTTGAGTGGTTAATTGGAGACAGAGACTCATGGGGACTTTTCTGCTTGGGCTGGCTTCAACTGGCTATCCTCAAATCTCAGCATCCCGAGTAGATAGGATGTGGTTATAGTTATTATTTGCTTCTGCATCTTGGTCATAGTAATTTATGAAGCTCTTATTTTAAGCACAAAAATATGGTGTGAAAGATTAGAAGCTATTTGAGGCTTTCATTTTTCTCTTTTCTGTTAATGCATCTTAACAGTGTGATGACGTTTCATCATGTTATTGCCATAATTTTATAAAATGTACTTAGATCAAATTCGACATTTCTGTTCCTCTTTCTTTTTGAAAGCTTTACTTTCTCTAGAGCAGAAGCAGATGAGAAGGTGTATCTACTAAGTCATTTAATAGTTCTAACCTGTGATTCAATCTTAGGCTGTTGTATTAAAATGTACTAATTACTACACTTTTTCTGTCTTCTTTCTTTTGACTTTCATATTCACGTATCATTTTGAGTTTGTGATGTGAGCATGTTTATTTTCATGTGTTTTACAACTTTTATTTTGGAGGAGGTCTGTATAAATACATAGATAAAAATAAAACTGAAATCTATGAGGCTTGTAATATTGTCAATAAGTACAAGCCAAGTGATTCAAGACCCATTTTGTCATTCTGTTTTGTAGTTTTCACTTCTTTTCAGCCTGGAAGTCTTCCTGGACTACATGGTTGCAAGTTGTTAAGGTTGATGAACATCATCCTTAAAACTGGATGTTGTTAGGAAGATTAATGACCAGAGGAATGGAAGGCTGTGATCAATAGAATATTTGGAAGTGAGGCAGTCACTTTTACTGCTTGCTGTTGTCACTTGCTCGTATTCATTATTATGGATGCATCTGACCGCATGTTTTGTAGGCATTGTATTCAGAAACTGCACGTTAGTACTAGTGTTCTGGAGGAAGGTAGTACTTGAAATATATCTGGAAATCAAGAGACAAGTTGGGTAGGTAGCTTCAATGCAAGATCTCTTTTAGGAAAAAGGAAAGCATCTAAAAGTATATGTAATGCTATGAATTCATCAATAATTTCACCCTCAAACACAACAGGTAGCAAGCAATATCTCCACAGCTAGTATTGATATAGACATGAGACTTGCCTTTATACTTCCAAGTTTTTCTTCCACAAACGCTAAATCTGTAGGTTGCGAGAGAAAAATTTTCATATACAGACAAGTAGTGTTTATCATTCTGTTATAATAGAAATCAACTATGAGCCATGCTGAGAAGATGACTCATATTTTCACAGAACGTCTCAGATAAGTATTATTGTGGAAACATAAAAAAAGAAGAGTAGAGTACAAAATACTTAGCAACATTTTTTTGCATAAGTAAGGAAGGAGAAACTTGAAAGATATTCATCTTAAACATACCTTGCAAATTCCTTTTTTTTTTTTTTTTTTTTTTTTTGCAAGTCCTGGGGCTTAAACTCAGTGCCTGAGCCCTATTCCTGGCTTCTTTTTGCTCAATGCTAGCACTCTACCACTTGAGCCACATTGCTACTGCCACTTCTGGCTGTTTCTATTTTTGTGGTGCTGAGGAATTGAACCCATAAGAAATGTACTCACTACCTTATATATGAAACTGTAACCCCTCTGTACTTCACTTTGACAATAAAGAGAAAAAAATAAAATGAGGATTAAAAAAATACCTTGTAATCGCCTGCCTCTTTGGCTGAAGATACATTCTATACTACATTTCAATAACCTTCAATTACAGAGTGGAAAGCTTCTTCACTAATCAATTGGTGCAGTCCTGAAATGCAACTGGCTAAGTGAATAAATTGTAAGTGGAATCCAATAAAACTGTCGAGGTACTCAGGAGCCCTTTATAGTAAAGTTTAAGTAGGTACATGCGTTCAAGTTACTATGCAATTGTTATACAATTTAGAAGAGATAAATGAAGGAATGTTTGTCTTTAAACACCAAGGAAAACCTTTGAATACAACAAAGGAAGTTGGTATGATTGGAGAAGTGTTGCCAGTGTAAGTTAAATGAAAAGGAAAAGGCACATTCATTCAAACAGGAGGGAAATGAGCTATCAGTCAGTATTTACTTAAAAGTTAAAGCTATAAATTATCTCCCAGAAGACTTCCTTGAAACATATGTCAATTACCTTTATTATGTACCTAGCATTTTTAAGGTACATTGTTATTGACATAAAACAATTCACTATGTTGGAGGGACACACTCAAGTTTGAACTCAGGGCTTGGCATTTGCTAAACTAGCACAGTCCTGGAAAGCCATCCCCCCAATTTTATTTCTCACCAGTAAATTTTAGGATTGGGTCTTGCTTCTGACCTGAGCATGTGCCTGAGTTGCACTCTCCCTATGTTAAGCTCCTGTTATTACTGGAATAACAGGCCCTTGCTACCACATTCATCTTCACTCCATGGAAATGTGTTCCTGCAGACTTTTCTGCCTGGGCTGGCATGGACACTGGAAACTTCTAATCTCAGCTTTCCACGTAACTAGGATTGCAAGCATGAGCCACCAGCATTGCCTGACTATTCTCTATTCAGCCTTTGCTTTTCAAAAACAAAAACAAGTATAATATTTTCTTTAATTCCACTATATTTCAGACTGGTATGTTTTTGAAGGACAGTAATAATATAGATCATTATATTTACAATAGTTTCCTCTTTGAAAACACCAGAGGTAACTCAGTGTTAAACATGAGAAAATTTAAATAGCTTGGCTGTCTTTCTAAGATTTTTTTTACTACTTAAAATGTTACAGGAGTGAGAAAAATCCATGCTTTGTTTAATACATACAAATCATACAAATAATAACACAAAGTGGTCTTCAGTAGAGAAAAACCTCTTACCATTGGAATATCGTATTCCCATTTAGAGAGGGTATGGAAAGCTTCCTTAGAAAAATGGGAAAATTTAGCTGGGAATATAGCCTAGTGGTAGAGTGCTTGCCTCATATACATGAAACCCTGGGTTCAATTCCTCAGCACCACATATATAGAAAAAGCTAGAAATAGTGCTGTGTCTCAAGTGCTAGAGTGCTAGCTTTGAGAAAAAATAATCCAGTGATAGTGCTTAGACCCTGAGTTCAAGCCTCAGGATGGCCAAAAAAAAGGAAAATTTAATGTAACCTAAAGGTGGATCAGCAACTATAGGTACATTTTTCTTAGGATGAAGGTTTTGTGTTAGACATGTTTTGTTTCCTTAGTGTCATTGTGATAAGATCCTTGATCTCAAAAATTTCTCCATGTTCTTGTCAAGTTATATGGTCATGCTTGCCTTAGTAATTGTCTTTACAGAGAAGATTTAGGTGGTATACAAAATGTGCATGAGGGTATGTGATAAGATGTTTATTGTTTTGTGTGTGTGTGTGTATGTGTGTGTGTATGTATACTGTAATTTCCTGATTCTGGGACTCAACAAAGAAAACGAATACAAACTTTATATGTGAATAATGAATATTTGCTTTTACTTTTCATAATGTAAATTACATGATGATTGATTAGAAAACCAGAAGTCACTTCCAACAATGGTCTTCTACAAATTCAATGCATGAAACTAAAAAATTAATTTTAAATACAAACATTGAATTTTTTCATGATACCTTTAATCATATAATGAATGAATTTTTTTACTCATATACATAGCAACCCCAGGCCTTGAGGATTTCCTATCATTTTCTTCTCTTGAGGGATATGAAGAATAATCATCACTATTCAAGCCAACATTGTCCAGAGAAAATATCTATTCCTCATTAAAAGTGGTTGCCCGTGTGGAATCTGATTTTATAAGGTTTATATGCAGTCCAAGGCTATCCCATATCCTTATTTGAGGCTAGCCATGCCTGGTTAGCCTTTGTTTAACAGAAAAATCAACTTGCTAGTGAAGGAGTATGTCTGTTGCTTCAGAAGATGATAGCAACAGTTTCCCAGAAACTTATTAAAATTGATCAATGACTGATACTCTTTTCTTTTAACTTGAAAGCTTGAGTTATTCTCTGGAGGATCTGCTATCTTGAGAGGCTGAAAATGAAAGGCCTGCCTCGACTGAAAAATTCTCAAGACCCATTCTAAACCTGACATAAGATGCCAGTGCCATGGCCTTGTCATTTTAGCTTCAGGGTAGAGATTGGAATCAAATGTGACAACAGAGTTCAACTATTAGTAGTCATTTGTTAGATAGAAACTACATCTATGACATTTTCATTAATGATGAGAGTGCCTACAAATTAAGGTAAAAATTAGGAGTTAAATCAAATTTTATATGTTTTTAAAATATTAAACACTGATTTTGTGTGTATATACATATGTGTATACATATATATGTAGAAGAAATACATAATTTTATGAGTTCTCTCATTTGGTCAAATTTCACATTTGTTTTGGTTCTTAAAAATTGCAAATCATCTTGACAATAAAATTAAATATAAAAACATTAAATGAACAAACAAAAAAAAAAAACCTGAAAATAAGTTGGGTGCTGGTGGCTCCTGACTGTAATCTTAGCTATTTAGGAGGCTGAGATCTGAAGATCATGGTTCAAGATAGCGCCAGCAGGAAAGTCCTTGAGACTTATCTCTAATTAACCACTAGAAGGCTGGAAGTGGTGTTGTGACTCAAGTGGTAGAGCACTAGTCTTGAGCTGAAGAGGTCAGGGACAGCACGCAGGACCACAGATCAACCTATGAAAAAAAAAAAAAAAGAAAAGAAAAAAACCAAACTGAAAACAGTGTTCAGTCAAGCTCAAAAAGAAAGACAAACAGTACGTGTTTTCTCTTACATATTTCCATATATAAGATCTCAAATACAATGACATGATAACCTATACAGGACTGCAGGCATTTACATACTGTGTAGTCAGACTTATGGAGTATGCCAGTAAGGGAGGAACACAAAGGTGTAACTTCTCTGAACCTTTAAAATACTTTCTATCAAAACACTAAGTTTTTATTTTTATTTATTTATTCAACTTTTTATTATCAAACTGATGTACAGAGAGGTTACAGTTTCATACGTTAGGCTTTGGATACATTTCTTGTACTGTTTGTTACCTTGTCCCTCATGCCCCCCTCCGTCCACCCCTTTCCCATTCCCCCCCTGAGGTGTTCAGTTCACTTTCACCAAACAGTTTTGCAAGTATTGCTTTTGTAGTTGTTTGTCTTTTTTTACCCTGTGTCTCTCAATTTTTGTATTCCCTTTCAATTTCCTACTTCTAATACCAGTATACACGGTTTCCAATATACTCAGATAAGATTACAGAGAAAGTGTAGATACAACCACTGGAAGGTGATACAAGAACATCATCAATAATAGAAGCTACAGATACACATGGGACGTTGAAAGTAGTTACAACTGTGAATTATACTAAGTGAGACAGACCCAAAGAAACATGGACTCTATGGTCTCCCTTATTGGGAATAATTAGTACAGGTGTAGGCAAGTCATAGCAGAGCATCACAAGAGCCCAACAGCTATACCCTTATGAACACATAATATGATGCTAAGTGAAACAGTAAGTTTTTAGAAAATGAAAACAATGGATGATAAGAGTCATTTAAGTTTTAAAATGAAAATCTGTACAAAGCTAATAGGTCAAAAACATTTAAAGTAGTTTTATACTTAGATGTTTGATTATTGGCCTGATTTAAACTAGAAGTAAATGAAATATAAATGTGGAAGTATGAAATTAAATTTTAAGAATATTGATACTGTTATTTAAACCTTACTATCCTTGTGTATCTGACATTTCATATTTTTCAGTAAACTATTTTGTGTCTTTTGTAGGTAAAATTTTAACATTACTTCTTAAACATATACATTTTGCTTAACATTTATTTTTATTTTATTTTATTTATTTTGCTTAACATTTATTGCTTAACATTTATTTTGAGGAACTAGTCTGTATCAGGAACTGATCTATATTTAAAATGGTTTTATATCTATGTCTATATCTATCTATCATCTATCTATCATCCATCTATCGATCTATCATCTATTTATATATCTACCTATTCCTTCCAAATAATATATATTTGACATGAGGCAAATATTTTGATTTACAGGCAATCCCCTGTGAAAGTCTTAGAAAGAGAATATTAGCTCATGTTTCAAGTAATACTATCCTGATTACTGTAGACATAGAAGAAAGTAGAAGATATTTAACCTGTCAATGTCTTTTAAAGAAAAGAGCCTGAAATAAGGATATGGGATAGCCTTGGACTGCATATAAACCTTATAAAATCAGCTTCCACGTGGGCAGCCTCACCTTGCTATCCTATGCAGCCCATCAGCTTTCCATAGGCTTGGCTCACCAGGCAGGAACAAGTTACACCCACAACACATTACACACTCCCTTTTAACCTTGTAGTATTTTTTTTTTCTGTCTGTTTTCTACTTTTCCTGGAAGGAAGCCGTGTTACTTGAAATTTTGATTTCAGAGGTTTTCCTCATGGCTCTGTTATAATTAGGGACCAGTTCATTTTTTTCATTGAGTTATGAACAGAATACAAATCATATAATAATTAGAAAAAAGATATAAGTGTAAAGTAAGAAGTTAAAAGGTAGACCGATGCCATCAGACTGCTAGGAAATAAAGGCTTAAAGAATATAAAGAAAATGGTAGCCAATGGGTAATTGAGAGTTACATTTTGTACATGAAGCATATATGTGTGGGTAAAACTAAGAAGTTCACCCAGGTGAATATTTAGCATGAACTGATGAAATAATAAGATGTATTTATTGAATGAGCTGATCAATAACTGAAAATGACCTTTGTCAGATAGCTGTGAATAAACTATCAAATGGTAATCTCACAAATTTGGAAACATTGAAGTTATTTTTGTATGCACAACTGAAATTGCTTATTTCTGTTCATTTTATCTTTAAATATTTTCCTGATCTTTAAGTCACTGTCCAAAGGAGTTGGCATTCAACAAAGCTGCTTAGGAATACACTGCATCTTGATCAATATTACCCCTTCATCATTCTCACCCATACCTCCTAAACCACCCCTTCCCTCAATTTTCTTGTAGGATATTCCTTGAATTTGTTACTTCACTTTCCTCCCCTTCTTTTCATTCAGCTCCTTCCTCCACTTGACATCCTCTTGCTCTTTGAAAATACCTGTTTCCCCATGATTCTTTTGATGATCTATGATTTTTGGTTTTTCCTAAGAAATTGTGAGTTTCAATTAATACATTTATGTGTACTCGCATACCACCCAATGTGAAACACTTTCCTTAGCCAGATACGGTGGCAAATGCTTTTAATCCTGGAAGATCCTTGGGAGATTGAAACAAGGGGAGGGTCAAGTGTTTGAGTGCAGTAAACTCCACATTGTGAGATTCTGCCTACAAGAAATATTATGAGATTATTCCATTAAAGTAAGAAAAAATTTCTCATTTCAACCAAGTAAAGTTGAAGTTGATTTTATTAGTTTATCACAGCCATGGCCAGCTTAAAATATTATGCAATTTGAGTCAAGTACCCATGACTACAAAAGTCAGCCTACCGAGTGCACACTGTTGACTACACCCAATAGATGTTGTCTTTTAAGGATATGATCAACACTGCATGTACATCATTGTATTTCCCTTGGATATAACAAAAAATGGTGGCAAAGCAAAAAGAGGCAAAACAACTTAGTCACAAAATGGAATGTCAAAGAGACATCAATATTTTGTTCTAAAAGGGAAGAAATGAAATGAAATGAACTAATCGAATTAATAGAGAATGGACTTGAAAGAAAACCAAACTTGTGTTTAAATTATGATAACCTCTGTTGTAAAGGAACTGTACAAGAGTATACTTGACTTACCTTATTTGAGACTAAGCTACTTCATTTTTAACACAAAATAAATAGTTGATACTGTGGATATTTGATCATAACTGAGTTATCTGAGAAATGTAGCTTTGTTGATATGAAAATATTTTAAGGGTTGCTTAATTTGCCTTTTAGTAAGGAACATAAAAAGTAAAATCTGTCTGACCCTTTTCCTGTGATGCTAAACAAATAGCTTAGGCCTATATAAAAAGTCACTTACCAGTTCTTTCTCAAGCAGCTCCTGTATTGACATAGGTGCCTTGTGAATATTACTTCATAATCTTGTTAATGGACTATGGATATATTAAAAGCAACTCTTCTTGACAACCCTTTATTAGCAGTGAGCAATTAAATATATTAGAAAGCCTTGTTTTGCACACTCTCTCAACTACCAAACACTAAAGATGTATATGTTATAATTACAATTATCCTTTCTCTTCATTGTCCTGTTGAGGAATGCACTGTAATTCTGGCAGCCAGCTCCAAAGTTGGCTTGCTTTCCTTGGACTGCAGATGTCTAATTGCAGGCAACCATTTCATTTAAAATGCCTCATTAAAGGAGAAAGCATTTAGCATCAGTACCATGGATCAGCATCCATGATTATGCATTTCATTAGAGAAGTATGTTTGTCCCCGATTTTTTAATTCTCTATCCAACTATGTATAGATGGATATATGCATTGACTTACGCATAAATATAGAAACATAGTCACAGAGACTTATGTAAAGCCATTTTAGACATTAATATTACTGCCTCAAAATAGCTGGAACGTCTTGGCTAATTGTTCCCTGGAGTACATAAAGTACTAATTATGGAATTATAGGATGTGTTATTATTTAATATGAATAGGTTGGATATTGTACATAAATGACTACATTTACTGTATTGCAAGCTTGTATAATGAATACTGTACACAGCACTTGAACCTAGAGTATTGGGGCTTGAACTCAAGGTCTCTCATTCTCCTTTGGCTTTTTCTTTTTTTCTCCCATTCCTGGGGCTTGAACTCTAGGCCTAGACTTCGTTCCTGAACTTCTTTGTGCTCAAGGCTAGTGGAATACCTACCACTTGAGCTACAATGCCACTTCGGGCTTTTGTGAGTAGTTTAATGGACAAAAGTTTCAGGGTGACTTTTCTGCCAGGGCTGGCTTCAAACTGTGATCCTCAGATCTCAGCCTCCTGAGTACCTAGGATAACAACTGTGAGCTACTGATGCCCAGCTTCCTTTGGCTTTTTCAATCAAGGCTGATGATTTACTATTTGAGCTTCACCTCAGATTTCAACTTTGTACTGGTTTAATTGGATGTAACTCACATAGACTAAGCTTTTCGGTCTGGGAGTGGCTGCTGAAAAGTAGAGATTGCAGGCATGAGCCACCACCTGCTGGCTCTAAGCCTTTCACCTGAATAAATATATTCATTAACTAACTGACACATCACTTGTTATCATTCTAAAGAATTCTAAAGATCTGGAACTATTGAGCTGGAGAGGCAAAAATATAATACCTTTTCTCTACTATAAGGGTCATGATTGATATTCTAACAACAGCAACAACAAAAAACAGATTAATAAGAGAAAAGAATGAGAAATTTAGTTAATTTAATTTAACAAAAGCCTTATTTGCCATGGGAGCTTTCAGATTCAGAAAACTGATTTTATGCTTAGGTTAGATGAGGAATCTAAAGCCATATAGAAAGTTTAGAAATAGGCTATAATCTTAAGGAGTGAGGAGACAAAAAAATCACAGCAAGGCTCATTTGTCCAGATATTTCTTCCTCCCTAAAACCTTCCTTCCTCCAGAACATAGAGTAAGACCCTTTGTCATGAAGGGTTTCATTTCTTAAGTTGTATGACTTTGGCACAAAGTTGTATTGCTTTGGCACAAGAGGGTTGTGGTTTCTATGGCCTATCTTACAGAAAGGAATTCTGATTTCTGTGAGTCCATTGGGGTGGGGAGAAGAGGAGCATCTGATTTCTGTGAGTCTGTTGGGGTGGGGAGAAGAGGAGCAGTGTGGTAGATATACAAGCAGAAGAAGGTCAGGTACTCAATAAAACTCATTCTAAGATTATTCCTCAGTGAGGTCTTCCAAACTCTATTTGATCTGTAACTTCTCAGTATGGCAAAGAACTCCAATATGGATTATCATATTTTGACTTCTTATAGAGTTTACTAGTAGTCAATGAAATAAGATTGTGCAAGCAAGCAGACAAAAGACAGCCAGACAGATATAAAAAGAAAAGGAAGAAAGTGAAGCAATACTGATACTTCTTAATAACCTGAATAAGAAATCAATTATTGAAAAAGCTTTAGTTTTTTCACATGGTGATATATCCTATTTTTTAATATGGTGAAAATAGGTTAACTGTAAAACATTTATTTATAAATTGAATGCTTATTTTAGATATTTTTTAATAATAGGGATATTTAAAAGACACAATTGAAGAGAAAAAGCCATTATTTTTATCAAAATTCAATTGCACAGCAGGGATGCATTGTATGAACAGCAGTTAGTTGATTATTGAGTCAACGTTTACATAATTATTTGTAAACTGTAAATGGCCTTAGGTATTTCAGATCACAGATCAATAAATTGCAGTAAGTGAACTGTCACTTTCAGACTTTCATAATGTTAACTAAGGATAAAGTAGGCGGTCTTTTCCCACCTTATTTTATATAATATATATATATATTTCTGTAGAATTCAGGTTTGCCAAAGCAGTGCTCTGTGTTGAAAGCATGAAGGAAGACCCACTCACCCCTATAGTGCAGAATAAATCATTAATGAGACACACAGAAGTAAAAATCATGTGTTAAATTATATTTGTATATGTTGTATTTAGTATTACAGGCATGGTCTAAAAAAGAGATCACAACGGATCACAGTTCAAATCCCACATGAGCATCTCCATCTCCAAAATAACCACCAAAAAGTAAGAGTGAAGACATTGCTTAATTTGTCTTCTGCCAACCAATCAAGTAAGGGTGGGGCCCTGGTTTCAGTACCAACCTGGCACTGGTGGCTTATACCTGTAATTCTAGCAACTGAAGAAACTAAGAGCTGAGGATGTGGCTTGAAGCTACTCCAGGCAGGAAGGGCCATGGGACTCTTCAATTAAATTCCAAACACACACACACACACACACACACACACAAACACACACACACACACAGAGAGAGAGAGAGAGAGAGAGAGAAAGAGAGAGAGAGAGAGAGAGAGAGAGAGAGAGAGAGAGAGAGAGAGAAAGAGTGTGTGTGTTCTGGAACTGGAGCTGTGGCTAAAGAGGTAGAAGGCTAGTCCTGAGCAAAAAAAGTTCAGTGACAGCACCCAGGCGCTGGGTTCAAGCTTCAGGACCAGCACAAACAACAAAAGTACCACCACCACTAACAACAACAACAGTAATACAAGAAAAGCCCTGTTTTGTAAGATCATAGAGAATAACCCCAATTAGTCAAAAGTTGGTGAGTCTCTAATGCAGTTTATATCTTTCTCATTAGATCTCTAAATTGTACTTTTTTCTTCCCAGGATCACTACTAGGTTTTTATTTATTTATTTATTTTAGAATGCTGAGACCTAGTGCTGGTGGCTCCTACACAACCCAAAATATGAGGATCTCAGTTTGAAAGCCAACCTGAGCAGGAAAGTCCTTGAGACTCTCACCTCCAATTAGCCACTAAGAAAAAAAAAAAGTAAAAAGTTATAGCTCAAGTGCTGGAGAGCAAAAATGCTCAGGGACAGCACTCAGGCTAAGTTTAATGCACAGGACAGATGGACAGACAGACACGGACACAGACACAAGGACAAAAACACACCAAAAATGTTGACAGTACTTTACTGACCCCCAAAATTATAAAGTAATTATTACTAATGAATGCAAATCTCTTGACAAAAGTGACTTGTTATGACTACTTATGTTTCACTTCTCCTTTTATTGGTCTCTTGATTTACATGAGATACAAGAAAATAAATAAATAAAAAGGAGACTGGGGAAGAAAACTGGTAAGAAAAGAAAAGGTGAAGAAAAAGAAAGAGGAAGAGTTAGAGAAGGAATGGATATTACACAGCAAGGCAAGATGCAGAGGAAGCACAATAAAAACGATTTAAGAAAAATAAGAAAGCTAAGTTAATATTAAACATTTGAAGGAAACAGGGGAAATAAGTTTTGAGTCTGAAATGTTAGTAAACTATGCTTCTCACATACTGCAAATTACTTGAAAGTTCATCTTCAAAGACTTATGGAATGTTAACACTACTTTGAAATGCAAAATAGATTATTGATTACTATTCATAGGTTTTTCACTTTCTTTGCAAGGAGATCTTCAACAACTTCTATGCCTTTGTATGGCTAACAAGTCTTAGTAATTTTCCAGGCAATGAAGACAGCTTTGCTCATCGTTAGGAAGGAATATATTCAAAATAAAAACTACCTGGGACTCTTTGATCAATGGACAATAATGCAACTGGTTTAGGAACTCCTTTGATTCCCATATCTATATCTCATTCTTTCCTTCAGTTATTACACTCATTTTTTAATGAGTGCTTCAGAAGGGGTCAATTCCAAAATTTCTAAAGGGACAACATTGATCAATATGCATTGTACGGACACACAAAGTTGAACTGAAACCTCTTTGCACAACTGCTTGAAGATAAAAATAATTTTTTAAAAATAGGATATTATGGAGGAGTAAAAATAAATTGTATACGAAGTCTCTGTTCAAGTTCACCATAACTGATAAGACTAGTAGGCAAAAAGCACACAATTGGTGATTTTTCCAAGAATGTATGGTAAAATAGAGCATATATTTTAGAATGAAAAAATGGAATGAGAAATTGAACTAATGTTACTTAAGATGTTTCATAATTGAAGACCTAAATGTATATTTTACATTAGCTACCTTTTTAAGATAAGAAGTAAAAGTAATGGCTCTCCTAAGCAATATAAAATGGACCTATTTTAAATGTTATTTAACTCACAGGGTAAGTAGACAGAAGTTATAATTACTGAAAGGTGAATTTGAAGTTCAGATATAACGATAGGCTATAATCTACAAAGGAAAAAAAAAATTTTCCCAGAAGGAAGAGTGTGGAAGTTAACTGGAGCCTACACTGACAAGATATAATTTGTATATAATACATGTTATTTGTATTTTTACACATGCACGCACGTACACACTTCCCTTTCTCTTTCCTAATGTGATCATTGTTTTATATTTTGAACTTAAAACAAAATTGAACTGAATTTTTCATTTGGTCTAATCAATTGACCTAATCTTTGAGGGGCTATCTCCTCTTCCTGCATAACCTACCTTTTAGACCCTACAAAGAAATGTGCAAGGGTTTGATGGAGAGCTAGGATCTCTACTTAAATAGAATAAATGCATTATTTATTAATAAACTAATTTAGTAGCTATCATTTTATTAAGATTGCATTAACTAATCACAATCTTATTTCTTTATTGTTCAAGAGAAAAGATGATTATTTTCAGTGTTCTAAACAGATTTAGAAGGGATGGTTTTTGCTTCAACATAATACATATTTCTCTTTATTCCGTAGATCATTTTCTTGTAACTCCAATACAAATTGGATATTTTTTCAAATCAAATATTATAGAGAATTGCAAATATTCACATTCTGATTACCTCTGTGCTTTCATTGTCTTTATAATGAGACTCTTATTAGAACATTATATTCCCTCAGGTTTGTATTTTGGATAGAAGCATTGCTGAATTAAAATGCTCCTCTTATTCATTTTAAAAAGTCAAGCAGATTATCACGTTGACCTCCTGTCTTAAAAATCCTTCAGGCATACCTTCATTACCAACGTATTTTAGGCTGTTCTTCTTTATTCTTTACTTTCATCCTATTTACTTCCTGGTTTGCAGACACCTGCCTCCTCACTGTGACCTCATATCATAGAGATGGAATGTGAGTAAGATCCCTTTTAATTAAGATACCAATCCCATTGTGAGAGCTGACGTGATCTTACCTACCTCCCAAAGGAGTAACCTCATAAAGGTTCAGGGTTTTAACAACTTTTGAATAGATTTCATTCTGTTCCCAGCCGCTTAAGCTCATTCCATCCAATCCAAAATACCTTCTTCAGACCAATCAGACCCAACATGGTAATTGAATTCAGCATCAACTTAAAGTCAACTTTATATACCCATGCAACTGAAAGTATGATTATTCCTGAACTGAAACTTCTCCAGCTGTGAACAAATGAAACTGGGCAAGTAATGTGCTTCCAAAATATCAGAGTGGAATAAGCACAGCACAAACCTCCTATTCTAAAAGGGAGAATAGATATGAAAGAAGAAGTGATGATTCTCCATGGGCTTTTGAAACTGAAATTAAGGCTCCATTCTTGGAATTAGGAAGGGACTCTCATATCTGGATTGCCTTTGAAATCATATTATCTTTTTTTTAAAGAACACAAAAAAGTAGTGGCTAATGATCCTGTAGAATCCAGAATGCCTGAAACTGTATTTCATCCAGTCTCTGTCTCTGTCTTCTAGTTAAATTTGGATGTATCTTCGCTGGAATAATTCTGACTCCATTTTTTTTTTTACTGGGTAAATCCATTTTTATTAACTGCTGGAAACACTTCCATTTTTTTTCATTTGTTTTCTGATTTGAGGTAAAACCATTAAACAGCTCACAAGAAAATACAATGACTTTCACTACAGTCACAAGAGTATGAAACCTCACTAGTTGTTCTTGTAATACTTTTACAAATTTATACAACTGGAGCGTCTACTTAAGCTAGGTTTAGTGTTAATCAAAACAGTATTAGCAGAGACCAAGACACCTGACTCATACTTTCACAGTGGCTATAGCTTTGTAACAATGCTGCTACCTTTCGAATATACTTTCAAAACTACCTGGCCGATACCATGCTTCATTACTCTTCTTCAGGGATGCAGGAAGGCTCTGAGGGCCTGGTTCCTGTTCTTTGCCCCTTTCAGATTGAACATTTTGTCAAATGATCAAATCACTGTGGCCTTACTATGGACATTGGGAAGTCAGTGAGAAAATCCCCTGTGTGGACTTAGGGTTTTCTAAAGGTGTATTTTGGAATGTTCAGATCCCGTGTTAATCCAAGCTGTAGATGCCTATGTTTGGAAGGGTGTCCGTGTGTCCACATGTGCACAAGGACAATGTAGAAGTCCATAAACAGAGCAAATACGTTTTCCCCAACTGATCTCGGCACTGAGCTTTCATTTTGTTCACTGGGTGCCTCACTTTAAGCCATAGTTAACCTTTGGGAACACTGCAGATTTGCTTTAGAGGTAGATAAAACAGAAATCATGCAGTTAAGTCAATTGAGGAAAGAGGATTTGTTGGTACATATGCCTCATGAGGTCAGAAAGAATGACATTGCCCCATTCGTAAGGAAATGGAAGGACTTGGAAAAAATTATACTAAGTGAAGTGAGCCAGACCCAAGGAAACATGGACTTTAGGGTCTCCCTCACTTGGAATAATTAGCACAGGTTTGGGCTATTCACAGCAGCGGATCACAGAACCCAATAGCTATGCCCTTATGAACACATAAGATGATGCTAAGTAAAATGAACTCCATGTCATGGAAACGACTGTTATACCACTGTTGGAATTACTTTCAACATGACACTTGAAACGGTAGCTTCTAGTGTTGATGATCCTTTTGTATCCTCTTCCTGTGGTTGTACCCGCACTATCACTGTATCTCATCTTAGTACCTGACTTCAAAAGCAATACTTGCAAAACTGTTTGGTGTAAACCAACTGAACAGCTCATGGGGGGGGGGGGGAGAGGGGAAGGAGGGAGGGGGGAAGGAGGGAGGAAGAAACAAACAGTACAAGAAATGTGTCCAATGCCTAAGGTATGAAACTGTAACCTCTCTGTACATCAGTTTGACAATAAAAAAATATTTTAAAAAATACAGTGAGTACATTTCTTAACCAACTTGTTACCTCCTCCCTAATTTTTCCCCTGCTTCCCCCCTCCCCAGTTCCCTCTCCCCCATGAGAGGTACAGTTGGTTAACACCATAAGGTTCTGTACATATTACTGTTACATTGGTTTGACTTTTTATCCTTTGTCTCTCTATTTTGGGGTTCCCTTTCCCTTTCCTAATTCCAATACATGTATATACAATATCCAGAGTATTAAAATCAGTTACAGTGCTATCAGGGGTAAAACCATATGAAGGGGATACATAAAAAGAAGAAAAAAACAAGAAGGGCATGGATTCACATGGCATGTTGAAAATAACTACAACAGTGATGTATACTTGTCTTTATAACTTGAAGTTCATTTTGCTTAGCATTATCTTATGTATTCATACTGGCATAGCTCTTAAGCTATTGTAATCTTCTAGTACTGTTCTAGGCACATACTAATTATTCCCTATGAAGGGAACCATAGAGTCCATGTTTCTTTGGGTCTGGCTCACTTCACTTAGTATGGTTTTTTTTCCCATTTCCTTATAAATGGGGCAGTGTCATTCTTTCTGATAGAGGCATAGAATTACATTGTGTACATGTACAACATTTTCTTGATCTACTCATCCACTGAGGGCCATCTGGGTTGGTTCTATATTTTAGTAATGACAAATTGTGCTGTGATGAATACAGTTGTGCCAGTGGGCTTAGTGTGGTCTTGCTTGTAAACTTTTGGGTAGATGCCCAAAAGTGGGGCAGTTGGGTCATAGGGGAGCTCTATGTTTATCCTTCTGAGGAACCTCCATACCACCTTCCACAGTGTTTCAACAAGTTTACACTTGCACCAACAATGTAGTAGGGTTCCTTTTGGCCACACCCCCTCCAGCATTTGTTATTATTAGTTTTCCTGATAAGGGCCATTCTTTGTAGGGTGAGGTGAAATCTCAGTGTAGTTTTGATTTACATTTCTTTTATCGCCAGTGAGATAGAGCACTTTGAATAGACAACATTTTTATTAATTTTGATGTTTTGTTTCTTTACTTTTGTTCAACAATTAACTTTTTTCTCTCATTTGCATTTCACTTGAAGTAGTAAGGAGGAACAATCTTACTTTTTTCTTTAATGCTTTGCTTAGAAATGTCTTTAGCCAAATATCTAGTTTTATCTTCCATGAGTTACAACTTGTACAAACTCTAGAACATAGTTCAGCTAAGTTACTTGTCCTTTTATAGCAACAGTCATATTTCCTTGTTACCATTAACAAGTTTGCACCTCTGAGATCTCATAAGGATAGCCTTTTATATCCATATTTCTAAAATACAATACATACTTCCTTCCTACCCACAAACTATTGAGTTCCAAAGATACTTCCACATGTTCACGTATTTGTTACAGTAGCCTCATATTTTTACTAATATCTGTATTAAAGTTTTCCAAAGAAACTTTACCAACAAATATATATGTACATATATACATATATATAGAAATATATATATGCATACATATGTATATATATATATATGAAATTGGCTTATCTATCTTAGCAAGCTGGAGACTGAGGAGAACTGATGTTATTGTCCCAATATAAAAACTAGAGTCATTATACTAACTACATATGTGAAAGTAGAACTATGAAAATTGAGGGAGTAGGTGGAATTAGAATAAATGGAAAAATGGATGTAAAGAAGGGTGAAAGTGATGAAAGGGATGACATTGATCAAGACTCATTTAAGGACAGTGATCAAGACTATTTAAGGAAAATTTAAAAAATGATTTTTTTTGGTTGGTCCTAGGGCTTGAATGATGGATGGGTCTGAGTGCTTCCCCTGAGCTATTTAACTCAAGGCTGGCACTCTACTTGAGCCACAGTGTCTGTCACTTTGGTTTTCTGGTTGATAATTGGAGATAAGAGTCTCATAGACTTTGCTCCCTTGGCTGGCTTTGAACTGCAATCCTCAGATCTCTGCCTCCTAGCAGCTAGGATTACAGGTGTGAGCCATCAGACCCAGTAAAAAGGATTATTTTTTTTAAAGATCCAATAATTCAATTTGAGTTAGAAAGCCCCAACTCAATAGAGTCAGGCAAGTGTAAGTTCCTATTATTAAGAGAAGAACCAGCATTTTTGCTCCTTTTGGACCATTAGCTGGTTAGAAATATCTATCTTTATTTGGCAGGGAAATCTTTACTCGGCCTGCCAAGTAACATATTTTATTTTATCAAAAACAAATGCAGGATAACATTTATCCAAATATTTAGATACCTTGTGACCTGGTAGCTCCTAGCTGGAAGCTCAATGTTAAAAGATCTTAACATGAATGGAAAAGGAGGTGGGGTCATCTTCACAGGGCCTTGTGTATTAAAGAATTTGGACTTTTTCCTAAAGATAATGACAAACTTTTGGAGAATTTTTAAAACAAGAATGAAATAATCTGGTCACAACAATAAAATACAGTGACATGAGCCCAGTTCAAGTTGTAGAGCACATACGTAGCAGCACAAGATACTGAGTTCAAACTGCAGCAGCATCAAAGGCCAAAAAGTCATAACCTAAGTTTTTAGTGAAGAAAGGCAAACAAGAAGGTGGTATTATAATAGTTGTGGTTTGCCCCCAACTTTCTCCATGGACAAAGTATAGTGAGAGTTTGACTTGATATAAGGAAATCATAAGAAAGAAACATAAAAAGTAAAATAAAATAAAGGCCAGGCACCATTGGCTCCTCATACCTGTAATCCTAGCTACTCAGGAGGCTGAAATATGAAGATTGAGGTTCAAAGCCAGCTCAGGCAGGAAAGCCCATGAGACTCCAGAAGTAACACTGTGACTCAAAGTGGTAGAGCACCAGCCTTGAGCTGAAGAGCTCAGGGACAGCACCCAGACCCAGAGTTCAAGCCCCATGTCTGAAGGAAAGAAGGACGGAAGGATGAAATTTTGAACAGAAGATGATTACTTTGTTGTTGGTCTGAGGTCCAAAAAAGGACTCTAGCATGGGTTTATTTACTGAGTGGACTGATAATATGGAATACAGAAAAAATAAGTAAAAGGCCAGGAATGACAATACATGTCCAAAATTCCATTTCGTTAGGAGGTTGAGTCAGGAGGATTATGATAGGAGTCCAACCCTGGCAAAGTTAGTTTGAGATTCTATCAAACATAAAAGAAAAGTGAATGTAGGCATAGCTCAAGTAGTTAAATTCCTGACCAATTAGCATTAGGCCCTATGTTCAATGCCTAATAACACACGGAGGAAAAGGACGAGAGATCAGAGAAGGAGGAAGAGGAGGAAGTGATGAGGGGAAAAGGAAGAAGAGAAATGAGAGAACAGAAAGATGAGTGAAAAACAGAGACACAGAGAGATGATCCTCTGAAACCACATCCATTTTAGAAAAGGAAGAGGCACCAGAGCTACCTTTTCTAAGGAGTTTGCTTTATCTTTTGATGATGCTATGTGGATTATTTTGCATTTGTCAGCAAGACCATATATTTACAGGATCTTTCTCGAGTTTGGCTGCAGCTGTGGAAGTGCATGATGGGGTGCTGCAGAAAAAGAGGTTAAGCAAAATAATCAATCCATGTCAGAATTTATTAAAATCAGGAAAATTTTCCAATGCCAACAGGATATTGAAGATGAGAATAATTAAGTGAGCTCTAGAGGCAAATGAATTATTGATTACTCACAAATATCAGTTCTAAGAAGATAAAGATAAATGTCTTAATTTTTTTCCTACTGAGGATAAATAGACAACCCTTCTTTTGTGTAATTTTGAATTTTATTATCTTGAAAAGTTATCACACTATTGCAGACAGAAACAACATAATTGGTATCTTATTTGACAGCTTTATGCTTGTGTATATGGACATATATGTTCCATTAAAGTCTACTCCCTTACTGTTTTCAAAATTAGTTTAAAATTCTGTGAAATAAGCTCTCGATAGCTTAGGATACATTTTCAACCTACCTTCAGGATTCATGGTTTGAGGCTATCATGTTGTCATCAGTTTATCTTATTTCCCTGAGCATTGTTCTAGTGTTTGATTATTCACATTTATTTTTTAAATTTATCTTCATGTATTTTGACCACTGCCTTTATTATCCACTGACATCAGTACCTTATGCAATTGAGTGGTAAAGAATTTTTCCAGAAAAAAAATAGATTCTAATTTCTCAATATTTGCATCTAACACGAAGGATTCTCATCCTTGACACTGTGGGCACCAGATAATTCTTTCTTGTAAGAACCTGTTGTGTGCAATAGTGGTGTTCAGGAGCATTCTTTGTCTCTACAGTTGCTGTTGAGTCTCAAAAAATTCTTTCAAAAAGTACCTATGTTACTCAATTGACAAAATTGCCCATGAAAAAAACATTGTTTTAGAGGATTGAAATGGACCATAAGAATATAATGTTGCATAATGTTAGCAGTGATAAGCTGTGTGAAGTCAGGTTGGTACTGGAGCTGTGGTAGAAGAGGCGGAGGTAACAGGAGTTCTAATGTTTTCTTGTCAAGGACACCAATCTACATAGTGTGGAGATGTAAAAGCCCTATTTCTCTTTTCACAGATGCTTATCATTCACTGAGAGCTTGTCTGTGAAATTGCCAATTAAGGCAAGAGCATGATATATTATTTACACGATTAAATTATTTCTGGCTCCTGACTATTTACAAAATGCCACAGTCACAGTAAGATGTTTTTTGAATATGTCAAGAATCTCAACTGAATAGAGTATTTATAGCTTCAAATGGACTATCACATGTTATTGATTTCACTGCTCCATATCTGCCTCTGGGTGACACAAAGATCAATAAGTCACACAGGCCCTCTGTGGGTGATTGGAGGGCATATTTATTTAAAACCATCTGTTAATTTCTGTTTATTACATTATTTAATCTATCTTATGGCAAGTCTGTCAATTTTATGGGTTTGAGAATTGTCAGGATGCTGAATGGAAGCTGCTCAGACACTGCCATTGATGTCAAAGCAGTGGACCGTGAGGAATCTTAGGCGCCAGTTCAGGCTCTGCTACTCACTAGAGCGTCCTGAGCAAATCATTTCACCTCTCAGCATCTTCTCTTAGATGAAGACTCTTGTACCTTTTTTACTTACTGCCAGCATTTCTATGTGTACTACCTGTAAAATCATCTATTAAAATGTTATAAGAATATTCTTTCTTTAAACATCAGAGCAGCAATTAGGATGATTTGTTTTCCTCACATACTATTTGAAGCCAAGGAAGAATACATCATGATTTCTTCACTTCATGTTCTTTCCATTCATCTTCTTATCTGCTTAGGCATTTCAGGTCCTTAACCACAGGAATCAATCTCCCTTTATTTTTCTAGAATATTACCCCCCCACACCAAGTACTGAAATCTCCATAGTATTTAATGTCTGATGTGGCCTCATCAGAAAGATGGGGCAACTAAATACAATGGGTTCAAATCTTCTTGAGTGCTAACACACTCAACTAGAATGACATGAAATATCAAGGAGCAGTCAATGAAAGAGGGAAAGAAGATGCATTATTTTCAGTGAAGAAGATCACTGGAGTTGCTTTCCAAGTAAGGTTTTCCACAAACAAGGGAACAAGGGAGGATTTTATTCCGTGGGTTTCTATATAAGTATGAATTAAAGCATATATAGCATATTCATACAATAATGGTGTCCACATTGTTAAATACGCTTGGTTTAAGTTGAACATATCTAAGCATGCTTACTTTAAAAATCGTAGTGTACTCCTTCTAAAAATAGAGTGTAGTTATCTCTTCTCATTGTCACTCCCTGGATCCCAAGAAAAGTTATTACTCTAGCTGTTCTAAATATTGATGCCATAAGTATGAACTACCCCCAAATAATTTCCCTGTCTGAGACTGATACCAGTGTGGATAGGAAGAAGCAAATGCCACTGGCCCTGCCAAATCTGAGTCTTCCCGTTTGAGAATGCACATGATTAACAACTCTACCCCATCAAGCTTGAGCCTGCTGTGTGTGTGTGTGTGTGTGTGTGTGTGTGTGTGTGTGTGTGTGTGATGAGGAAGAGGCTCAGCTAGCACTTCTACTGTCAGACTCTACCTCCCTCTGCTACTTTAATCAGCCACTTAATGTCCCTGAAGAATTATGTGGCTATAGAATAGTTGAATATATTGGCTGCTTCTGATGAATTGAGAAGATGTGTAGAAAAGTATTAGCATAGTGCATGGGAGGTAATAAACTCAGATTCTTATAATTGATTCCTAGTAATAATGACCAAAAATGGGGAGAGAAGGGAAAAATACTATTTCTCTCAAGTCTTACATTTGTGTAGTGATTATTTGCAGTTTATTTATAAAAAAATGTTTCAAATATAACCATTGCTTCTGTTTTTCTTTTATGTCTCTAATTTGGCCCCATGTTCCAGATGGTCATCTGATGTTTTAATTGGCTTTGGTGGCTTTCACAAACGATTTTATAAAGCTAAAAAAAGGATGTAAAAATACAGATAAAAAAACACAGCTATCATTTAGATGAGGCAATGTTATGGAAAAAAATCCCATGAGTGCAAGGATGCAACAAGAACTTTCATCTGAGGAGAGTAGTTTTCCATCTTGCATGTATCATTTTGATAGGATATGGCCTAGATGTTAGAATATTTAAAATACTCATTAGGTAAATGTAATGTCATTACCCACTGAAATCCAGATACATCGTTTGAAAATCCACCTATGTAGAAAGAAAGTATTTCTACTACAAATCAGGTTCACATGGGTAGGGATCTTGAGTTAACTGACAGTAAGCATATTAGCAGGAGAAAAAACAATTTTTATGTATGAGCATGTGCAAGTATTTATTGACTGGTAGCCATCTTGAAATGTGTGTGTCATTTTAACACACATTTTCTTTTTAGGCCTGCTCGTAAGAGCAAATGAAACCCATGAGGCTTTCGATACTAATGAGAATGGGCAGTCTGTGTCCATGGCAGCTGCATTCACAGCAAACTCCCACGCAGGGGTTAATGGGAGTTAGATTGTGAGGGCATTCTGCTTAACTCAGATAAGGAATATGCCCCTAAGATTTCTTTTTCATCTTTGGTACCTCAAATGTTTACACTTTAAAATATTCTTTATTCCAAAGTGTGACCCTTTTATATCAGGTAACTCTGAAATGTAGAGATATGTAGAATGAACTATAACCATGTCACAGCAGCAAGTGTTACTGGTGTGGCACCACTGAGTGCTTCTCTGTCCTAATTTTGTAGTCCAGGTCGCGTAATTTGTTCAATGTCAACAGCTAATGAATAGAAGAGCCAGGACTAACTCAGGTTTACCTGACTTCAGGGCAAGGCTGTTTGTAACATGCTTTAGTTATCACTGAGTCCATTTTCAGTTCTACTGAGGTTAATAAGCTAATTAATTTATTTTTCCTTAGTAAGATTCTCACATGTAGTTGTTTCTTATTTCTTCTATTTTGGATAAAATCAAATTTATATTTCTATTGCTTTCTTTCCCACCCCATCCCCCCTTATCCTTACTCCAGCTTGATCTCTGGGCCTGAGCATGGTCCCTGAGCTTCCTTTGCTCAAGGTTAACACCCTACCACAGCACTACTTCTGGCCTTTTCTGAGTAGTTTACTGGCAATAAAAGACTCATACTTTCTTACCTGGGCTGGCCTTGAACCATGACCTTCAGATCTCAGCCTCCTGAATAGCTAGGATTACAAGGATGAACCACCAGAGCCTGGCCTGTTTTTTGTTGTTGTTGTTGTTGTTTGTTTTTTGTTTTGTTTTTGGTTGTTGTTGTTTGGTTGTTGTTTCTTGTTTGATCATTTTTAACTGGGCTTGAGTAAATTAACTATATTACAAAACATTTAACTTGAGTACAGAAATTTACTCAAAGCAGCTAACACAATTCTTTTCTGTCCTCCCCTTTCTAAATCTCATTCTCCTTGCCATATGGGAAAAATAAAATGGAACTGGAGTTTTTAGAATTTCCAAATCTTTCTCCTCTCTTTCTCCACCTCTCTCTCTTCGTCTGATGACTAATATGAGCTCTAACCTTAGTTTATGATCCACAGAGATTCTATGTGCAAAGTTTCATCACTTCTCTTTCTTCTTCCTGTAAAAATGATGAAGAAATTACATCTGCTTAGGCATTCCTTAACTGAACTTGAACAAGCTTTTGATTATGAGCTTCCTTTGTAGATAAGGCCAAAATGATGATGTGAATAAGTATATTCAACTCTCTTGACAACAAAAGAAAATTGTATAGTTTATTTGAAAAGATACCTTTTCCTGCAGTAAGAGAAATGTATTGAATCCAAGCTTGTATATGGCAAGTTTAAAATATGACTCCTTTGAAATCAGATCATGCTACCTTTCTCAGTTGGTCCTCAAATTCACGATCTTCTTGATGAAATCTTCCAAGTAGCAGGGACTAGTGGGACATCCCACTGTGCCTGCCTCAATCAAGGGATGATCTTAATAACATTTCTTTTGAGGTTATTTGATTTGGGCCCCAAGGTAGTAGTAGAGTTTGAGCCCGAGGCCAACACTTGCTAGGTAGAGACTAAATGCTGAGCTATGCTCTCAGCCCTGATTTTTTGCTTGCTTTTTGGAGAGGGTAGGGTTTCATATCCTGCTGGACCAAGTGCCTGTACATAATACAACTGTGTTAGGCTTCTGAGTAACTGGGAAAAGAAAACATGGGGATTGTCTCTTGCTTCTTACTGAGACAGAGTCTCTTGGATTTGTTTATTTCTGCTGAGTTAGCCTGGAACTCTGACCACAACCATCTGAGCCTTGCATGTTGCTAGTATTCCAGGCAGAGACCTCAGGGACTGGACTCTACCTCAATAAAAACAAAACAAAACAACAAACCTTTTGATCAAAGCTGAAGGAATAATATCAACTTGTTATTCAATGAAAAGATGTCTGTAGGTATCAAAAGTGTTAGGCATTTGTGAGGTCTAACTTTTAGGTTTAGACAACTGAGTGAATCAGAGTGAATAGCCATCAAGCCACATTGACTCCCCTGGTCCAAGCTTAACTTTTGACAGTGTGATCATGGCAAACAGCTGGACAGGAGCCTGCTATTCTCTTGTGCCAACAGTTGGTACATTTAAAAAAATTCTTGGCAATTTGGTGGAATGGGTAGAAGGATATTTTACATAAAAATAGATGGGCAGGAAGAGGTATCATTTAGTTTCCTTTGATCTGCTGTCCCAAAGTTCATGCCAATTGCAAAGCATAACACTATGGAAAAGGAAAATAAATACAAATTCTTAATTGTATTCATTTTCGGATTTTGCAAATGGCTTTTAAAAGCTCCAACGGCAGTTCTATTTTAGGTGTTTCTCAACATCCTGTCTTAATGGAATCATTTAGGATTGTAATATTTCAATTTTTATTTTCAAAGGAGTCCATTTAAATCTTTCCTGATTGAGCTATCTCACTGTTTAAGAACTTCAGGATTGTTCATATTCTGAAAGTCTTGTAGAGACTGATTTCTTAAAGCAAGAATTCATTTATAATAGTTTATGGTAAACCTCGTATTCTCCCTAACAAATGGATGACAAATTATGTTCATAGACTTTTCTCATACCAAATTCACCATCATTTACTTATAATCCAAAGTAATTTGGCTTTTTTTTTCCTGGCATATCTGGGATGAAATTGACGCCTAGCCATGAAGGTGGATAAATAAACTTCTTTGGTTGGGTTCTAAGAGAATTGAATGTCATTTTCCTTCCTGTTCTTTGTTTTTCTAAATTCAGCTAAAAAGTATTCTCTCCAACCTTTCGTATGATTGTAGAGAGAAAAGCATCAGTTTAATCCTATAGCAGAGTAATCCTGATTGTTTTCACAAGTGATGCTAGTTTACACTCCAGTCTACCTTTAGTGTAAACATGCGGTGGTCCAGTGGACAAGATTTCTTTTCTCTTCTTCCTTCTACTACACTACTTTCTTCTATGACATAGATCTGCAGTACTACATTCTAATACCGAATCTCTCATTGCCTCCTGGAAAATATATGTGTACACATTAACATCTACAAATACTATATAGATGCTTCTCCATTTTATTTTATCCTGGCAATTGATGTATTAAGATTATTGTGTCTTTGCTCTTAGGACATAGGTATTTTTTTTTCCTAATAATACCTGGGGATATTTTCCTAATTCTTCCCTCCCCCTGAATTTTATCTGTTTTGTTAACAATTTGGTGTGTTCATTCCCTCTGAGTAAATTTTGCTTTAAAATTCTGTTAATGGTTCATCAGAGAAATAATATTACTACTTTTCCCAGCTAAAATGTAATCTTGGCCCAGCCATACCAACAATTTGAACATCTTAAATCATAATCCTCTGCTCCTACCCAAGGAAGCAGTTGCTAGGCATTTTTTAAAAATTTTCCTGATCATATATTGAATTAGAAGAATTTTCAACAACATCTGAGAACCAGGAGCCATTTATTTTTCTGCCCAGGGTGTAATGGCTTCTGAAAGTGATTTGTACCTGTGTATGATACCATCATTCATACAGTAATCAGCAGAAGCAGGCATTTGATAGGTGGATGCTCTCTTGTGACCTGGATGCATGCTCCAGGGACAACATACTTTCTGTATGGCCATGTCAAGTGTGTGTGTGTGTGTGTGTGTGTGTGGCTTTGGTGGCTCATGTCTATAATCCTAGCTACTCAGGAGAATCTAAATATCAAGTTTGAAGCTAGTTCAGATGGTAAAGACGTTAGGATTCTTTTTTTCTTTAAATTTAATTTTATTTTAAAGTTATGTCTTAAATTTATGTCCAAATGAATATTTCCCTTCAATAATTTTGTATGGGCCATATATTTTTCCATTATACATTTTTATTTATTTTTTCTTTATTGTCAAAGTGAAATACAGAGAGGTTACAGTTTCATATAAAAGGCAGTGAGTACATTTCTTATTCAACTTGTTAGCTCCTCCCTCATCCCTCTTCCCCCCCACCCATGAGTTGTACAGTTGTTTACACCAAATGGTTTTGTAAGTATTGCTTTCGGAATGGTTTGTGTTTTGTCTCCTTTGTCTCTTGATTCTGGTATTCCCTTTCCCTTCCCTAGTTCTAATACCTGTATACAGTATATAATATACAGTATCCAGGGTACTAAGATCAGATACAGTGATAGCAGGGGTAAAACCACCGGAAGGGAATATGAAAGAAAAAAAAAGAGAAAAAAGGGTACAGTTTTACATGGCATGTTGAAAATAATTACAACAATGATGTACCACTTGTTTCCATAACACGGATCATTTCGCTTAGCATCATCTTATGTATTCATATGGGCCTAGCCATCGGGCTCTTGTGATCCTCTGCTGGGACTAACCTAAACATGTACTAATTATTCTGTATGAGGGAAACCATAGTGTCCATGTTTCTTTGGGCCTGGGGATTCTTTTCTCAATTTAATGAGCAAAAAAGCAAGAATCAGAGATGTGGCTCAAGTGGTAGAATGGTAGCCTTGAGTGAAATATCTGAGCAAGAGCTTAAGGACTTAAGTTCAAGCCTCAGTACTGGCACAGGCACCCATGCATGTGCGCCGTGCACATGCGCACTCACATACACAACACACCCACGCTCACTCCACCTCCTTGGTTAGTGACAGGCATTATTCAGGTACATGGTTACATCCTTTTGTGTGTAGAACTGGAAACCTTTTCTCCAAGTCACAAATATTGGATTTTTGGCATGTTTGGAATACTTGTAATTTATCTCTGATAAATAAAAGTACGATGTATGCAGTGTTTCAAACTACCGAGTCAATATTAATGAATTTCAAAAATTATGTAAAAATTTATAACACTGTTTTGTCATCACAGCACCAACATTAATATTGGTAGATGCATCATTTACTCTTATTGGGGTCATTTAACTATCTGGATTATTAATTAAATCTAGGTGAAAATAGAATGTTTGTCTATTCTGTGTAATTTTTGTGACCGTAACTCATCAAAGAGAGGGACTTGAAATGCAGTGCCTATCTTGGCATATTATTGAGTAACTATTATATTTTACACTGTCCTATGGCTGGCAGGTATGTGGCACAGAGGCCAGCAGCCAAAAGTCTGCAGGAGAGATTCAGAGTCCCAACGCACATTCAGCAGCCAGGAAGCTGGCATGGCAAATGCTAGACTTTCTCCATCAAAGGCTCATATTTAGGATAAAGATTAATAGAATGATATTGCTATACTACCTACCTTAGAAAACAAAATACAAATTACAGGATGTGATCATGTAAAATATGTAAGTGCAATATATATGGGCAGGTAAAGTAATTAATAATTGTAATTAACTATTTCTTTTCTTTTTTTCTTTATTTATTTAGCCAGTCCTGAAGCTTGAACTGAGGGTCTGAATGCTCTCCCTGGCTTTTTTTGCTCAAGGCTAGTACTCTGCCACTTGAGCCACAGTGCTACTTCCAGCATTTTTTGTTTATGTGGTGCTGAGGAATCGAACCCAGGACTTCATGCATGCTAGGCAAGCACTCTACCACTAAGGCACATTCCCAGAACATTTATTCATTTTTTTTTGCATAACTCTCTATTGCTTTTACTAGATTGATAAGGAAACTTAATAAAACCTGTAAGTTCCTGGGCAGACTGACTCCTTCCTCTGATTTTCTTCTTACTTTCTTTTCTTTCCTTTTTATTGTCAAAGTGATATACAGAGGGGACACAGTTACATACATAAGGCAATGAGTACATTCCTTGTCAAACTTGTTAGCTCCTCCCTCATTTTTCTCCGTCTTTCCTTCCTCCCCCCCAGTTGTATACATTGTTTACAATACATAGTTTACAATACATTGTCGTCTAAGTCATAGGCAAAGATTTTCCTGTTAGATGGTAGAAATAAAATGGACAAAGATACATTCACTGTGCAGCGAAGTTATAAAATATAGTTGTAATTTTGTTCTGAAATTTCTTGGGTCGCTTGAAATTAAAATAATCAAATAAAATTTTGAGGAACGATAACAAATTTGTACCTAGGATTTTTTTTTTTGTTTGAAGAAAAGATTAATGTTATAAAAGTCTGGGCATGTTAAATAATATTAAGGGCAACAGCCAGACACTGGTGACTCACACCTGTAATCCTAGCTTCTCAAGAACCTGAGATCTGAGGACCATGGTTGAAAGTCAGCCTGGCAGTTTTGCAACAAAAAAGGTGAGAGTAGTGCTGGGGCGCTAGGGATGACCTTGAACAAAAAAAGCTCAGAACAGTGCTCAAGCCCTCAGTCCAAACCCCAGGAATGGAGTGAAAATGATTGATATCTATAACTTCATATGTTTCAACCTAAATAGTATTTCAAATGCATCTTTGCTATGAATACTGGTATAAATCTTTCCCGATTTTTATTGCATTAGGGAAAGATTATTGATGTTTATATCCCTAGGATTTAGCAAAGAACCAGATGCCTGGAAGGTGTAAAAAAAATATTTCAGTAGAAACTTGAGACCACTCTCCAGGACAATTGTATCCAACATTCATATGAAGTGACTAAAAATATATGTAAAGTAATATTTACTTCCAAATTATGTTCCCATTTATTACAAAGGTTACGTGCATCATAGCTCATATGATGTGCAGGAAAATGTAAATCGTGTTTTTTTTTTAGAGCAGAACATTGGCTGAGAAAACCTCTGAAACTTACGAATAAATATTAAATTTGTAATAAATGTTTGTTATTAGTGATCTAACTTAAATATATCCTTTCATTCTATTTTAAGAAAACTGATTAGACAAAGAAAATGGAACTGATTTTTATGAAATTCAGGGATGTTTTATTAAGTTTTCACATTACAAAAAATATTATTTCTCCTAAAAATATTTCAAAGCTGACACTCCAGGAATCAGATGTGTTACAGCAACTTTCTGATCCTTATTCTGGAGCCTGACCTGTACCCTATAAATGTATCCCATTCAAGTAGAGATGATGATAGTATTTTTTATATTAAGACTGCTATAAATAAGGGGGCAAGTATCTGTCTTGTTTCATACGTTGAAGCATTTCATTTCGGCCTAGCGAACAAGGAAGACTCCTCAATCAATGCAAAGTTTCAATGTGTGTCATCATCTTATCTCCAGTCAATACCAATAACATGACACAACTGTAGTTTACTGAATTTTTTTATATGCTAGCTTCTATGATGAATATTAGCATGCACTGACTCTGGTAACTCATAATTTCTTACTAGTTCATCTTTGCAAATATTAAGACACATCAAGTTGGCCATTGTGACAAACATAGTAAAGAAGTGTTAGAATAGGATTTGAACACAAGTATCACCAAATTCAAAGTCCATGCATTATAGTGATAACAAATACTACATCCCTTCTCTTGAGAGCCAGATTTTATGATGTCTCTATGATGCTTTCTTTATTTTTTCTTTCTGTTTAACCTGCTCATAGGTCCACACAACTGGTTTTTTAATGATTAAATCATACTTACTGACTGTTGTAGAGAAAGTAAAACATATCAACCTTGTAGGGAAATCCCTTTGCCTCTCAATGACACTGTTTCTTCCCTGGGAAGCTGATTAATTGTATACAAGGTTGCACAGACATTCCAAATATTTATAGCACCAAGCAGCAATTGTCCCAAGTTTCATCAATGATTTGTTGATGTCACAAGAACAAACATTCACGGATGTTTATTTTCCTATAGTCTAATTTTTCTTTATTTTCTTTCCCAAGGCATAAGAACCTAGCTTTCCAATGGCAATATATATGAAAAAATTAAACTATCATATGTCTATTACTTGCTTTATCCCATGAACATGTCAAACATCTCTGATTAGCAATACTAACCCTACTTTGTGTTGTGATGGTAATATATAGAGGAATATTTCATTATGTGCAAAAATACATGATAAATCCAATGTCCTGCAAAGAATTTTGATGCTTTTAAGAGTAATCACAAATATACTTTGGAAGCATTCACATACATCTCTAATGGAGAAAAATTCATTATAATTATGATACAAATGGATAGAAATATTAATAAGTAAACTCTGAATTATTACTCTGAAACATGAATATTTTAAATAAAGATAGTATAGTCTCACACACCCACAATCTCAGCTTCTTGGAAGTTAGAGACTAGAAGGGCCATGTTCTGAGACTAGGCTAGACAAATATTAGTAAACTGGACATGGTATTTCGTATCTGTAAGCCAAGCTAGGCAGGATTGTTGTAATATGAGGTTGACCTAGACAAGAAGCAGGTGGCTCTGTTCAAAATGTCACTGATATAACAAAGAGATATGGGTATGTACAAGTGTTGTAGCACTTGGTTATCCTGGGTTCCACTAAAAGCCAAAGCAAAGGAAGAAAAGAAAGGTAACTGCTATGCTGCTTCTTCCACAATGCTTTTCTACAATATTTCCACAACTGTAAAACTGTCGAAGACGTTAGGCCATTTTTAAGGGAAGAAATCATTTGTTCGCCTTTCCTAAAATCTAGGAACTATCACCATTTCACATATCCTTTCTGTGAGTTCACAGATAGTCTATCACTTTATAGAGAAAGAGAACTTGGTATTTAATTATTAATAGAATACATGAAAGTAAGTATCTAATTCCATATACAATGCTTAGGATTGTTCATTTATTTCTTTCACTTTTAAAGATCTTTTTGACCATTAGTAACTACTATTCAATTTGATTTTATGTTCATAGGACAAAAATAATGAATGGAACTCTAATGAAAGTTTGTGGCTTATATTTCTGGCAAGTGAAAATTAAGTTTCCTGACATTTTCACATGGCATTGCTGAGGTTTTCTACTGTTATAATAATAACACGAATTATTTATTATTAGAATCCATTAACATAAGTATAAATTGAACCAGCTGGAAAATATGCTACTACATACAGTGAGTTTGTTAATTACAATTTGTATTAATTTAATTTAAAGAAATGTAAATACATCCTACCTTTTAAAAAGTTTTAATGTATGTTTGGGCATCTTCTAAGCCAAAGCCGTAAAAAATTTGAATTTTTATTCATGTGTGCTGACTTGAAAGATGACACTAAATTTGTTTTATTAAATAAAAATAGTAGAGAATATCTGGTTAATAGTTGCTAAGGAAGAAAATCACAATATTTCCTCTTCCCTATATAGATTACAACATCTATAAAAATATGGTGATGGGTTAGGCACTGGTGGTTCACACATATAATCCTTGATACTCAGGAAGCTCAGGTCTCAGTATTGCCTTTTTTTTTTTTTCAAATTTTTATTATCAAACTGACGTACAGAGAGGTTACAGTATCATACGTTGGGCATTGGATACATTTCTTGTACTGTTTGTTGCCTTTTGAAGCCAGCCTGGACAAAAAAGTCTGTGAGACCCCTAAATCTAATTAACCACCAAAAAGCCTGAAGTGGAGCTGTGGTTCAAGTGGTAGCGCTCTAGCCTTGAACAAAAAATCTGAGGGACAGTGCCCAGGACCCGAGTTCAAGTCCCAGTACTGGCACTCACACACAAAAAAAGTAAATAAAAATAGATGGCACTGGTCACATAATAAGTATGACTATGATTGTGCATTTTCAGAATTAGTTTTAGAGTTCAGGAATTGTACATTTTCATGGAATAAAGAAGTGTTAAGCTGCATTGCACTGGAAATTGTACCGTAAACATGTAGCTATCAGAATGTCACCTCAAATGTGCCATAATTTGCATTGCAGTAAATCTCCTGAAACGTGCCTTGTGATCACAAGGTAGAGGCTTGTAGTCTACTTCCTTAGTGGCCATTGAGGTGCAGCCTAAGGTACCTGAAAGCTTACACTGGGGAAAAGGAGTGAGTGATGTCATGGAGAAATCACAAGATGTGCAGAGGATCGGAGATGAGGAGTGTGACCACAATGAGGAAGTGAGTGGTTGTTTTAGGTTGTCAGGCTATGGAAGTTAAAGCGATCAGGGATCCTGGGCAAACAAGGGACGGATGGGAAGCGGCAGGCTACCAAGTGCTTCATAAGTTACAGGGGAGGTGTGGACTGGATCCTGGCTGCAGTGGGGAATTCTTAGAGAACCTCCATTGGACTCATTACTTCTGTTAGATCAGCTTTTGTTAGATTCCATATACAACAAGAGCATACATTGTCTCTTTCACTTCTTGTAACATTCTCCATTTTTTATGCTGTCAAAGATGACAAGATTTCCTTCTAGTTTAGCTTCTAGAGAGTTTCAAGAAAGTCTTTCTTTGTGAAAATATAATGGGAGGAAATAAGTTTTATTTTTCCAATAAGCTAGTGTGCTATTACCATAGTCAGATACATATGAGCCATTAGAGGTGGTCTAGTAAATGTTGGTTGTTTGAGCAGTGTCAGATGCAGCATTATAATAACAAAAATAAGATGACAGAATAGTGACTAAGTACTTTGAAATATGTTATCCTCTTAACACTGTTGAGCCTGTTTCAAAACTGATTTATGTGATACATGTCACCAGAGGAAAGCAATTTAAGAATCATTATTATAATGGAAATTGCATTTTTCATTTAGTTATTAAACACCTTAAAATACTTTAACTCCTCAAGGAAAGTGTTTATAAAGAATACTGTGTTAAACATGGGCATCAGGAAAGTCCATTCAAACAGTTTTGTCCTTGAGGACTTCTCCCGAAGATGGAGTGTACCGGGAAGGGACTTCTGCCGGTATGGTGCTCTGTAATAACACCCGTGGCCGCGGGCCTGCACTGCCATTTCTTGTTAGTGCTGCCACTGAACAATTTCAGACAGGACTAGGGGAAGAGGTAAATTTCCCTAAGGGAGTAGTTAGAAAATTAATTAGACTACGGGAAGCACTGGGATATTTAGAAAACAAATTAGAGTCCACAACCAAACACAATCAAGAACAAAAAGAGCAACAGAGGCCAAAGGAAGACAAAGCTTGTTATTCACCATTTCTTCTCTGAAAGAAGGTTAGAAGTAATTTCATTTATGAAAATAAGTTTCTAGTTTCCACAACCCTGTACATTTAGACAAAGTTACACTTATAAAACATAAGCATTTCATTCTAATATTGTTCAAACAATAACTTTTTCCCCTTAGCAAAAGCTTCACACCAAACATCAATCTTCCTGAATGATAGCAGTCCATTTAATTTGGGGGTTCTTACAGACTCTTAATAAAAAAACAGGTTTATGAAGATTTAATTTGAAAGCAGACATTGAGCTTTCTCTAAAAACAATTTCTTCAAATGGTCAGCAGCTTATTTTAAAAAGTAGTCTTTTTAAAAAAAATCTGAGTTAACTGCAAAGGCAACAGTACTGCAGTCTGTTGCATAAGTTGCCTCAATTTTTTATTTGTATAAAGTAGAGCTGATTTCATGAATTTATAAGCCAGCATTTATTTCTGCTCTTATCCTAAGATGCGATTCTCATCATCCACAAATCACATGAATATTCTCAAATACATCATTGATATTTTTAAATTATATCTTCAGAAAATGCACATTCAATTTTTAAAACTGAGACCCTGAAACCAGTAAGTCAGTACTCGCTAAAGTTCCTTTAATAACTGATGGAACAGAATGTTGGCTGAGAAGAAGAAAATAACATCTTTGCCCAGCCACTGATAAGGCCATCTGGATCATTATCCTTTTATTGTCTTTAAATTAATAAAATTCTGGAGCCTGTTCCTATATTATCTATCAAAATTAATTTATTTTGCAATATGAGAATTGAGGTTTTGGCACCATTTTCCAATTGAGTCAATAAATATTTATATGGCATTTAATATGCATTGTAGGGGAAATAAAGCTCAATAAAGTTTACTTTTTCAGGGAACATATGATATAGTAAGAAAAAAGAGTTATAATAAATGTGTGATCTTTAAATGCAAGTATTAAATTAATATTAAGTATACTGTCAAAATACAGCAATAAAAGAGTTGTTTTCTTGGGTGGTTTATCCTACAGAGTGAACTTTGTACATTATTTTAATTTTCAAAGTGGGATTAAATATATCTTATTTCTCAATTGCAAATTGAAATAAACTCTATTATCATCCGAATTCATGGGTGAACACATAAAGCTCAGAGGGATGGGTCAACTTGCCTAAGTACACAGAATACACAGTCGATGAAGTTGTCTTCCCATTGGTCTCACAATTTGAATTCCTGCAATTTCTCTTTTACTAATCCATACCTGGGTTAACTGCATTAGCTGAATTGGACTTCTCCTTTTGGTGTTGCTGGTGACTGCACTCAAGCCCTAGCTCTTCCTAAGCAAATGCTCGACCATCAGAACCACACCCCCAGTCCCTCTTCTAGGCACAATCTGAGAAGTCTCTTAGTCTTCTGCAAATGGAAACAAGTATTTTCCTATGTCTATATAATCTCTTCTAAAATTTTCCTGTATCTTTTTCATCTCTTCTAATGTTTACCATTAGATTATTCTACTATGTTCATATGGTATATAGATACATATATAGAGAGAGATATACATGTATGTGTGTATATATATTTATATTATACTGTGGTAGAATTTTCAATTTTGAATTTTTATCAGAATTTTAAATTCCAGTTTCGTTTCTGCCATTAAGAAGTAAACACCTGGACTCCAGTGGTTCACACCTGTAATACTAAGTACTTAAAAATTGTGGTCTCAAGATTGTGGTTTGAATATAGTCTAGGCAGGAAAGTCCATGAGACTCTTATCTTCAATAAGCTACTGACAGAAAGGAAAGGAAGGAAGGAAGGAAGGAAGGAAGGAAGGAAGGAAGGAAGGAAGGAAGGAAGGAAGGAAAAGAAAGGAGAAGGGAGGGAGGGAGGGAGGAAAGGAGGGGAAGGGAGGAAAGGAGGGGAAGGGAGGGAAAGAAAAAAAAGAGAGAGGGGGGGGCTGGGAATATGGCCTAGTGGCAAGAGTGCTTGCCTCGTATACATGAGGCCCTGGGTTCAATTCCCCAGTACCACATATACAGAAAATGGCCAGAAGTGGTGCTGTGGCTCAAGTGGCAGAGTGCTAGCCTTGAGCAAAAAGAAGCCGGGACAGTGCTCAGGCCCTGAGTCCAAGCCCCAGGACTGGCAGAGAGAGAGAGAGAGAGAGAGAGAGAGATAGAGAGAGAGAGAGAGAGAGAGAGAGAGAGAGAGAGAGAGAGAGAGAGAGAGATAGAGAGAGAGAGAGAGAGAGAGAGAGAGAGAGAGAGAGAGAGACAAATTTGGAGCTGTGGCTCAATTGGTAGAATACTAGCCTTGAGCAAAAAACCACAATGTCAGTGCCCAGGCCCTGAAATCAAACTCCAGGACTGGGAAAAAATGTAAATACATCTTGTAAGCATGGAAATGATTAAATGCCAGTTAGGTTACCTAAAAACTATCTTATGTAGCTAAAGTATATTAATTTATTTTTGACAGTCTATCTCCATACCTATCTTATTCTAACTAAGCAAAAAATTGTGAAGAATTTTATTCATTTCATGCTTCCTTCTCTTTAAAATATAGTTTATGTAGTTCAAGGTGTGCACAGATTATGAAGTGTACATTGTTTATAGTTAAATGGCTTGCTATTGCTCCCTGTTGGAAGATACTACAATGGAAAATGAAATCTCTGCTGTTCATTTAATTGTGCCCTAGGGTAGAGATGAGGATGTGTTTAGGAGTGAGAGACTACCAGCTTTAATAAGCATACAATGCAATTTAACAGTTCATAAAACAGTAAAATTTAATCCCAGACTGAGAGATTTATTAAATTTCACTCAGCAAAATGGAGTACGGAATATATGAGCAAGTGAAAATTAAGTGAAATGATTTCAGGGTTAATAGATTTTATTACCTGGTAAAGTGGTAGAAGTCTGTTTTAAAGCTGTTTCTTCTTAATTCATTCTTTGGAAATAATTGTCTTACATGGGAAAGCTTTTTGGAAACAAAAGAAATACATTGGAAACTACTAAGAGCTTTCATTTATTTGTTTAATTTCAGAAGAGTAAAATAGTCTTGTGAAAGTCATATTGGAATTAGGACTAAAATATTGCAAAGTATTTTGTGATCAGGTAGAATTGAATAATTTTCTTCTTTTTAATATCCATTTAAAATGCCCCCCAACTAAATGGTCCTTGGCAGCAATGTGATTTGAGATGATTCCATTTCGCATTTCAAATAGCAAACTAAATTGTTCCTAAAGCATATTCTTTGGACCTACAATGATTCCATTGAAGCTTTATAAAAATGTGTAATAACTTATTTTAAAAGTTTATTTCTTCCATATATTGGTCACAATTTAGATAAATATTACTTACCAGTGAATGCACTTCTGAAGAATATAGATTACATGTACAAGATTTCCTCAAATTTCAGACATAAAATTGTTAGTTTTTTCCTTTGTTGGAGTTGAGAAAAGCATTTTGCTTAAGAAAGACATTTTTCTCCAAGGTTAGACATCCAAAGTAAAACATGCAGAGAACAACAATACGAAATTGTGAGCGGAGAGAGTAAGCTGACTATATTATGTTGCAGAAAGGAGAGTGGGTGCTATGGCCCCTAAATTAGAGCTGAGGAAAATGGTAAAGTTATGATGTGCCGCTGCACAGAGATGGCAAGTCCAGAAAAGATTAGCACCAGAGTTTAAGTCAGAAAAACACCATCAAAACCTTTGACTCTATATTAACCAGCCAACATTTAGTATCAATACTTCTTAGGAAGATCTTCATTGAATAATTTTATTGTATAATCATAGTTGCATTTTCATAAAGAACAACCATGAACAAAACCAATAATAATTTCTCATATTAAAATAAGGCTTGTTTTTTAAAGTAATCCCTAACTAGATAGTTATACTTTATGTTTAAACAAAAATGCATTGAAAAAAATGTTTAACATCACTGAGTGATAATTCACCTTTGAAAGTTTTGAGAAACTTCCTAAGTATTATTTGGATGACATTTAATAAATTATATGTGGAATTATAGAACATATGTGTGTGTATATGGTAATGTATGTGCCTACACATACACACACACATACACACACACATACACACACACACACACACATGCACTATGCTGCCTATGCTTTGTACGATTTTATTTTGAGAGTTTTTTTATGTAGAGTTAGATTGTCTTATAAAATTGTTTCTTTTCATCTCTTGACTTTGTCAGCCGTTCCCTTTATATCATGTCTACAAGATTCTGTTTCATGGAAGATAGTTAACAGTATACTAACTGATGAGAATCAAATAATAGCTTTTAGTTCCAGGTGATATATAAAGAGTGAAATTAGCAAAACTGTGAAAAGACAGCTAAATATCCCCAAGAAGTCACTTATTGAACATTGTCTTTTGAGTCTATTCAGAAAGCTCATGGAAATCAGGGAGGAAGGAATACTAGTCACAAGTTAGTTCTTTCAAGTAATAGTATTACAGTAGTAGTCTCTGGGGCCATCAGTGTTACAATCCATAGGTCTAAACAGAAATAAGATGGATTGAGTTTTATGTCTGGTACTGGGTACTGATACAAGAAAATGAAGTGAAACAGAAGTATTTATCACTGTATGACTGTGAGGATTATACCTGCCATTGTTTCCTCACCCTTCCTCCTTTTCTCCCTTCTTACCTCTCTTCCCTAACCACTCATCTCTCTTTCAGCTAAATAGGTTAAAGCACACTCTTCAGAGGTAAATATAACTAACCCCTTTGAAAATGGGTTGAGCAAAATATTTTATAATTGTAGTTCCTTCCTTTTCCAGAAGTCATGGCATGATGTATTCTTCCACTATTGGTTATGCTTTCAGATTTCCCACAACATTCTGAAATATTCTTTTTCCTAATTATACAATCAATAAAACTTTACCCTGTAGCAATACATTTATGTATTATTTAATTTTTCACTAAACGAGGATGTTAGAAAACATTGACATTGCTCCAAATTTATATCAGACACTTTTATCACCGCAATATTTTTAGGTTTAACCAAACCAAATGAAAAAGTTTTACCTCATCACACCTTAAAATGTGCTCATTGCTGCTGAACCTGATGCCCAACATGACAGAACCAGCATTTCCCTGAACAACTTTGAAGAATGGCTTCGTCTAAAATGGCGTGTCATTCTGTATATGCCCTGACAGGGTGGGAAGTTTGTCCAAATTCAAGATGCTAATTACAATTTTCTTGTCTAGTTTTTGTACAAAAGGTGGGTTAGTTTCAGATACCCATGAGATGGATTTAAAATGAAAGTATAATCATTTTAATGATAGAATGTTGCTGCTGTTTGAGAAACTCATTTGTTTCTGAATCAGTGGGCCCACAGAACTGATTCTTCCTGTATCCAGCTAGAGTGGGTCTGGCAAATCTCAGCAGCAGGTAGAGATCCAGGGCTGTCAACAGGAGGATACTGTGCCAGGCCAAATCATGCCATAGTTCCTTAGAGACTCTCATGTACAAATGAAATAATGTTTCAAAGAAACATCAAGGCCATCCTCCAGAGGAACAAGAAGTGACAAAAGGACAATGTACTGATAGAGGGTCTTGGCAGAAAATCAAAGGGACTGTCCCTACTGCTTTGATTTAGTGACAATGTGGTAAGAACAGTGGAGTTGCAGGGTTTGCTTTTCACAACTCAATGATTCCCCGGACACCAAATCTCTGGACCTGTGTAATTGTCCTAATTCACTCAGTTTTGATAGGGTCCTGAGTCTGAGGCTTCTAGAAATAGAATATTGGTCTTATTTTGTCACTGTCTGTTCACTGTTGGCATCTGATTAAGCAATACGAATTACCTGACTATGTGCATGTGTTGTAAGTATTTATAGATCTGTAAAGAGACACATTTCTTTTCTTAATATAAGGAAGTCTACATCTTATATCCAATTACTCAACCAATCAAGACTGCATTTATTTTCTACTCACGCCAATTCCCTTTTGGAAGGAACTATGTTGGCCTGCCACTATTAATTTTGCACAATTCCTCCCTTTGGGTCCCTTAAGACTTAAATTTGGATAGATAAAATGGTGCAATTCTAAGAGAAAATAATATATTCTTAGCTAATATAGTAAACCAGACAGAAGCTTAATGCTCCTTCTCTGTGCTACTTTCTTAGATGTGTGTGATGCAAATAGTTGTTCAACACCTCATTTAACAGTACTACTTGTATAAGGTGTTACACATTTTGTTACTAATTTCTACAAGTAATATTGTCACTTCTGTTTTCTATAAGAGTTGAAATGGAATCATACAGTCAGTACCAGCACAAGACTTAACTAAGTCTTAGAAGCAATATGGACTTTTGTCTGACATGAAAGAAAGATCAAAATTGTCTTTAAGAGAGGTCAGCTCCAATTCAGAAAATCATACAGGATAACCTTAACTTTCTTGAAGCCACTGTTCTTTTAAGTTCTTTTTAGGCACCATTTCTCTCATGTTCTTCTTTCTTATATATGGATGATTAGCAGGCCCTTTTTTTCTCTTGTTCTATACTTATTCTTTAGTGCTTCCATGGTTTCCATTCTTGTCCACTCAAAGTTTGTACCCAAGGCCAATGTCTATCTTCTGAGCCATGATCTCTTGTACTTATCCCTTCTGCCAGATAGTTTTATTTGCAAGGTTTGATACAAATCAAACTTAACATTATCATTCCATGTGAAACCTTTGATCTACTAATGTGGATACAATAGCCAGTCAAATCTCTGTACCCATGTAGATTACGTCCTAGAAGAGATATTTGTGCATTAAAATAATGATAAGCCCTTGAGGGAAAAAAAATCCCACACAAGACAATAAAGCAATTGTGAGGACAAATTTCTGACAGTATTTATCTATGAATAATAAAGATGTTGACTGGTTTCTCATAAGCTCAAAAAATAAGTCTGGGAACTATTATAGCCTACTCTCAGCCGTTGCAGTGCCTCAGTTACCATTCTATGACCAACCCTACTTCCAAATATGTCTTGAATTCATCAGATTTTCTCCTTGGTCTTAATATGCAAATGTAAATTGCTGTCATCAGTCACTAGTATTGTTTTTGTGAGGCTCTTGAATATTCCTCTCCCTCTATGTTGCACTCTGATCATTTACTTTACTCAGAAAGCACAGAGAACACAAGAGAATTTTGCTCAGCTCCTCCGTATGGCTTTGCTTTCCCTGAATTCTCAGCTGTCACACATTCTTCTCCCTCTCCACCTGACCACCCTTACTCTGCCTCAGTGCCAACACCACTTTTTCTTCAAAGCTTTCTGTGAGTCCTTCAAATGAAGTTAGAGTTTTGGGGATATGCCTATTATAGCACTCTGTCTCCCATTTCAATTTTAGCACTTAGCACACTTTATTTTTACTGCATCTTGAATTGCTTCAATTTCACTGGGCAAGAACTCCATAAAGACAGGCGTTACATCTATCTTCCTTATGTTTTTGTCTTTTGCGTTAGCACAGTGCCTAGCTCAGGGCAGCTGAATCTCAAGCGCATGTGTGCCTTCTCTGTGTTCTGCTCTGGTTTCCGGTTAAAAGTAAATATTGCTATGAATATATTAATGTGTTTCTATCTAAATACAAATGATGATGACAATTTCACATACCATACAAAGATTTGAATATTGTCATTTTCTATAAAGAATATTGAAATGATTCAATTATCTTAGACGCATCCCAGTTTAGAGGTTTACATCTACTTTCTCTTTTGCAAAACTTCAAAGGTCAATCTTAAAGCTAAACTGGCTAATCCATAGGTAAATACATACATGGTATTATGCCTAGAGAAGTCATGAAAGACAATCAAGAAATCTCATATTAAATCAGACTTTTTTCTTCCTCTCCAGGAAGCAGAAATTTTCCCCATAGTAGACTAGCCTTTATTCTTGAAAAATATGCATTACGTTTAAATAGGGTTAAGTGGAGGTTAATTTGAGTAAAATGACACTTGATTTAGAAATTAGAAACACAGCAAAGGGCAGGTTTCGATTTCCCTGTATGCTTAGTACTGCTTAGTTTATCAAGAAATGCTAAATGCTTTAAGTGCTTTTGCAGACTCCTTTGCTTAACATCATAAAAAACCCTACATGTTTCAAATGTATGGGTTTAATCCCATTAAAACGCAAAGTCTTTACCAAAGGATCTAGCGAGGTCACTACTGGGTATATTTCACAGGACAGGAAATCAGCCTGCCAGAGATATCTACATTCCCATGTTTACTGCCACAATATCCACAACAGCCAAAGTAAGCGATCAACTTGAATAACACACTGGAATATGTACTTATCAATTTAAAAAGAGGGGACAATTTTTATGTTTGTTTACAAATATTTATTGGTCATGAAATATCAGCCACTTTGTAATAGTTTAGAACAGTTTAGTAAAAAGAAAATAGTGGGAGGGGAATCTCATGCTCTTTCAGTCATATATTTTGGTACAGTGGGATAAGAAACAGAAATTAAGAAGCTATGAGACATATTCTCAATGTATAAGTGCCATGATAAGATAGGCATATATATTTCTATACATCACATTGAGAACAGTTGCTGAGGAAGCTACGGGGGTTCAAGGAGGGAACTGTTGAATCTAGTTTGCCTGTGTATCTTGGGCTGATGATGGCATGTGGATGAATATAGTAGCTTCTTTGGAAAAGGGAAAATGTGTAGGGTTTCTCTCTGGGGTGAATTCTCTCATGAGAATCTGGCTGGTATTGTGGCCAAAGACATTTTTCTCACATACCATACAGGGAAAGCTTTACTCTTGTGTGAATTGTCTCAGGTTAGATGCCTGGTAGAAGCCTTTGCTATACTCAGTACAGATGGTGTCATCTTCCCCCATCTTCTTTCCTGGGCTAAAAAGTGACAACGATATGCAAAGGTCTTGGGACATTTCTAACATTTGTCTGACTTGGGGCCTCTAATCTTTCTTGGAATCTCTCCTGTGTGGAGTTTCCTTGCCTTGTGAAAGGAGCAGGCCTGTGGAAACCTTGATAAGAAAGGTATCCCCCTCAGTCCCAGAGGGGTCTAGATGTCTTCTTCTGGAGATGTGTTCATTCTTGAGTGAAACACCTCCCTCCTCAGTACCAGGATGGTTCTCCCTCTGGAAAATGAAGAAGAAAATATTTGATTTCCTCCATGAGTAATATTGATATTAACTCGACCAGTTTGCAGACATCTTTATCTTCCTCTTCTGTTTCTAAGGCAATAGCGTGGGGAACCTGGAGGAGATGCCCTATATTCATTCCTATTCTATTAAGATTTCTGCTCACAAATGTGAGGGTTTTGTTGTTGTTGTTTGATTGTTTTGTTTTGAGATAATGGGTCACTGTGTGTGTGTGTGTGTGTGTGTGTGTGTGTGTGTGATGTGTGTATGTGATGTGTGCTGGTCTTTGAGCTCAGGGCCCTGGAAAGCAGTTGTTCTATCACATGAGTTACAACTACTTCTAGCTTTTAGTTGCTAACAGGAAACCGGAGATAGGAGTTTCAAGAACTTTGCTGCCTGTACTGGCTTCAAACCACTATCTTTAGATTTAAGAATCCCAAGTAGCTAGGATTATAAGCATTAGCCATTGGCACCTGGCTTATGATAGCTTCTTTGAAAGGCACATTCTCAGAAGTCTATGACTTTCTGTCCCTGTGTACATGGACTTAAGACACGTGGCTTTAGGGTCTTCATTAATTTCTCCAGGTTTCTCTCACTTGACTTTCATGTCTCTTTCTGAGTGGTTTTGTCCTTGAAGCCTCTGCCAATAATAATCTACTTTAGAATCTATTGAGGAATAATTTCTCAATCTGTGCTTTCTGACTGTGCTCACAAGTGAAAAATCACAGAATCATTGCAGTTCCTGCCTTGCACATGAGTTACTGTTGTGTTGAGATGTGCTTAATGCTTGAGAACTCAGAGATTTCCTCTCTTTTAGACAAAAGGCCTTTCCTTCCTTCCTTCCTTCCTTCCTTCCTTCTTTCCTTCCTTCCTTGCTTCCTTCCTTCCCCCTCTCTTTTCTTTGTTCCTTCCTCCCCTCCTCCCTTCCTTTCTCCCTCCCTTCCATTCTTTCCTTTCTCTCTTTCCTCAACTTAAAGGGAAACTAATTCTGGCCAGAGCTCTTGAGGTCCTGAAAATGAAGAAGAATGCCTTCAGTTTCCTTACAGCAGGAACCCACTTAGGTGGAGGAACGTTGATTTCCACAGGGAAGAGTGATAGTACACTGTAAATCTAAAGATGACTTGAAAGAGGTTCTGTTGAAGGCTAGTGCCACTGTTTCCAATGAATTCCCTGTTGCTGTGGTGTGTTGTTCAGGAATCTTGGCCAGTGGGTGGTGCTGACATTTACTGCTGTGTCTGGAACCACAGACTTAGATACTCAGATTGCTGGCTACTTTACTCCTGGAACCTGATTTGGTAGCCTTTGGGGATGTATGTCTTCTGTTGATTCTGATCCCAGAGCTGACCTCTATGATCTCACGTGGGCATTTTACATCAGCCTACCTACCATTTCTCTGTGTAGCACAGATTTTCCTCTGTACTATATGGACATTGCGTTTGCATGCAACAAATACTCGTTCAGTGGTCTAATGTGGTGTATGCTGACCCACAAATTTCTGCAAATGCGTGGTGCTGTCTTTGGTGGACATCCATCAGAATATCATGCTTGATTTCTATTTCTACTTAAATCCTGAAGAAGTTGACAATAAGAGGTAGGCCAAAGCAAAAGTCTGTGAGTAAGGAAGAACTTCAGGGGGAGTAATCTGGCCTGTCTCTATGGCCATAGACTAGTCTGAAGGTGTGCATGTGCCATCTGCACCTATACAGTAGTTCTTTACAGAAGAATGTTGCTGAGGAATGGTCTACATTACCCACTGCTCAGGCAACAAAGGGTAGGAGCAACCACTGAATGGTCTTAAGCTGTTCAAAGGCAGACACTTCAGCAAAATGGAAAGAAGGCTGATGGACAATAAATGCCAATGTATAAAAACAAAAGAACTCTCAGAAATATTCAATTTCAGGCATGCTGTCTCTGTTGTATGTGGTCCCTGGAGGATGCTTTTTCCAACTATTAGTATATAGTTAAAGGCTGTCAGTTCCTTCTCAGTTGAACGTCAAGCTGGGCAATCCTGGGCTGCATATTGAGCTGGTGTTTGACTGAATTTCTGCTCTGAGTCAATCACAAGAGATCTTGTCTTCAGTGACAACAATGATGAAACCAGAGGGAAATATATTAAGTGAGATAAGCAGGCATGGAGAGACAAATATTTCATCTTATTGGAATCCAAATCATTTCATCCTATATGAGGTCTAAAAAAGATCTCAGAAATAGAAGGGTGGTTTAAAAGCTGGATCTTTATGTGGAAGGGAATGATGGGATATTGGTCAAAGGATTTATAATGAAAATTGCATACATTCAAGAGATCTATGTAATATCACTGTGACTATAGCTAATGAAAACATTCTTGAAGGTGCAAAGCATATGTGCAAGTATTCTCACCACAATGATGAATGTGCAGGAGATAAGACATTTGTTAATTAAGATTTTGCGCTAGAGTGCCTGCCTCATTTTCATGAGGCCCTGGGTTCAATTCCCCAGCACCACATATACAGAAAATGGCCAGAAGTGGCGCTGTGGCTCAAGTGGCAGAGTGCTAGCCTTGAGCAAAAAGAAGCCAGGGACAGTGCTCAGGCCCTGAGTCCAAGCCCCAGGACTGGCCAAAAAAAAAAAAAAAAAAAAAAGATTTTGCTATCCCAAAATGTATATGTACTTTAAAACAGCATATTTTTGTGTTAAGTGTAATTATTTATATCAATACAGAGAACAAAAACTACAATTTTATTCATATACCATGTACATCTTCAGAATATTTATAATTCAACTCAATTTAATTCTTAAAAGCAATGAGGTAGACCTACTAAAACTATAGAAGAATATAGTTATATTTTCAAGACAATTTTAGTTGAATATATCATGGTTTTAATTGGTGGTCGTGTGTGGTCTTTATTTCCCAATCAACTTTAAAGGGTCAAAGAAGTAAACATTATTTACTTCTCTGAAATGTGTGTGTAAACCTTTTGTACTAGTTTCATCTATAATAAAATTAGCTTTAAATAAACTGTGTGTTATATTGCACATCCCTATAATACCCTCACTGGAAAAACTGACATAAGAGGAAAATAAAAGTTGGGTGCTGGTGGCTCACACCTGTATTTCTAGCTATTCTGGAGGCTGACATCTGTGGATCATGAAAAAGCCAGCCCAGTCAGGAAAGTGGGTGAGACTCTTATCTCCAATTAACCACCAGAAAACCTGAAGTGGCACTGTAGCTCAAGCGGTCGAGTGCTAGCCTTGAGCTGAAGAGCTCAGGGACATCTAGCAGGCCCAGAGTTTAACCCCTGGGACCGACAAAATGAAAGAGGAAAATAAGTTTGAAACAAGCTTAGCTGTTTAGTGAGATCTTGTCACAAACAAGCAAACCACAAAGAAAAGCACAAGTATTTAAATATAAAGTGTGTTCGATTTTGCTCACATGCAATAAAACAGTTATTTAATTTCTTTCAAAAAATTTTTATTTTGCAGTGTATGGTAATAGGGCACTTATCTTTATCTTTAAATAGGCTATGTACAACAGGTGAGATTAGAAGTCAGTAAACCATAGATAATGATAGAAGAGAGGAATGGAAGGTTTAGGATTATGAATGCAAGGAGAATAAACATGATGTTATGAAGTTGTGAAAACCCACGCTTTTCCTGAACATGTACATCTTTGGACCAGAATTCCTTGAATTACAGTCAGGGACCTTCACTGCAATTTGAATTTGGGCAATATTGATTTTATAATATTCTTCCATGAAATCCCTAAATTCTCACCAGTCAAGCTCAAGAATGAACTTGAATAAGTTCTGCATAACATTAATTTGAGTTCTTCTTATAGAACTAATATGTATTGAGTTTCCTTGTTTCCACTGAGAATGTTTTATTCTGTTGTTTGCCTTTAAGACTTTTACCATTTGTAATTTTTGTTTTCTTCAAGTGATGTTTTTTTGTTTTCTCTTTTAACATTTTTCATTAGTGTGTATTAATTCTACAAAGGTGTTCACTGTGGTGTTTCACATACACATCCATTGTACTCTGATCAGACCATCGTGGATTTCGCATTTCTAATATCCTCTTGCTGCTAACTCCTCTGTGGATATGCTACGATTCCTTTGAGCTTTCCTTAGCATCATGTCCACTCACCACCCTTCCTTCATACTTTGGCTGCATTTGTTCAGTTATCACTTCTAGCAAGTGAAGTTTGTGATCCTATGTTTTGTCTTCCAAACAAAGTGGGATTGCCCTTCCTTCCTGCTCTTTGTTTATTTTGAATTAATTTTTCTGAATGACATAAGAGTGCAAAGAAAACCATGTTATTATAATGAAAGCCTTTTATGTCCTGGTTTGTGATTTTTAATTTTTTTAATCAAGTATAAAACTCAAAAGTATAAATGATTAGAATTAACCGATACAGTTTAATTGGCTGCCGATCTTGATGCCAGGCTATTAACCCACTAGCTAGAAGGGCATTGTTGCACGTTAGTTTGCATTTGATTTTGGAGTTCTTTGTTTACTATTATTGTTCAGCAGTGTACCATGAAAGATGTTTCTCCAGTTCATACCATGATTTTCCCTAAACCTGCATGGTTTTATTGAAGGAAGAGTAATGTTACTATAGAGAGAATTTAATTCATGTATTTTGGTGGCTACAGAAGGCTCCTGTGCCATCTTGCATTTGTTCCAGTATGCTTTTATAATACATTTTGGTAATCATTATTGTCTAAAAATTTTATCCATGTTCTAAATATTTATTTCTTTTTAAATATTTTATTTTATTTTTATTGTCAAGGTGATGTACAGAGCTGTTATAGTTACATATGTAAGGCAGTGAGCCTACCTATTTTGTGACACTTGTTATCTCCTCCTTATTCTTCCTCCCACTTACCCTCCTGAATTTTCCTTATTAAATGTATAAAAAATATTGGTATAACCATATGAGGATAAAAAGAAAAGAAAAATGTATTTTCCTTAAGGGAATTAAAGTCTGAGACTTTATTTTTTCCCATCCCAATGTTCTAAAATTCTGTTATAGTGAGTTTTGAAGGAAAGCACGTTAGTCTTCTAACTGATAAGGCACTGGTTAATTTGTTTTTAAATTCAGTTGGACTCAGGTGTACAAATACAGTTCTCATCAACAACTCTTTCCTCTCACTTTAATTGCTTCATTCTCCCAGATATGTGCAGAATGGCATTGAAAGTAACAGTTTACAAGCAGAGAAATCAAGGAGAATCAGATGCCCACTTCTGATTGCCTTTCTCAGAAGATCTGACTTAACTCCTAACCCAAGTTCCTATATATTAATTCCTGAGGCAATAGTTGTGACCAGAGCTTTTCATGGCTTAAAACTAGACTGAGGTAGGGAAAGGACTGGCTAAAAGGGTTCCTTGTAATCAGAAGAGATGCGGCGAAAGAGCAAAACAGTACATCTCATCAAAGATATTGTCTGACTTAAGAGCATCATACTAAGTGGCTTACTCAGTCATGGTACTCTTATAGTCTTTCTCTCAGGAGATATATTAAGGAACAGAGAAAACATCTTAATATTTATTCCACTAAATGGCAATCCTATTCTTATTATCTGAAAGGAGGTAACAATCTAAGAAAATAAGGTATAATACTTAGAAGACTAGTAAGAATGCTGCTTCAAATTTTTACTTTGTAATTAATTTTTACCTTTTTTTTACTATTTGTGGATGTTACTAATATTAATAGAAAATCTCTCAAAATAATGACTAATTTTCAGCATCAATAGGCACTACTCCTGTTATAATTGCCCATTCCTCTTTTGCTTGAATGTAGCATTGTATTACAGAAGACTGATTTACTCTTTTGTCTTAATATAAATATCCCATATGTCTAAAAGAGCTTATAGATTTCTCAATTTTATTGAGAAAGTATCTAACTGTAACTATCGTCAGTAACACAATAACATAATACATGCTATTGAATGAATGAAAGCAATTTTAAAGAAACTTAGAGAAAACGGAGAGAGATGACAGTTAAGGGAACATATGAGGCTATTCAAGAATAGACAAAGCAAGTATAAGAATATATAAGAATGAAGATTCTTATCACCATAAAACAATAATTATTAATACCTGCATATTTTCCAAGTTCCATGCTTCACAAATGCTACCAAGTGCACTATCCCTTAACGATTCTGATTCTTTTCTTGAAGATTGCTGCTCCATCCAAATTGGTTCACTCATTGTCCTTTGTCTCACTATTTTGTTATTCTCCTTTTCTTCTTCAAATCAGATATAATTCAAGGTACCAAAATCAAAAATAGTGACAACAGGGGATGACCCAAAGGGGAGGAAAAACAAAAGAAAAAAAAATAACTTTACACAGTACATTACAAAACAAAACCCTCATGTTTCCATATCTTGGAGTTCATTTCTATTAGCGCCATTTTATGTGGTCATTTGTATATAGTTATTGAGCTATTGTGATCCTCTGCTAGGACTATCCTAGATATTTGATAAGCCATGGAGCCTTTTTTTTCCTTTGGATCTGGCTTATTTCACTTAATATGATTTTTTCCAAATCTTTCCACTTCCTTAAATTCCATTGTGTATATCTACCACATTTTTTTGATCCATTCATCTAATGAGGGGCGTCTGCATTGGTTCCCTATCTTAGCTATGATAAATGATGCTGCAATGAACATAGTTGTGCTGCTAGCTTTAGTGAAGAAAGACATCCTCTTCAGCAAATAGTACTGGCAGAATTGGCTACAAACATGTAGAAACCTGAAATTAGATCCTTATATATCATTCTATATCATAATCAACTCCAAATGGGTCAAAGACCTCTAGGTAAAAGCAGATACCTTAAAAATATTACAGGAAGGGATAGGAGATACATTAAGACCCCTTGGCATAGTTCTAAACTTCCTAAATAAAGATCCAGAAACAGAACAAATCAAAGAAAGGCTGGGTAAATGGGATTGCATTAAACTGTAGAGCTTCTGCATAGAAAAGGACATAGGTAGCAAGACAAATTTGGGAGACGCTCTCACTCACTAGCCATACAACAGACAAGGGCCTCATATCAAAAATATACCTAGATGGGGCTGGGGATATGGCCTAGTGGCAAGAGTGCTTACCTTGTATACATGAGGCCCTGGGTTCAATTCCCTAGCACTACATATACAGAAAACGGCCAGAAGTGGCGCTGTGGCTCAAGTGGCAGAGTGCTAGCCTTGAGCAAAAAAAAAAAAAAAGAAGAAGCCAGGGACAGTGCTCAGGCCCTGAATCCAAGCCCCAGGACTGGCAAAAAAAAAAAAAAAAAAAAAAAAAAAAAAAAAAATATATATATATATATATATATATATATATATATATACCTAGAACACAAAAAATTAACTCCCCCCAATAAAAATCCTCAAAGAAATAGCCACTGCACTAGTTAGTGGTTTAAAAATCCTCAAAGAAATAGCCGCTGCACTAGTTAGTGGTTTAAATAATTGAAAAGAGACCTCCTGAGAGGAAATAAGAATAGCCAATTCAAATATGAAGAGATGTTCGACGTCAAAACTACATTGATATTCCTCCTCATCCCAGTTAGAATCGTAATTATGAAGAAAACATATGTGTCCAAAATGAATGTTATTACACTGTTCTTGGGAATGTAAACTGGTTTATCAAGTCTGGAAAGCAGTATGGAGGTTCTTCAAGAGACTAAACATAGAGCTCCCCTATGATCAACAATCTAAATTTTTAACTGTCCCATTAGTTGTTAACTATCCCTGACCATTCCTGACTTTTCTTAAAGATTTCTGCTTCATCTAAATTGTTAGCAGTTCCATCATTGTTAACTACTTGAAGTTCCCAGCTAATCAGTTTCATAATTATGTCATATTTTAAAAGCCTTATAGTTTAGAGTTTTATACAATTTTCTAACTATATTCTTATATTTCTGTGAGGTAAATTGCTATTTTTATTTGAAAAAAAAAGGAAGATAAACTAAAAAGCATAATTGTTCCCAAGACCACTAAGAAGTATAAGCTTTCTATGGGAATTTTACTATGCCACATTTTAGATGTTATGATACTTATAGAACAATAAAGCATATATAAAGCATATATATAAAGCTAAATAAATATATAAAGCACAATAAGAACAAAAATCCATAAATCACAAATATTTTGATTGTATTGTTTTAAATGTTCAGAAATGTGTGAGCATTTTTATATATTTCTTCACATCATGGTTAAAAAGAGTATTTAGTCATAATTTAATTTATTTTTGGCATTTAGTGGTATAGATATTAGTTTTTACTAGCTTATTAGTTTTTACAGATATCTGGAAATAGTACTCATATGAATATGTAAAATTACAGTCCAAAATTTCTGATCATAAATTTCAAATTGGAAAGAATCACAGCATGTTAGCACCACAAAATTATTTCTAACTTTATTTTTAAGGTAAATATAAAAATATTAAATATAATTATAAACTATACATAAATATATTTATCAGTGTAAGCTACATTACAGGAGTAAATACAATGTTGATGCGTGAAATTTTTTAATACTGGAAGGTAATTTAAACTGCAAATATCACTGTAATTGGATGTATTGGAGACCAGGTGGTGGCGCAAAGGATACTTCCCTGTGATATTGACTCTTCTTTAGATCAATATCCGTTCCAAATGTAGTAAAAAGCAGACAAGATTTAACAGGATCTAAATTATTAAGGCCTGTGCATTGTTGCTGGAGAGTTCATTAACAATCTCATCAATACAGTGTGGTTCATGGACATAAGAGTTTCATGGAACACTTTAAAAGAGAAAGAGATATCTCAATGGACTGATCTTGGTGGAAAAAAATTAATTAGGTAAGAATAATTACATCAGTTAAATGGGACTTTTAATTGAAAACCTGTTGGCATTTTTTAACCTGCTGAACAGCTGGGCCTTAATCATTTAGTTCTTAAAAAAGTGAAGAGTTCCTTTACATGATTTTGAAAGATATTGAAATATCTGGGAAATATAGTATAGATGTTTAAAGGAGTTTAGAACGTGTGGCCAATAAAAACAAACAGAATTTTTGCTTGGGAAATGGTACATTTTAAATATGCATGTCAAAACAAAATAGGCAATATTCATGATAAATACAAGTACTTCTTAGAAACAATTCAAAGCAAGACCCCACCATTTCTTACCTAAGGTCAGCAGCCATCCCAACAGCTTCCACTTGACCTTCAGACATAGCCGAATTTTGATTTTCTGCTTAATTCATCAATTTGGCAATGAGACTAAACTTACTGTATTTGCCCCCTTCTTTTTTACATTTTCTCTAAATAAATTTTGCCTAATATGCATATAAACCATAAAAAATTAAGCAGGCAGACAAAGATTATGATGGAACTAAAAAGACCAATATATAATATTAGACTAAGTTGTGGATTTCCTAGTAATCAGATGTAAATTATCTGATCACATTTCCAACCAACTTGGTTGTAGCCTTTCCTTTTTGCACATGAGGCAAGCTAGAGTTGGGAAACAATGAAGGAAGCTTGTCCACGTTCACAGTGATAATGTGAAATTTTCTGTCCAATGGTAGTCTTTTATTTAATAATGAACAGAAGACAATATAGCTGGGTGCTGATGGCCCACACCTATAATCATAATTACTCAAGAGGCTGAGATTTGAGGATCCATCACAGTTTAAAAGCCAGCAAGGGCAAGATAGTGCATGAGACTCTTACCAAAATTAGCTACTTAAAAAGACAGATGTGGATCTGTGGCTCAAGTTGTAGGGCCCAAGGCCTGATGTCAAGCCTTGGTATGGGCACAAAAATAAATAAATCACAATAGATAGCTATGCTCATATGACTATATAAGATGATACTAAGCAAAATGGACTCCAAGATATGGAAACAAGAGGTTTTTCTTTGTTGTTGTTGTTAATGGACTATGTGAAGTCATTTCTTTTTTCTTTTTCCTATGGTTTATCCTTTTCTCTCTGTATTTGATTTTGGTACCCTGGGTATTGCATACACATTTATCTGAATTAGGGAAGAGAAGGCGAACATCAAAATGGTGAGACAAAGCACAAAGTTTGAACCAATTCAACAGTGATATTCACAAGACAATGTTGGAAATTAACTGGCAACTTGCAGGGAGTGGAAAAAGTGTGGGAGGGGGTAATAGGTTTGACAATAAATATACTCACTATCATACGTATATAACTGTACTTCACCTTAACAACACAATATAATAAATCAAATAATCAACAAATTACAATATAGTAAATTATTCCACATCTTTTCTTAAACTCTCAGTTTGTTAGTAAATCATGTGTAAAAGGTTTTATTTTATTTTAAGGTTTGACCTCAGCTGAGTTGCAGCACTGGGCACACATCACATTTCATAGAGGTCAAGTTTGTATGACAGTTTCCTCCTGTTCCTCTCCCTCTGGCAGCTGCTCCATTTTCTTTAGTCACATGAGGCCTAGTCCCTCATTTAAGTTAACAGTGGGTGCCCTAAGGTTCAAACATTATACACTGTGAACTAGCTCTTTGTGTTGGATGGTATCCATCTTCATGAGATTACCAGTCTACTGGTGATCATCAGCACCATCGCCTAACACCTGCCTATGCACGACGTGCCAGGAACTGTGCAAACTGCTTTAATGTATTATCTCATACCGCCTGTGTGGTCCACGCAGCTGTTGGTAAAGAACTCCGTTTTAGAGTGGTACAAAGAGCTGGCAATAGAGAACACATCATGGCAGCTGCAGTGTAACTGGGAGAATTGTCTCTGACAATGGCCCTGATTGGTTCTGAGGGCATTTTCCTCATCATCCCTTCACATCTATTTAACAGCCATGATGTACTTGCTTTGTGCCGGGCAGGGTGCTGGGCACCGTGTGCCAGCTGAATGAGTGAATACCAGCCTCCCTTCTATGTGTGATCTCACTTCCTACCTCAAAAAAATAGTTGAATCTCTGTCCCATTTAGAGTTGTGCTGACTATGCAGGGAGGTCGTGAGGTCGATTATCTACCCCTTTGTCTATCACCCTTAATATCCACATTTTCTAAATGAACAATCAATATGTGAAATTGTTTTGCTCCTGGAACTGGTTTTATGAGTGACTTTTTTATTCCAACAATGAGGACCTTTGGCAGATCATCACTTTTTATTTCCAGTTATCATAAGAAGAAATAAAGGGAAAGGAATATTTTGCTTCGTTATTTGCTTTAGTGTAAAGGCTAAATCATTTAAAACAAACACAGAATCTGTGAATTTAAGTTCCATTTATGAAAATGTGCAGCTCTTTCTTTGAGGATACAGAAAGCAGCAAAATCGGAACATAGGCATTCCAGAGCGGATCTGCCACCTGCCAGCTAGCATTCTCCTCTCAAAGGGGACCTGCCTGCACTTACTTAATGGAAAGATAAATGTGTTCACAGAGCTGTTACTATAAATTCATTTAGAAATGGGACAGAGGCTGCTCTCACATCCCTCCCAGGATAGAGCGGCTGGCAGATTTGGTTCACTGTACCTCTGGGAGGTAATACATTCTAGCTTAGGTGGCAAAGGGTGATTGTTATTCAGACTTCTCAAACACCTATCTTTTGTGCTGTTTAAATGAACTTTTTGAAGGTGCATTTGTGTATTTGCTTGAAAAATGCTCTTAAGGCACTTAATATGAATAAAAATATATACAAAATGTTGTGTGGGGTACTAACTTGTTAGTATTCAAAAATGGTGATTTGTGTTGTAGAAAGTTAGATTAAAAAAAAAAACACATGATCAAACCATGACCAGTTTTGTGAAATTTGGAATGTACAGAATGGAAGGAGCAGGCCTATGGTGCTTAATCTGGAAGACTCTAGATCTTTGCACAACTATCTCAGAAAATTGCATAAACAGTCTTCTATTTTAACAGTTATATTGATATAAAATTGTATTCTAAAAATAGCCCATGTTAATGTGTTCACTTTATGAACTATTGGCATACATGTTTCTGTCAAAACTTCTCTCTACAAGCCTGACAGAAATTATGATTTGTCACTCTTCCACTAGGATCCCTGTTAGAAACTCAATTCCCCAAAGTAATCACAATTAATATGATAAAAGCCCAGTAAAAAGTAACTGAGAAGTTCAGTCTAGGTTTAAATGTAGTTGCAGGCACTTACAATCATTTTTAGGTAGTTATTTAGAAATAATATTGTAACTTCACTGACATGTATATGGTTATATTACAGAGTTTTAAATGTTAGAAAAATTGTTTGGGACTGGGATTATTTTGGGGGAAGAAAAATTAAGTTCCAACTCCATTCTACTTTAAGATAGGCATTCAGAGTGGTTCCTAATCCAATTGATAGACACTTAAATGAGTGAAGAAGCAGGGAATTCCACACTTACTTCTATCTTATTTAGCTCAGCCTGCCTACCTAGTCTATTATTTCCCAGCTCTGTCATATACCCCAAGCAAAAGGTACATTGTCTGTTATTCATTGTTGATAGCTACAAAGTACTCTTCATAGTAACTATATAAAAAACTCAAGAAGACAAGCAAGCAAGCAGAAACAGACACCTGATTTAGGAGCCAAATTCAGTTTTATTTTGAATTCCAATTCAGAAACAGTTCCTAGTCACCATTATTTGGTACTCACGAGAACATCTGCAAAAAGGGGCCCTCAACATGTCAGTTCCCTTCCCTCCTAAGGAGCTAAATCTTGCCAAGGCTATGTAGGAATATGGCTTATGGGAACTGTTATTTGTTGAATTTTGTTTTTGCCTATCTTGTTAAGATAAGAATTTGAGAGAATTTCTTTAACCTTCCTGACCTTGAATAATACTATTGAAAATACATACTTTTTGTGAGAATTCAATGAGATTTTTCACTTAAAGAAGTGACATTGTGTGTCATAGAATAATAAACATCAATATAACTTTATAGTGACAATAGAGTAAAACTAACGGCAAGATAATCTGACCTGTGTCTCCTCTAATACTCTTCCTCCTGTATTACAATCCATCCTTTCATTACTTGTGATTTTTTTGATCAAGAGTCAAGGAAGGGATTATAGAATCCATATAAGAAGGTGAGGATTTAGAAGCAGCTGAATTTATACATTTGGGAGTAAGCACAACTTTCCATTTTAACCTTGAGTTTGAAAGACACTTCTTTGAAACATCTGATAAACAACCAGATAGAAAACCAGAGTGAAGAAGAGGGTCTTTGAGAAGTATAGCATTAGGATTAGAGTTTTACTAGCATTCATGAAATAAAGACAAAAATTGTCTCCTTCTGCTCTTGAGCTAATCTTTGTAACTGTTTGGGTCAGGATTTCTTATAATTTTATCCTGCTCTTATTCGTTCTTGTGATTTAATTCTCATTAATTGCTTTTGGGTTTTTTATTTTACATTTTTCTGGACATTTTTGGGCCTATAATTTTTATTCTTAAATTTTACATAATCATGTGTAGATAACTTCACTTTTTTTGTAGTGATTAAATTTTACTAATTACTTTGTCATGATCACAGATACTCTGCACTTAAAGCACGGTGTGTGGTGGCTCACTCAACACCTGACAATGCAAGCCCATGACATTATCTGTTCTTAACCCTACTTTCTAGTTTAGATTGTACATTTCACTTTAATTTTGTGTAAATCATATAATACTTCCTTTGAAAATATTTGCAATCTAGACTGATACCTTTGGAAGTATACTTTCAATGTGGTGTTGTTTATAAAAGGGCTTAATATTTTGAGGAAAATTTACTGACTGTAATGTGTTCTGATTCCTCTGGTATCTATAAAGAAATACACATAACTATGTGTGTGTGTGTACATTCTCGTACATTTTATTTCTTTTTTTACATGTCTTTCAGTTTAGTTCTGTGAGCATGTGTTATTCCACTATCCTGACAATCTGAACTTACATAATTATTTTTTGTAAAGTTATATATGCAAATCCTCCACAATCTTTAACTCTCCTTATTTTTCAGTGCATTTTTATTATGCAAATATTTACTACTTATCAAAAATTATGTAGATCAATATACCATAGATTGAAAAACTTCTTTCTCTATTGCATATTCTTAAAACTATTGTTGTGAATCAGTTGTCTCTGATGTATCAGTTCATGTATATGTTCTCTAGTCTGTACTATTGAACTGTATGGCTATTTTTATGATACTATCAGGCTATTTTGATTTATATTGCTTACAGTTTGAAGTTTCTATTCTTCTCATCTATATTGTTTTGGCTACTTGAGTTTTTTCTACTTTATGTGTTTTTATACCAAGTTTAGCATTGTTCTTCCTAGCTCTGTCAAGAAAGTTTTTGGCATTTTGATAGGGATTCCTTGAATTCCTAAACCACATTAGGTAGTCTAGACATTACAGTAGTACTCATTTTTCCAATTCACAAATGTTATAAGGTAAATTCTCAGAGAAGCCACATTCTGAAGGATTGAATCTTGGAGTCTTTATTAGAATTCTAGCAGTCTGTAGGCAGCCAGTTGCTATAAAGTCCTGTAGCCTATGAACACACTTAACTCTGTTAGGAAACGGGCCATAGAGGAAAGAAAGAACAAAAATAATACCAACAAACCAACTCAGCTCCAGTGGAGACCTGAATTGGGATGCCTTGGTGAACAGAGATGAGACTAGAGACAGGACACAGGACTCAATCATGGAAACGTGGGGCATGGCATAATGCCGCCTGAGCTGGTGTGTGCCTAAATATGGTCAGGTCCACAGGGAGCTCCCAGTCCCAGGCCCTGGACTAACAAATTCAGTAACCTATAAGCCAAGTGCCAACCCCTGTCTACAGGGATTCAGGCACCTCCATCACCTGGAGGTGAGACTTCCCTTCCTCTACCATAAAGACAAAACACCAGACCCTACAATTCACCATATGGCCAAGATGTGACCTCCTTACTTTATAAACACCAGTTGTCTTCCCATTTCTTTGTATGCTGATCTTCAATTTCTTCATTCAGTCTGTGATAGTTACACTTCAGAGATCTTGTCCTCTTTATTTAAACATATTTCTAATTATTTTATTTTATGGAGCTGCTTTAAGTAACATTGCTTTCTTTTTTGTTGTTGTTTCCAATAATTCCATATGCTCTATAGCAATGTGATTTGTTTCTGTGTTGATGTTATGGTGTGCTGTTTACTGAATCGGTTTATTAATTCTAATCGGTTTGTCATGATAGCATTTTTGGAGTTTCTAATGTATAAGGTTAGATCATCTCTAAAGAATAACATTGTGACTTTTTCTCTAATCAAGTGTCCTTTATTTCTTTTCCTTGCCTGATTGCTCTGTCTAGGACTTCCAGACTTTTATCCAGACCAGCAAAAAGTAGCCCAAGTAGGCACCCTTTTTATTGCAGATTTTGGAGACAAAATTCTTTTTTTTTTTTCAAATTTTTCAAATTTTCAAATTTTCAAATTTTTGTTATCAAACTGATATACAGAAAGGTTACAGTTTCATATGTTAGGCACTGGATACATTTCTTGTGCAGTTTGTTACCTTGCCCCTCATACCCCCCTCTCTCCTCCCCCTTTCCCTTCCAGCCCCCCAACGGAGGTGTTCAGTTCACTTACACCAAACAGTTTTGCAAGTATTGCTTTTGTAGTTGTTTGTCTTTTTTTACCCTGTGTCTCTCAAATTTGGTATTCCCTTTCAATTTCCTACTTCCAATACCAGTATACACGGTTTCCAATATACTCAGATAAGATTACAGAGATAGTGTAGGTACAACCACAGGAAGGTGATATAAGAACATCATCAATAATAGCTACAGATACACATAGGATGTTGATAGTAGTTACAACTGTTTCCATAACATGGAGTTCATTTCACTTAGCATCATCTTATGTGTTCATAAGGGTATAGCTATTGGGCCTTGTGATGCTCTGCTATGACTTGCCTAAACCTGTACTAATTATTCCCAATAAGGGAGACCATAGAGTCCATGTTTCTTTGGGTCTGGCTCACTTCACTTAGTATAATTTTTTCCAAGTCCTTCCATTTCCTTACAAATGGGGCAATGTCATTCTTTCTGATAGAGGCATAAAATTCCATTGTGTATATGTACCACATTTTCCTGATCCATTCGTCTACTGAGAGGCATCTGGGCTGGTTCCAGTTTCTCGCTATGACAAATTGTGCTGCAATGAACATTGTTGTGCTGGTGGCATTACTGTGATTTTGTTTGTGGTCTTTTGGATAGATACCCAAAAGTGGGGCTGCTATTCTTTAGTATTAATTTCTTGAGATCTTACTGCTTGTCACTTGAATCCTTTAGCTGTCATACATCTCTGGCATAAGCAACATTTTATTTCTGAAGTGTGTGTAAACCATCTCTTCATATTTTCAAGATGTAATTTTACATTTTTTGCAGTTTGGCCATAATTCTAGACGCACACTTCTAATTCATGTACCTGCACATGTGACCTTTGTGAACCAAAATTTTCATGTATAATCTGTGTTTACTTGTAACTCTCTGGTTATATACTACTTATATCTGTGGATTCAAGTTACTGAAGTGAATACCAATAAAACCAATCTAGGCCATGTTCATTGGTTATACATGTTTGGAATGTTAACCAAAAAAAAAAATCTTTACCTATTCCCTTCTCAGGATATGAACTATTGACTTGGGACAAATGGCTTTAGTATGATGATTAAATATTTCTTCTATAGAAAATTGGTAAGATATTTTATCATGAAATGATGTTGAATTTTATCAAATGCTTTATCTGCAGGTACTGCAAAGATCATATGATTTCTGTACCTAATTCTATCTGTATAATATGTTTATTCATTTGTGTACATATAACCCTCATTATATCCTGGACACAAACCCCTCTGTATCAAGTGCAATAATATTTTCACCATGCCATTACTAGTATTTTCTTGAGGAGTTTTGCATTTATATTAATCAAGGATATTCAGGTTTTTTTCTTGTTCTTGTCTGGTTTTGGTATCAGGGAATGATGGCCTTTGAGTATTGACTTAGACAATTTTCCTCCTTCTTTAAATATGATGATAAACTTGCAATGAAGACAGCTGGCTCTGAGTTTTTCTTTGGTGGAAAATTTTTATTACTGATTGAATATTGTTACTAGTCATCATTGGTCCTTTCAGTTTTTGTTTCCTCAACTTCAGTGTTGTTAAGGTCCATGTAGCCAGGATATAATCCATTTCCTGCATGTTATCAACTATTTAGCATATGTTTAATCATAGTAATTTCTCATCATTCACTGCATCTTATTTATTCATTTTATTGTATTTTTTATTAATTTACTTTATTGTTACTATAGAGGTGATGTAAAGAGGGATTATAATTACATGTTCAGATAATGAGTATATTTCCTTTGTACAGGGTCTTTTGTTCTCTCATTCTCTCTCATTCCCTCCCTCTTATCTCTACCCAGGAGTTGTATAGTTCATTTTCATCAGTGTTCAGTGAGCTACACTGCTCTACATTTTTACCCCTTTCCCCTCAAGTTCTATTTATTGAATTTTTAGCAATTTTGGAATAAGTGGATATTTTTCCATCCTTTATATCTATTTATTTTTATTGTTCCAGTTTCTTAGGCAGAGCACTATTTCATATATTATATCTTGCTTCTTTTTCTTTTAGTACTGCTCTTGTTGTATTACATATTTTTTTTATCATGTAATCCTGTGTCTCATTTTTACTGTTTAAAGAGCTTTCTTACTTTACTTTTTAATTCTACCTAGGTCCATTTTGATTGTTTTTCAATTTCTCTTAGTTGTATAGTTTCCAGTATATTATTAACTTTTAGTTTTATCAAAAGATAGTGATATAGTTACAATTTAAAAAATAATATTGTTAAAAATGACTAATGTAGATATCAGTTGTTTTCATCCTGTGTTTCTTAGGACAAATTCCAGAAAGAGGAATGACAAGGTAGAAAGAATAGGTATATCCTAATGATTCTTTTGTGGTGATAGAGTAATAGTGTCTTTCATATTCCTTTAAACAGTACCCAAAAGAGCTTCTCTAACTTTTTAAGCACAGCATATATTAAAAAAATTGTTTTATTTTGACATGAACATATATCTCTTACAATTTGGTAACTGTTTTTGTGACTGTAGGTATGATATATTAAATGTGTTTATTGAGTGTTAATTCATACCGAAGACAATTATTAGCCCAATCCTCAGACTCATGGTTTGTATCAACTACACTAACTCCTTGTTTCACTGTGCAGCTAAGCTATCTGGTGCAGCAAAATTAATCAGTCTGACACTTCTAAAAAGAAGTGAAGAATCTGAGTCTGTACTTCTCAAAAACAAGAACTCTGCTATGTTTTTGCTGTGGTGTTCTGCTGGTGCTTTGTGTGCTTAAGCTATCATCCAAATCAAAAGGATAAAACTACTTAGGATCCATTTGCATGGAAACTACCCACTGAAATCTATAGGGATCTAGTTCATTTTTTAAATTCATTTAACAGCTCACTAATTGTCTCAATAGGAAGCAGAAATATATGTTTTTATTCTGAAGCATCTTAAATTGATAGCTCAAAGTTCATGAGCCTTGTGAGTGAAGCACTGAACTGGTCATAGATGTATCAAATAGAGTACATTCACCAGAGCACAGGACAGTAACTTAGCCTCTGCTTTGTTAAGACTTGTAAACTTTTTTTTTTTAAATCACTGAACCTCTAACTTAGTTGGTCATTTAAGCAGGTGCAGCTCAGTGGAGTTCCTATTCTTTTTATTGGAGAAGCCAAATGAACTTGTATTGATATGGAAATTTTGAGGGAAGAAAATAGCACTAAGGATTAAGCTTGTTTTCTTGAAAAGGGATTAATGCAGGTATTGAGATTCAAAACAAACACCATTGCTGAGACTGCGTATTTCAGAAATAGAGTTGAAGAAATGATTAGGGCTTATGCCTTTAAGCCTTTGGAGTGAATAGCCTTGAAAACCTCTTTCTTTTTTTCCTACTGTACAAGAAAACCACTTAGTTATTGGATTCCTTATGGGATCTGTGCAGTCATTCAAAATGCTAGGAATTCTGTGTGTGTGTGTTTGTGTGTGTGTGTGTGTGTAGAGAGAGAGAGACAGAGAGAAGGAGGAGGAGGAGGAGGAGGAGGAGGAAAAATGAATGACTAGAATGATATTGTACTATTCCTAAGGAAAAAGGAAATGGAAAGGCTTGGAAAAAAATTATAGTAAGTGAAGTAAACCAGACTCAAAGATAAACATATGCATGGTTTTCTTCATTTGGGGTAGATTGTACCTATAAATCTATAAATAAACACATTGGGTGGTAGGCAAGTGGTTACAAATAAATTAACTGAAGTTCAAAATATTCTATGGAGAACTCAAAGAGTTTAATCTTTTAGAAAGACTAGGTTGAAGCCAAGCAAATTAAGCAGCAGGAAATGGGTATTTTAATAAAAGTTAAAAAGTATTTTAATAGAATTGGTGTGGTTATTTAATCGCAATGTCCCAGGTAAAAGAAGGAAACACAACATGTGGGACAAAATGTTTTCTAATACTTTAAGAAAGACCACATACATGTTTCCCTCACCTTGTCCTTCTCTTCAAGTTCAGACCACCTGCCCCAGGTTCCATGTGTGTAGCCAATCGATTTGTTCTTTCTTTTGGCTTTCAGACGGATGCTGCGCTAATGTATGATGCTGTGCATGTTGTATCCGTGGCAGTCCAGCAGTTTCCCCAGATGACAGTCAGTTCCTTACAGTGCAATCGACACAAACCCTGGCGCTTTGGCACCCGCTTCATGAGCCTAATCAAAGAGGTAAGTCAGGGGAGGAACTCTGTCTCCCATGTCTGCCCTTCCCCTGAGTGAGCTGAAAGTATTGCCTGCACCCATCAAGATGACTTTCTATCTTTTACATCAAACTTTCATTCCCTCCACCACAAGAATTTTTTTTAACCAAGCAATAGGAAATGAAATAGGCACGAACATAGGAAAGTTGGTGAATGATTAAAAAATGATTTATGATACCATTAGCTTTTCCTTCTATAAATTTTTGTATATTGTTTTATAGCGATATATAGATTTTTATATAATGATAGTAGAATTGCAGTGTAAAGAGTATATTAAGCAAGAAACAAATGCATTTCAACATAGATGCATTCACAAATGTATTTTAACATCATAATGTTATGAAATGTATGAGGCTTAAAATGCAGATAACATGACCTAGTGTCTTCAAATATAATATCCAGTAATTACATTTACATGATCTGCTAACAAAAAAATGAAAACATGTATTCAATGAAGTAGAAACATCACATAATATCAAATAATGTAATCATTCATTTGACCATATATCATTTCTGACTAATTGGGTTTTTGTTGTTGTTACCAGTCCAGGGGCTTGAAATCAAGGCCTGGGCACTGTCCTTGGCTTCTTTTGCTCAGGACTAGCACTCTACCACTTGAGTCACAGTGCTCCTTCCAGCTTTTTCTGTATATGTGGTGCTAAAAAGTCGAACACAGGGCTTCACAGACAAGCACTCTACCACTAGGCTAAATTCCCAGCCCCATGACTACTTTTTTTTTTTTAATAGACTAAGCAAGCCTAAAGTGAAAACAAAAAGATTACACATACATGAACATGTATATTTGTTTCTTTCTCTTTGTTTTTGGTGATTAATTGAAGATAAGAGTCTCACAGATTTTTCTTCCTTGGCTGACTTCAAAGTACAATCTTTACATTTCAGCCTCCTGAGTAGTTAGGATTACAGGTGGGAGCCACAGTGCTCATTATTTGCCTTGTGTCATATAAATAAAGGCCTTTCTTACACTCTTGTGCTTTGCATAGATGAAATTTTAACTGATTCTTAATCTTTAAAAAATCACATAAGATTATTACCACATAAAATTTTTTTCTTTATTTGCTGCAAATAAATCATCAGGTTTGTAATACACGATTCTCATGGAAATAAAAGTCCTAACGAGGTCAGGAACAAGAACCTCTAGGTCCTTTGTGAGAGTTATCAACAAAGTTTCCTTGTCTAACTCTTGACCACACTCTTAAATAGGCAAGTTGATGCTCCCCAAAGAACCTGAGTTTATTAGCTACTCCACACTCTCCATCGACTTCTGGCTTGAAACCCGGCACCACAGAGCTGTGACATAGATCACAAGTCTCAGGAGCTGAAAAAAATCAATTTTTCTGAACTCAGCACTTGAACGCTGAGACTATGATGTGTGTCAAAGAGTCCTAAAAGAAACATTTGTATGGCATTCTCCTCCTCCCTTGTATTTATCATAGGGTGTAACTGAGAAGTTTGTCCATTAAACCACCCTGGGTTTCCTTTAAGAGGACCAACAGGAGAGATTTCACTCAATACCAGAAAAAGGCTGTTTCTTCTGAGTAGCTGGCATGTCTCCAACTGTGATCTTCTATATTGGGTTTCCTTCATCCTGTCTTTGCTGCACTGGTTGTCCAAAAGTTAAATATTCAATTTCTGATAGGACTTTATTACTTGTATTGTTTCACCTGTTGTGTTCTTTAATCCTGTATATTTGGATTGTTTTGTCCATTTCATATTGTCACTTTTTACTTTGTTGTTTTGCTAACCACCTAAAATTTTCTCTTGTGATAAAGTTGGATAAAAATATAACTCTTAAAGTAGTTAACAAATGTTAACTTTACTGAGAGCAGATTGTAATATGCCTAAAGATGACAATACTTTTTCTATTTTACTTATAATTAATTCACTTAACTCTTTTAAATCCTGCATGTTAATAAATAAGAAATACACAGGAGGCTAAGAAGCATTTCAATAATGATATTTATAAGTAAACATTATTCAAGTATTACCTTTAAGTATTCAGATTGACCTGTTAATCTTACATGTATTTTATTTAAACACTATAGTTGTGAGTTTTTCCAAGTTATTTCCCAAGGGCAAATCAAGGGAAACATCTAACTTTTCTTATGCAACCAAGAGAACAGAAACAAATTTAATGTTAAAAAGAAAATGCTGGGCACCAGTGGCTCATGCCTGTAAGCCTAGCTACTCAGGAGGCTGAGATCTAAGGATTGTGGTTTAATGACAGCCCAGGTATGAAAGTCCTTGAAATTCTCAGCTCCAGTTAACCACCAGAAAACCAGAAGTGGCCCTGTGGTAGAGTGCTAGCTTTGAGCAAAAGAGCTCAAGGACAGAGCCAAGGCCACAGAGCTCAAGCCCCACAACTGAAAAAAAAAAAAAAGTCCAAGTTTGTTCATTGGCTGCTGACTGTACTTCATTTAGCAGAGATTGAGGTATCACAGTTTAAAGTCAGCCCAGGTAAACAGTTGGTGAGATTCCAATAAAAAAATTTCAATCAAAACTATGTTTGTTCATACCTGTCATCCCAACTAGGTAAGAATAAAAAGAAATCTCAATCTAAGCCTCATGGGGACACAAGAGGAGTGTTCTTAAAAATAAATAAATCAGTGGGCTGGGGATATGGCCTAGTGGCAAGAGTGCTTGCCTCCTATACATGAGGTCCTGGGTTCAATTCCCCAGCACCACATATACAGAAAATGTCCAGAGGGGGCGCTGTGGCTCAAGTGGCAGAGTGCTAGCCTTGAGCAAAAAGAAGCCAGGGACAGTGTCCAAAGCCCCAGGACTGGCCAAAAAATAAATAAATAAAAATCAATCAATCAATCAATCAATCAGAAAGGGCTGGCGGCATGGCTCAAGGCACAAAGTGCCTACTACCACATGAGAGGTCCTGGGTTCAAAACACTCTATTGCCAAAAAGTAAGTTCACATATTTGCTTACCCTGGAGTTATTATTAGCTATATTATTAACTGCCCGTGTTATTCTACATCAAAAGCTAAATATTGCTTGATAAGAAATAATTATGATATATTCCTGCGTGTCTTAGGAGGAAGTAACATATGAGAGAAGTTAATTACTCAGGGGGAAATTATGTAATTAAAGAAGTAAAAATGGTTTTTCATATCTAACTCCTTTCAGTGTACTCATTCTTTTCCTACCATTGTAAATTTCCTATTATTTTAACTTCAGAGGTGCTGTTCGCTAACCACTCCCTGTAAAATATACAATGAGATAGTCACTATCTCATAATGAGAGACTAAATGCTTCTGGCTAAATACTTCCGAGTTTATTTATCATTAAATTTCTCATAGGAACCATTATACCTGGAAAGAAAAATTGTATACAATGAAAAGTTACAACATATTTCATAGTGAATCCAAGATATGTTATTTAGAAAAGATGGCCTCCAAATTTCAAAAGAAAATATAACAATATAACTTTATGGAAAAATGAAGATAGCATTTTCCCAAGTATTTGCAGAAAAGCATTTAATTGTATTTTTTCACTTAAATTTGATTTTTTTTTAATTTTCCTTTTCCTATAGGCTCATTGGGAAGGTCTCACAGGCAGAATTACTTTCAACAAAACCAATGGCTTACGAACAGATTTTGATTTGGATGTGATCAGTCTCAAAGAAGAAGGTCTAGAAAAGGTACTTGACTTCTTCAACTTACTTGCTTTAATTATTAAGTGAAATGTAAGTTAAAGTATACGATAGAAAAATCGCAGTTGACACATTTCATTGACATTTAATTTCACTGAGTAATTCTGCAATATGAAATTTCAACTTGTTGTATTAAATATGAGTTGGCAAAAGCTTCAAGAATAAGGTGTCCTAACACATTGGGAATAGTTTATTTATATATGTGTATAATCTTGACTAGCAACACATAATTATATTGCATATCTTCATTAGCCTTAACATTTCATGTAATAATTAGAAAATATTTAGTTCAATAGGGTTTCTTTGTATATTTAGCTTTCACTTTCTTGTGGGCTTTCCTACTTAGTTACATAAAATCAAGTATGCTTCCATTACTGAGTCATATTCCAGAGAAACATCTAAGTTAATGCTTCATAAAGTAAAGTATACACCACACTGGATTAATTTACTTGATTCTACAAAGAAGAAAGTCTTGCAGAATTTAAGAACAGACTTTTACTCATTTTTTTCTGAAATATTATCTTAAGAATAAAATAATCAATCAATCTTATTCGATGGAAAAATATGACTTATTTTTCATGATTTAATGATTTTGCCCTAGCAAAGAGTTGAGGACAAAGTATATTCTCAAGAAATATTTATTGACTAGTGAATGCAGGACCATTATGATTCTTCGTAACGATGGAGGGACAAGATGTGAGACAGAAATATACTTCATGTAATGGGCTTAATCTAGTGTTGACTTATTCAGTTATTTTCCAGTAGCACATTTTATTCATTGTTTACTTCTTTGCTGCATATCTCTGACATGGCACAGAACAAAAACAATATACAAGAAATCTCTGGGCTGCTGGGACTATGGGTTAAAGCTTATAGAAAGAAAAGATTTCCAAGTTCAGGATGATATTGCAGTTATGTCTATACTCAGGAAAATGTGCATCACACTAATGTCAAACCCAACCATCTGTATGGTACCATTTAAAACATAATTATGTATTGTTACTTCAAAGAACAGGAATTGTTACATTGCTCTGTTCATGAATTTTTCTTTTTCTTCTTATAAGTTTCTGGTATAGGACTAGACAAAATCCACCCAAATGTGAACAAACAGAAGTTGTTATTCATAGCTTACTGTTGGAAACAAAAAACTGGTGGGGAGAAAGGAACTAGCTTTCATCAAAGACTGAAGCTGAGATTCAAAGGGAGACTGAATGCAGGAAGTATGACAGTCCACAAAAAGTACTGGCTCATTTGTCTGAGAGGAGACTGTTACCAGAAGGGACTTAACTAGGCAAAATATTTTTGTAGAACTTTTGTGTTTTTATTGCTACAGAAATCTTTGTTATTGAACTTTACTTTGCCTGTGGAATCCTGTTCTTATGGGTGGAAAAAGTGGATGATTGGATTTGCAGCTGTAAAAATTTATCTAAACCTAAAAATCCACACAGATAAGTGAGAGCTTCTTATTTAATAGATTTCTTGACATCTGATGCACAGCAGTTTTAAATCTTTTCCTCTTAGTGGCATTTGGTTCAAAACTTCAGTCCTGTGACAATGATGAAGCCCAACATTCTCAGAATCTGAGATTTCTTTGGCCTTCCTGTAGGAAAGCAGTGTTCACACTGATGCTGTCTAATAATCTTTAAGCTACTCATAAATGTTTCATTTTCTTAAAAACAAAAAGCGATATTATAGCCTAGGTTCTATCCAAGAGCAGTGTCTTTGGTTGGCCATACAATTTGTCTAACATAAAATTCCATCACACTTCTTGACTCAGAACTATGCAGGTATTTTGGTGTCATTTTGCTCATAATTCTATTTTGCATAGTAATGTTAAAGTTTTAAGACGATAAAATACTTTGCATATACATTTTGGATGATGTATTTCTTTTGAAAAAAATGAGATTGCCTTATTTGAAAGTCTACAATTGTATGTTTTGAGCCACACAATTTCTTATTTGGCCCATCTGACAATACTATATTTTGATTTGTTTTCTTTTAAGTTTTCAATACGAATTAAAACATATACACTAAACAGGGCATTAAAACAACCAAATTAGAATTACATTTTTATCCATGGAGTATGTTCCATAGTTGGATATTTCTGCATTGTCATTGTTGAGATTACTGAACTCATTGATTCAAAATTTAAAAGTGAGGGAAAAATCCAACAACACACAGAAATAAAAACCAAAACAACCTTCATATTCATGGTTGTACTGTGGCTCCTCATCACTATTGAGCCCTTTCTGGAGAAAATGCTTCTGTGCTCATATGTGATATATATGCCTATTTTTTCTTTTCTTTTTCTTTTTCTTGCCAAGGTGAAGTACAGAGGGGTTATAGTTCTATAAGTTAGATAGTAAGCACATTTCTTGTCCAACTTGTTACCCTCCCTCATTTTTCTCCCATATTCCCTCCTCTCCAACCCCCCCCCAAGTTGTACAGTTGATTTACAGCTTATTGTCTTGTAAGTATTGCTGTTGCATCAGTTTGCCTTTTACCCTTTGTCTCTCCATTTTTATCTTCTTCTTCCCTTCCCCAATTCAGACAAATATGCATAAAATACCCAGCATACCAGAATCAAATACAGTGATAACAGGGGCTAAATCATAGGGAAGATGAACAGAAGAAAAAAGAAATAATTTTACAGAGTACATTAAAAACAATATTAAATAAAAACAATGACCATGTGAGCCTAGGAGAGGCTACAGAAGAGCTCTTCCACTGAGCTATAGCTTCATCCCTAGGTAAATTTGCAATAAAATCTTTTCACATACACCAACATTCATTTCACTTTTATGTGTGTGTGAAAGTCAGTTTGGTAATGTAAAAAGCATCTTAGTAGATCCCATTGCACCAATTTCAAGCAGATAAGGTTAAATTGCTTCTTAACTTTAAATAAGTTTGACATCTTGTACAACTAATATTTTTGAGCCTAAATGAGAACATTTATTTTATTCATATATCGACGAGAAAATTTCTGGTATTCTTGTCAAGCAGATTATTACTTCCATAGGCAAGTAGAGATGTATGTAGACTGCACCTTTAGAAGATATGATAAGATTCAAATTACACATGAAGCAAACACATATCTTGAGGGGATCAGAAAGAGTCCCTTAATATCATGAAGTAATATGAGTCACAAAAAAGGAAATCTATGCTATATTTTGTTAGCACAATTTTGTGAGCTGAGAAAAATTTCATCAAACAGAATTAATTAGCTAATTAATGAATGAATCAATCACTGAAGTAAGTAGCAGAGAAATAATTCTGAAAGCTTATGGTATACACCCATACCTAGTAAAAAGAATCCAAAGGAAAACAGCAAACAAAATTATAAGAATTTAACTATTTGTGAGAAATAAAAAAATGAAGCATTACTAAATATAAGGACTTAAGTATACTTATTATGTATAAGACATGCTTTGAATATAGCTTAGGACCAAATATAAAATTATAGTAAGTGGATGTGGGGTACTGCCACAAACAATAACTTACAAAGGTGTCTTGAACAAAATGCAAAATAAATGAAGAAAAAGAATAGTTACATATATATGTTTAACAATTGTTGAATGAATGAGTGAATAATATTGAAATATCAACCTAAAAAAAAACACAAGTTCTAACAGGCGGTAATACACTTACATATTCTATGCATTTATTCAGTACACTCAGCAAATACTGCTAGCATATTTATTATTTATAGTTCAAATATTTGTGATATCCTTATTAATGTGTTTAGGGAATAATAGAACAATGTTATAACCAAAATATAATTTTAATTCATGACAATGCATATCATTCTGAGATGAGGAATATAACATCTAACAAATGTATTCAGAGTTCTAATATACAATGTTTCTAGGAAGCCCCACATTAAAAATCTTTGAGAGAGGGGCTGGGGATATAGCCTAGTGGCAAGAGTGCCTGCCTCGGATACACGAGGCCCTAGGTTCAATTCCCCAGCACCACATATACAGAAAACGGCCAGAAGCGGCGCTGTGGCTCAAGTGGCAGAGTGCTAGCCTTGAGCGGGAAGAAGCCAGGGACGGTGCTCGGGCCCTGAGTCCAAGGCCCAGGACTGGCCACCCCCCAAAAAAAAAAATCTTTGAGAGAATAAGATGGCTAAGCCAATGTCTCAACCCATTAGATATCTAAGTGGAAAATAGAGAAAGAAAAAAAAACAATTTAAATATAATGTAACACTTGGAACAGCAAAGCACATATATGTTTTACTATATGAAAGTACAGTTAGTGGCTATCCACAGCTATGTAGAGAGTTTTGAACATATGTTTTGAAGTAGGATCAAGATACTTGGATAATATGGTGACAGGAAAATATTTATTATACAGAGTATAATATTTAGAAAATAGAGTAACATAAAGTGATTCAGGAAAACTGTAATACTCTACTTTCTACATTTGGAAAGAAGTGGAAAGCATCATATTATTGATCAATAGTTAACATTTCTGTATCTTACGCTAGGACTGATTTTCTCATAAAAATTAAAAGTAAAAATATAAGTGCTGTTCTAAGATTAGGAAAATAACATATTACGTAACAAAGTGTAAAGAGGAACTGTGTATATTGTGCTTTAGAAGCTGTATATGCAAAAACTTTAGGATAAAATGATGACAAAATCTCAACCCACAGGGCATTTTCTTTCAAGCTAAATGAAATCAGGATATAGAAAGATTTTGATATGTTTCCTTCCTTTATATCAGAGTCAAACACAGTAGATTTATGTCCACTTAATATAGAGTAGAATTAGTAGAGTCATCTGCAATAGGTAAAAATAATTGCAATTGTTTTAAGATAAAGTAAGTTTATTTGAAAGTGAAAGAAAAGCTACAAAAGAAACCTAACGTATGAAAATGTACCTCTCTGTACATCACTTAGACAATAAATAAGACAAATTAAAAAAAAAGAAAAATACCAGAAACTCTTAATCAGGAGATGAGTATAAAACAGTCCCCAGATATAATTTTCACTCCATTACATTTTAATGTTAATACAATGGGCTATATAACATATATTAGGAATGTTTGTATATATATGATATACGTATTCATCACATAAAACATGTCTGTATACATATATAAGTACTCATACATATAAATAATATATGCATCCATTATCACTGAGATTTAAAAGATGTAAATAGAGAATGCTATTATTGCCATTCTAAAACAAATATTAGACAGCTTCCAATCATGTTTAGGAACATTAAATATTAGAAAAGATTGTAAAAGCCAGAGTTCAAATGAAAGAAGGCTTTGACACAATATTTCATTCATTCATTTATTTATTTATGCTTTCTTTATGTAGCTTAATAACAAAAACATCTGCAGCATAGGGGTGAGTTCAGAGGGATGGGTGTGAATGATGAAAGGGGTGACATTGATCCACATAAACTGTATTTATAAATTGCTTTTTTGAACTGCAACTCCTTTGTACAGCCACTCAACGAGAATAAAAAATATTATTTTAAAACTGTATATCTGCACCAGTGATGCTCGCTTGTAATCCCAGATACTCAGAAGGCTGAGATCTGAGGATCACAGTTCAAATCTAGCCCTGGCAGAAAAGTCCCCATGATACTCTTATCTCCAATTGACTACTCAAAAACCAGAAGTGGCTCTGTGGTCCAAATTAGTAGAGCACTAGCCTTCAGCAAAAGAGATCAAGGCAGTACCCAGGCCCTGAGTTCAAGTCCCACACCGACCAAAAAAATAAAAATACATAAATAAATATGCAGCTTTTTGAAGAGTGGACATTAGGAAGATTATGTTTTAAAGCCAGCACTTCCAAAATATCAACAGAATTTCATTGCAACCAATAAGCCCGAAAATGATCACATGGCTTTAAAGATTTTACCTTTATCATTAGTTTTTTGAAGAAGAGAGATAATCCAGGATATTTGAAACAAATAACCAAATGGGGAATCAGTGTTTAAATGCCCACACTCAAATTAATAAAACTGTGAATTAATACGTAGGGTGGTAGAATGTACAAAATACATGTCTATAAACTACTAAAAGATTTGACTTTTCTTTCATTAACACAAATGTTAGATATCTTCATAGTTATAAGGAAAATTAACTCAGCAAGAGAAGTTTTTAAGATGCCCAATAATTATACATGAATTTTGAGTCTCTTGTACAAGTAAAGTTTTCTTGCAAAAGTATAGGTGGAGGTTCCTTTACACAAACAGTATAATGACATATCTCTCCTCTGGTAATCAGCAGAATTTCTAGTATTTGTAATTTTATAATTCTTCAATGAAAGGAAAACAGTTGTGTAAATAGTTTACTGAGAAGTTCATACAAATGAAAAGGGGACCAACTGAGTAAATATACCAAAATTCAAGGAAAATACAAAGATACTAATATTTGTATAAGTAAGATACAGTGATAAAAACTTAGCACCTTTGATAAGTAGAACAAAAAATAAATGGTGAATCAGTGTCACTTTCAAAATGACTTAATTTGTATGCAACCTTCTTCCTTGAAGGTAAACTATAAGTTTTATTTCCTATTAGTAAGTTGAATAAATGGCTAGGGGAGTATGGCAGACAAGTTTCGTTACTTATGACTTCCAGGTTTGGTAAGTGAGGGCAAAAAAAGAAACCAAACATGGCTTTCCATTTTGTTTCAGCTTATCTTCTCTGGTAATGATGGGCATAGAGAGTCCAGTAGTGTAGCTTCTGTAAACTAGCCTAATGATGTATTTGGTGTGAGTCTGTCCTCATATGTCTGCCTAGTAGCCTGTCTTTTAGCACCCAGCCACTGAGTGGAATGGGCATAACATGTCTGACCTCATTAGATCTAATCATGTTTATGGCCTCATATATCACAAAGTATCACTTTCATTAAAATTTCTATTACAATACAGGAGGAAATATGAGAATGAATTATCTATATGATTGTCCTATACATTTATTTGGGGTATTATTTTAAAATATACAAAGGGGCATTTTTTTTTAATTTACAAAGAAAATTCCAAGAATGGTTTTCCTGGATAGGAGGCTCCACAGGATATTTGTTAATTCTTCTCTGTAGCTTGGCAGGTTTTGCTGTCTTTTAGGCTGGTCTGTGTAATACGGCTTACTTTCTTCGTAATGAGGGTATATGATAGATCCATTACATTAAAAGGTATACCTTATTTATGAGTTTCTAGTCAGTATCAAAGTATCATTGGATGTGGTTTATCTTAGTAAATGGAAGTTTGAATGGAAAATTAAACTCTCGCTGACTCTGGCAGAGAGCTGTGGCTCATTTTGTTCTTCAGTGTCACACTTCACTGGACACACTTCACAGAGCAGTGAATCATGCTTAAAACAAGCAGCCTTTAACGACAGCAGGTAATGCAGCAGAGGTGAATAATAAGTGCTGACAGTCTTAACTTTCTCCTGCAGTATTTGCTCTCAGGAATCTGATGGAGAATTGACAAAGTACATATGCTATTTTATAGATTGGAACTTGGGATCCAGCCAGTGGCCTGAATATGACTGAAAGTCAAAAGGGGAAACCAGCCAATATCACAGACTCCTTATCTAATCGTTCTTTGATTGTTACCACCATTTTGGTAAGTATTTGTTTTTCCATTATTTTCAGACAAATGTAGATTCCCATCCACATAGAAAGAAAAAGACATTATAATTGAAACAGTAATGAATAGAATGTAATGCATTTTGAAGTTATTTAGCAATTACTGAATAACAGACTAGTCAATGGTAATTTAGTCAAAGTTTAATTTTGTTAATCTTGGATAATGTAAGTTATATTAAAGTTCAAGATGTTTATATTGATTATTAATAGTTTCAGATACTACTAGAATTTCTTTACATTTCAATAGAATTAGCCACTATCAAAGAAATTGCAAAGCAAGATTTGAATTATCAACATGTAGATGTATAGCTATAGTTCAATAAAGAGACAGATGTAAATTTGATTCCTGTTCCTTTCTTGCAAATATATTTCAGGGGCTATAATATTTGTTTTTGAATATTGATTTTATCCTTCCCTTCACTTTCACTGTTCTTAGTTTGGAGAATAATTTATACTTCACTAGTCTCCCTTGTAAAATCAGATAAGTGCTTTTGGAAGGCAGAAATACTGCTATCGTAAAATAATTAAATCATTATTGATACTTGAGATATTTTTACCCCTGTGTAATTATATACTTTAATTAGATTACAAAGTAATGGTCCCTTATGTTGCTTATAAAATGAGATTTTAGTTTTAGGATACGCAAAGAACTCATACATTTTTTCAGTACTTTCTAGCTATAGAAGTTTATCAAAGCTCATTCTTAGACTACCCAAGTGTCAAATGAACATGCAACAAATCACTACAAATGTTTCATATTTCTATAACTGTGAGACTGATTTACAGTGACAAACCAAGCTGGGAGAAATTTATAATATTATACTTTTAGTAACAAAGGGTTGTCAAAACTAGAAGTGTCCAAAGAAAATCTATTGATTTAAAGATTTTTGATAGTGAAGCAATGAAGGCATTCATGAGGACTGTTGAAAGTAGCCAAGATTTTAATTCTTGCCTTGTGAAAGACCTCAGGACACTTGTTCCATCTGTATCCAAACTTCCAGAGTCCTCTTTAAACATAATATTAGATCTCTCTTTTCAAAACCAATTCCCACAGCAACAACACAGCCATATTCTTTAGTTATAGTGTACTCACAAGACAGTGATATGTCTTCTGCTCTATCGACCAGTATGTCAGTGATTGAATTATGCCATGCTAGAACTAGTGCAGTAATGTAACCATCCCTTCTCCCTGCCTACATCCTCATTCCTTTCCAGTGCTTTGCATCTTCACTGTAAAACGGAATTCTACTTCCCCTGCTTACTTGCTTAGACAGTTGTTTACAGATTCCCTAGTGAACATGTCAAGCTCAAAAATTCCAATTGTAATATGAAAGGCCTTCTACTACCTTAATTTCTCCCATTTTTTTCCTAATTTCCCCTCTGTGCTTTAACTGAAATGGGAAACCAGGTAACCTGCTACTGCCATTGTGTAAACTCTTTTCTCTCTTTATAACATGTTTCTCTCCATTTACGGTATTACAGTATTTGTCTGTATTATTTGAGGCTCAGAATAGATATCATGTTATTCTTCAGTTATTTCTTGGATGCCTTATTTTTTCAAACATCCTGAATATCCTTGAAAGGATAGAATTTGATGATGTCTTCTCTTATTACATCATACGAGCCCTCTACGGCTTGCCAAGTAAGGAATGTTAAACACAGAAGAAATCTGTAACTTCAGCAATCCCACCCATACATTCCTTTCTATAATCTCGATGAAACAACCACTCTCAAATCTATCCTTTCTTTTAGGCCTTCGAAATCTTCACTCAGTTCTTCATGTTCTCTTGGATAAATGCAATTCAGTATTCCAGATTCATCCTAAGTACTGTCCATTACATGAAACTCTTTCATCTCTTAGTTGAAGGTATGTTAAGGTTAGGAGGTTATACATTTCACCTATCACAATACTTCATCAGGGCACTAAGCAAGCACTTCTTTTTAATTTGAGAAAAATCGTGTATGTCTCTATCTCTACTTGACCTGAGCTATACAAGGTCAATAATCTAATCTTATACCTTTTAAGTTTTTCAAGGTTGCAGGAAAAAAGCCTTAGGCACAGCAAACACTCAATGGTTTATCAAATTAAATTTAATAGGTGCTATTTAATTAAATGAGCAATTGTAGGAAATAACCAACCTTTAAATGACTGTACTGAAGTATGCCAGTTATTGCAATCTTTTAGTGAAAACAAATTTGATGTATAATATTACCTATGTAATGTGTTAATCTTGCTTAATTGCTCAGTGTAATTTTATGGGAAATATTCTGATATTTTCTTAATCATGAAGAATTTTATATTTACCTATAAATAAATAGTACTTAATTTTAAATTTATGTCAGAGCCAGCCAAAAGGCTGTAAGAAAAGCTCTGGTATTCCAAACATACTTCGTACCAATTGAAGCAGTGTATTTCAGCTTTGGGCTTGATCAGCTTCACGTTTTAAAATTCCACAAAGCATGGTGATGTGTAAATAGACACGAAGACAACTGCTTAGGTCACTACTTCTTATACTAAATGTAAGTGTAATTATCAAACTTGATACATGCTTAGATTTTTACAAGTAGTTAATTTTAATTCAGGAATAAGATACTGTTAGTTTCTAAAATGATTTTGTTATTTCCTAAAAGGAAAAAAAAAGTCTCGTTGTTTTCATAGTGCTTAGTTAAAAAAATTTTATTTCTGAACACACTGGTTATCAGATAGTGACAATTAACAGATAAAACTTGGAGGGACTGTTTACCTGATTTATGTAAACAGTAAGATTAGCAAAATTTACTGTTTTGTTTATTTTTTGTGGAAAGATTCAGATCACTTGATTAATGTCATGGCTAGTCTTTTTTTGTTTTCCCGTTTAGAAAATCTCTGAGGAAATTCTAGGTATCTTGTGATTAATGATACATCTCCTAAAGTCACTGTCATGTGAAGAGGACACAAAGAACAATTAATTTACTGTTCTTATTCCATACTTTTATGATATGTCCTTTGAAAAAACTGAAATATTCTCCAGTATTGTCCAGCTAATTGTAAACAGTTGTATGAACATTACCCATTTATTTAAATTAATCTATTCATTATTTTATTTAACAAACAGGTATTTGATGCAATGGTACTTGATGAATAAAGTAGACATAGTTTTTGCTCTTATAGAACTTAAAACATTAAATGAATTGCTATGGAAAATTATATATGAACAGCTTGTGATTACAATATAAGGACAAATAAATGGTGTGATACCTTACTCTATAGGTGAAACTGAATGACACAGAAGTTTAAAAGTAGAAAGACAAGTCATATTGAAACTACCATTGGGTAAATAAACAATTGAAATTCAGTTGTGGAAGGAATTGGCAAGGGAAAGGAGAAGAAAGAGTGTTACGGTCACACAGAATCACATCTGCAAAAATCCTAAACTACTACAGATCTCAGAAAATTTTCAAAATTAAAGGAAATCCATGATGACTGAAGATGGTGCCGTGCTCTGTTCAGCTCATACACATACAGCTCCGGTTAATTCCAAATGGTAATAGCAGGAATTTATTCTATACCTACTATATGTCACACATAGTTCCAAGCACTTTCCAGGAACTTATGACATTGGCATCTGAATCTCTTGTAGTGATAGCTCTATTTCGTATCTTCTTATAGCTGACAAAGAGTCACACATCTAGAAAGCAATAGGGCAATATATTTAATTAGTTTGAGCTACTAATATAATGCAAAGTAATTTTCAGTGCTCCACAATGGAAAAATCTAACAGCATAATTGTAACTCAGTATCTCCCTGTACAAGGAGGTATCTGGCATACCATTTCTAAACAAAGCAACACATTAATTGGGAATTACTTGCCACCAAAAAGTATGACATGTATGCAAGTGAAATATGATACTCTTGTGGGTGTATTATTAAGTATCTTAGCATTCTCCTCTACAGAGGCTTGTATCAGGCCATTTTTGCTTGGATTTGTTGGGCCTCTATATTCTATGTTTTCCTAACTGAATATTAGTTTACTTTCAGCTTCTGTACATCAACATTTCAGATTCATATAGGCAAAAGAATATAGTATTGGAACTTATTTTTCTTTAATCTTTAGAATTTGGATGAAGACCTAATCTTACATACAAATTTTTTCTTCACCTCAGCAGTATAACCTAGAATACACACACACACACACACACACACACACACATACACACACACTCACACACACACATTGAGAGAGAGAGAGAGAGACTTGTATTATGAGGAGAATTCATTTTAGAAAGCACTAACCATCTTTGAAATATACAGACTCCTTTAATGTTCTGAGATAAGTTTTAAGATATCACAAATCTGGGAACTTTCAGATCTCTTGCTACAATCTTATACCTGAAGTTCCAGTATACAAAGGTCTTCTTGTTAATTCTCTTTTCACACATTGCATCTCTGGCCTTTGAATTTGAAATTCAACATGCTTTCATTTGTTTCTTGTTCTTTGTAGAACAAAACTGATCAAAAATCACGTTTTCTTGCATAATGATTTTATTTGTCAAGTGGTTGGCTAAATTATGTTCCTACTTATGAAAATAATGAGAAAAATACTAATCTGGAGCAAACTACAGAGAGATTTGGGAGCAAAAAAACTGTCATAAAAGCTTTAGTTTATAACATGATTTTGCTCTCTTTTCTCTTATAGATCCACTAGCTAGAGGGGAGATTGAATGACTGAATATTTATTTAAGTATTATATACGGAGTGCCTATTTCCCCTCCGATTGCTTGATGTTCAATAGATTTTTTTAGTCCCATCTAAACATGTTGAGTGCTTCCCACTGTGTTTCTTCTGTATAATAATTGATTTTTGTCCATCAAAAGATTACTAGCATTTAAATGTCACTGTACATTTCTTTCCCTTCCTTACTAGAAGCACTTTGGTATGCAAATAGCAATGCTTTGCAAGTATGCATTCCTTTTTGTAGGAAAGCATTTTCTCTCAAGATGGTATTTTTTTTTCTTTCCAGTTGCTCAATGAATTTAACAAATATGTCTGAACTTGCAACTTAAGCCTTATTTATTCCCTCCTGGTATTTTGTGGGAGGTTGTATATTAGAGTCTCCAGTTTACTTGCTTTTGCTTGTAAAGCTTTTTTGTTACAGTTCACAGATACAGAGGCTTATCTGGGAGCAAACTCCCAAGGACAACAGAAGGATTCACAGTACAAAAGAAAGAGGTGACCATGTCATCCCCTAAGTGGTTTTGAAGATTCTCCTGTAATATCCACAAAGGCAGATTTCTAAGGCTTCCAATCTGTCACTACAGTCACTTTTCCCTCTGACTCTTCTTAATCCATTGTCCTAGAAAGACTATCTCATATGTAGTTCTTCTTGGAGAGTTGTGTCCCATTCGCGTTTGGAAACCCAAACACTACAGCTTCACAAAGAAAACGATCTCCCTGCTTCTAAGCAGGTGTAAGAATACATTGTAGAACTAATAGGGTTGAATAATGTATGGAATATGTACTAGAATCTAAGTGCAAATACTTCTTGCATTCCAACATGTGAGTTCAGAAGGATTCAGTCAAACTTAATCTCCTATCCCATTCCTGAAACAAAGCCATCAAGCTTTTCTCTCCATACTTTCTCCTGTTGAAGGCAATATATGGACATTATATTCCTCTTCATCATTTGCGCTCTGACAGCTCTATTTTATTTCTAAAGTATTTTATTTACCATTCTATCAACTAAATAAATATAAAGCTATTTGTGCTGGTGGAATAAAAGTGTAGGAATAAAAGAAAATAAAGAGTTATGATATGTAATTGGGAATCATTTCTTAAAATTCAATTTTATATTAATATTTTAATCTTTTTAGCTGACCACTACTCTCTCTCTCTCTCTCTCTTTTTTTTCACCAGTTCTGGGCTTCTACTCAGGGCCTGAGCACTGTCCTTGGCTTCCTTTTGCTCAAGGCTAGTACTGTACCTCCTGAGCCACAGCTCCCATTCTGGCTTTTTCTATGTATGTGGTGAGGAGGATTAGAACCTAGGGCTTCATGCATTCAAGGCAAGCACTCTACCACTCTGCCACATTCCCAGCCCCAGTACTCTTGCTTTTATTTAATTTTTCATTTTTACTGTGCACATATCCACACACATATGCATACACTCAAATGCATCCACACAAACAAATCCACCTTTACTTTTCGAGTCATTTTAACTGTCTACTTTAATTTTCTGTAAACATCAAAATTCTTAAGTAATTTCATTTTAAGCAATTTTCATCATTATCCAGTAATTATATTTTATTATTTAATTTTAAAAATTATTTTCTACACTAAAATTCCATTGAGGACTACTTTAATATGAACAACATATTGTTTCCTACAGAAAAAAGAATAGAGAAATATGAATTGTTTTGTTAAACTGTCAGGAAGCTACATTGAAAGTGCACGTTTTTATCTTCCATTTCTCATTTGAAGACATGTTGTCATAATAAGAGCATATAAAAGCAATTCCAACTTACCTCTTACTTTGAACTGAGGATCTAATGTACATTTTGCACTTACCAGCTGATTTAAAATAGTCAGTGTCCAGTTTCAACTTTTGTATACTTCAAACATTTAAGTTCTGGCCCTTTCATACCTGATTCTCTTATAATTTGAATCTCTGTTTAATATTTTACTGCTATTTGTATTCTATTCATCTAGAGGTTTTAGTGGATGTTTAAGTCTTTATAAATCCCATATTTACAAATTAGGCACCAAAACAGAAGAAAGGGTAGATTGTGCTAAAAATATCTAACAAAGAAAGGATATCACATTTTGAATAAACAAGTTATGGCTTATACATGGGTACTATGGAGTACACTTTATTAGTAGAGTGTGTTTTGACAGATATTGTAGCTATAGGAAAGAGAAGATTTGGTACTGTAGAAAAATCAGATGTAGAGTGGTGTGTGTGTGTGTGCATGTGTGTGTGTGCATGTGTGTGTGTGTGTGTGTGTGTGTGTGTGTGTGTGTATCAGATAGGGCAAAAGCTATTGAGCAATATCTAAGCTAATATTTGAGCTTTAGGGCTAAAGGCCTAGAGGCAGGGATGTTAGCATGGAGAGTGTGTTGGGAAAGAAGATAATGAACATAGCTTAGTCATGTATGAATGGAGATGCTGGCAATAAATTTTGTGCAGTCAAATCCTGATAATTAATGTGAGAGGATAATAAATTAGACTCAGAGACAAAGCAGTTTGGAGATTAGCTAATAGGTGCAGTCTCCGTTCCCATCAAATCTTTTACTGGAACAGTAGTGAAATGGTACATTTGATTGATTTGAACTTCACCTTTTTCCCCATCTTTGTTCTCATGAATTAAGCTAATGAAACATTTAATGGCCAAAATACCAGTATCAGCAGAAAGATAGTAACAAGCAAGATCTCTCATGTAAACTGGTATTTCAATCAAGTGGAATAGGTTAAAGGCATGCCAGGTTTTACTACAGTAGGACATTTTTTTCTTTATACAAGTGTGCATGATCATTACTATGCTCAAACCTTCTTTTTCTGGCATCAGAAACATTAAACATCTGGCATCAGAGACATCTTGAAACATTAAACCTCAAAACTAGCAAATCTCTGCCCTGTTTTCTTGAAATATAAGTTCAACTCTATTGTCATCATTATTTCTATAGGATATAATGTATCTCAAGTCTATACATATGAATATTCTTGCCAGCTTTCCCAAATCTAGTTGATTTTTTCTAGTTACAGAACAAAAACAATATGTTTTCTAGAGAGATAATTACATGCAACATACACTAAGATTTTGTGTACATTGACAAAACTTCCTAAAATTATTCTTCTGAAAAGAGGTAAACAAAATTTAAAACAACTTAAGGATATGATTATGTTGTGTACATCACTTACTAAAACTTTTACTATGTGTATAAAAATGATGACAAAAAGAATGCTTTTGAATAATAGGCTTACAGAAGTAAAGAAAAATGAGAAAGAAGGAGAGGGGAAGGAGTGGAGGAAGGGGAGAGGAAGGAAGGAAGGAAAGTAGGTAGGAAGGAAGGAAGGAAAGAAGGGAGGGAGAGAGGGAAGGATGGAAGGAGGGAGGAAGGGGGGAGGGAGGAGAAATAAGGCAAAAATGGAAAATGAAAAAAAGAAGTTTTGTAGATAATCCCATAATGTATTTGAAATTTGTTTTGGAAGGTAAATAGAAAGTATGGTTTATTAAAAGTTATTAAAGTAAGATATTGTTCTGTTGGCCTGTCGCATGATTACATTTTTGTTTGAAACCTACACCCCAGATTAGGTTGTGCTTTCTGCCTGAATAGTCGATGTGATTGTGCCTTTGTAATAGTCTCTGGAGATACAGAAATGAGGTTTGTTTTCCAGGCAAGGGAAAAACATAGGAGTGCATGCCGGAACTCACTTCCTAGTACTATTTGATCCTCAGCAAATCAGTCATCTTTAGTATTGCCATTGCATGAAAACATGAAGCTTTTCTGAGGGCAGCTGCCAGGCCTTTATACTCTTCCTACTGGTACTCTCCCATTGTGATAACCTGGCCTGCACCATGGGTTTCTGATCTGAACGCTAATGAGGGATGGGAAAATGCAGACTTGTAAGAGTCATTGTGAATAAAAGAAAATTGAAAGATCAAAATTTGGACAATGGCAATATTCTTGTCTATACAGTAGAAAAGACAGTGTTTTGGGGAATGACAAGAGCAGAAAGAAGGAAAAAGAAATGAACAAGTAGTGGCTTGTCAGTTGAAAAATTACAAGCAGCTCATGCTATTATTTAGACTTTTCTGTTCCTTACTATGTTATCGTCCACTTCTTATGACTGTGTTGGAAATTTATTTGAGGTTTGTATAGTTTAGTTTATACGTACTTTTCCTACAGCATTTAAAGTATTATGAATCATTGGATGCTATCAGAATGCTAGAAGTAAGCCTAATTGTTCACTGTTCCCTTAGATGTGTGATCCTTTTCTCTTTTGAGATCAAAATGTTGTTACATACATTTACAAAATCTTATTTGGTTTGGAGAATAATAACAGGATTGTGTTAAAAGGGCTAAAATATTATTTAGGCAAGTGGAGCTGTAGAAATAGAACACAGACTTTCCCTTCATGAAGAGCCTGGTACCTTATTTTTACCATTTTTCATCACGTATCTTTTAATGCCGATGCTCCTTTTTATATTCTGTTGTTGACTTTGTAGAGTTAATACTTAAAATCAACCAAAAAGTAATGTTAAAATGTATGCTGTTAATAATAGTTGGTATCATCTTTAATACTGTAAAAGATTTGCTTCTTTATGATAAAATTCCCATTAAGATTCAGAGGACAAAAATCCCACAAAAATATTTTCAAATATGATATTATGGATTAAAGTTTAGAATATCCCATTTGTCATAATTTCAGAAGGATACACATTATTAAAAACAGAGCAATCATTCCCAGCCATTCTTAGATAATTGTAAGGAGCCTCTCATTGTATTGTATTTACTTATTTAAAATCTTCTTTTTATTCTATGAATAAAACACGAAAGGAACCCCGCAACTTTATATTCTGGCCCATCCAATGGTTCACATATTTTTATTTCTTTTACAAATTTAATTTGTAAAAGATTTTTGCCCACTTTTTGAAATAGCATTGGTTCAGAATAGACTAGAATTAAAAAAATACTTTTCATCTATTCTTTATTGTTTTATTTTTATGTGTATTTTTTCTCTGTTTTGTTTCCAGTGTTGTTAGAAGCTCCTCTTGAGTTTTGTCAAGAATGTGTTCACTCTTTAGAGAAAGGTGTGCAGGGGTGTGTGTGTGTGTGTGTGTGTGCGTGTGTATGTAAAACCTGACAACAGGTTAACTGTAGTACAGAGTGGTTGCTAGAGTTAGGGCAGCTAGTCTTTCCATGTGTGCACAGTCAAAAAGATCTGCACTTCTCTTACCTTTGTGGGTGATGCAAATTTGTCTGCTTGCACCCTCAGACAACAAAGGACAACCTATGAGAATCTGGAAAACACTGGGCCAGGTGAAGTAAACTAAAATCAGAAAGGTAAACATTGCAGGATCTAACAATAGGATGATAGTAAAAGCAGAGTCTTCAAAGCAGATAGCTTTATTTGGTAAAGACTGTACTCCTGAGCAAGGACTTTTGATGAGGAGTGAAAATATTTTTCAAACCATGTCAAAGGGATCAAGCCTTCATGACGTGCTGTGGCTGTCTGTTAAATGCCAGTTTTCTAAAATGATATACGAAGTTGCTGGTGGGGTTTTTGACACACTGTCCCACATAAGGTACCCTGATATTTGAGAAAACCTCAGAAGATCACTTTCTGATGCCTGTCCTTCTCTCTTGAAGTAGTACTTATTATCTACATATGATAGATGCACTGTATATACCTAGAAAATACCGAATTGGGGCAGTATAAGGAAGTTTTTGTGTGTTTGTATAAGAGTGTGTGTGTGTGTGTGTGTGTGTGTGTGTGTGTGTGTGTGTGTGTGTGCGCGCGCGCATGGAGCTTGAATTCTGGGCCTGGGTGCTGTCCCTAAGCTTTTGTGCTCAAGCCTAGTGTTCTACCATTGAGGCACAGCTCCACTTCCGGCAATTTGAGGATTGAATGGAGAAAATAGTCTCATGGGATTTCCTGCGCAGGCTGACTTTGAACCACTGATCCTCAGATCTCAGTCTCCTGAGTATGAACCACCAGGACCCAGCTTAAGACAAATTTAATTATGAACATATTGCATCCCTTTCCTTACTCTACATTTATCATGTTGCCATTTGTAGATGTAGCTCTAGAGCTCTAATAATTTGGTCTGGTAATGAGACTTGGAGTTAGTGTTTGCCTATTGGGACATTTGTATCACTTACTCCTGGCCTGATACTTCTATTGATTATATTCTAATGCTTATCCATACTGTTTGGCATGATAAGTAAATATATAGTCAGGGCTTCCAAGGAAGTTTAAAAGAATCTTGAATGGAAATACATATTCTCTCAGTGTACCATGAGGTTCTGTCTTGATGAACCAAGCATGGTTCATGTCAAAAGAATCAATGTCAAAATGCACTTAGTACACCTGAGAATTTGTTGCTCATTGTTGTGATTATGTAGCATTCTGGGAGCTGTGCCTACCTGTCACTAGCAAGCATAAGTAAAGAAAATTAAAATGAGCTGGGTGCTAATGGCTCAGGCCTGTGAAGCTAGCTACCCTGGAGGCTGAGATCTGAGGATTTCAGTGTGAAGCTGACCCCTGCAAAAACGTCCCTGAAATTCTTATTTCCAATAGACTACACAGAAAGAACCAGAAATGGTGCTGTGGCTTATGTGTTAGAGCACTATCCTTGAGCACAGACGCCCTGAACAATGCTCAGGCCCTGAGATCAAGCCCCAAGACTGAAACAAAAAAAAATGAAAGGCATATTGTTAGCTCAGGGAAAAAAGATCCAAATTGAAAATTAAAAGATAGTTTGTCCTAAACCTGTATGTTTTAGTGTCATTGTGGTAAAAATTAGTAATTTATAACATTGTTACATACATGCTTTATGGTAGGCTCAAAAGTTCATACATGGGCTGGGAATGTGGTTTAGTGGTAGAGTGCTTGTGTAGCATGCATTAAGCCCTGGGTTCGATTCCTCAGCACCACATAAACAGAAAATGCCAGAAGTGGCACTGTGGCTCAAGAAGTAGAGTGTTAGCCTTGCCCAGAAAGAAGCCAGGAACAGTGCTCAGGTCATGACTGTAAGCCTCAGGACTGGAAAAAAAAAAGTTCATACATACAAGGAAGTGATGTTTTTGAGATGACAACCATATAATATTCAAGTCCAGGATTTCCCCTTTTGTGTCAGATACATACATCTCAACTTCATTTCCTGATAGATATCTGATTTTCAGGTCCTGATCTCTGTGTGTTCAACCACTACTTGATTACTTGATATTGATTCCTAATTAGTTCTCTTCATTTGAGATTTATTGGGCATTCTAAATGATAGACTATATCTTGACTCCAATTAACCCTACTACAGTGATTCAAAAAGAAAGTAGAGACTTTATCCTTCACAAAAAAAGCCAAAAACAGCAGGTGTTGGTGATTGACACCAGTGAGCCTAGCTACTCAGGAAACTGTGCATTTACTTATTTTTGTGACAGTTTTGGGACCTGGGTGCTATCCCTTAGCTTCAGACTTTGGATTGGTTCTCTATCCCTTGAGTCATAGCTCCACTTTATTTTGGGTGGGTATTGGTGGTTAATGAGAGCATAAGTGTCTGGTGGACTTTCTTGTCCTGACTTGTTATGAACCAGAATGCTCACATCTCAGCCTCTTGAGTAGTTAGGATTACAGGTATAAGCCACCTTGGTCCTTGGCCATCTGAATTTTTCACATAGCACTATAAATCCTTTCTTGACTCTACATTTGAACTTTCCTCAATATAAGAATACTATATATGTAAATGAATTATAATTGTATATTGTTGGTAGCATAACAGAATAATATGGACAAATATACCACATTTTATTGATTCTAGTAGATGGTGAGAAAGTTCAGGGTCACATTTTTATCTCTTTCCTTCCTCTTATTGCTTTCTACGGCCATGTCCTTTCATCCTTAAACTCCCCTTTAGAAGTGTGATTCGATACTTCAGATTCTCTTGAGTAGACATGCCATGAGGCGTGATGATTCAAGTTTGTTTTGTCTCTTAGGAAGGTTTACTAGCTTACTCACCTTCCTCAGTGGTTTCAGTGCTGACTTTGGCCTGCTCTCTCTGTTACCCATCCATCACCTTCAGTTGTCAGTTAACTTCTCACCTCCCTATGCCTTCTTTCATCGCCACACTCTAAAACCCCAGTTACAATGCTATTATTTATAATTTATTGCCTTCTGGGTTAGGGAAGTAATAAGACACAAAAACAGTACAGATAAGGCTGAGAAAATAGAAGGCAATAAATGACTCTTGGAAAATATCATCTTCTCAGGTTTATTTTTATTTATTTTTTGTTGTTGTTCGAATAATTGTGTTTTAGTATCAGTATTATTGTATCTTTCATTTGGTCCATTGAATTGCTATTAAAAAACAATAAAAACAAAAAAACCCACATTTGTTCTGTTTCATCAAGTCTACTTTTATTAAGACTAAATTAAGCGCCTTTAACAGCACTTACTGAATTCACTGATACTCCTGTATCAATGGTTTTCATATGATTACAACCTGTCAATACCATTCAGAGTACCATGGGCAGAAAAACTGAGCTTACTCTAAAATAACAAGCAAAAAACTTGGCTGGATGTGGGGTTCAAGCAAGTAAGAAAGGAAAGCAAGTTTGAAACAACTATATTGGAAAAATGTATTTATAGTACTTGATGAAAATACTCCTAAGATTTAATTAAGTGACTTAAATGTGGAAATGATACCAAATATTGTGTAGCATATAAGAATTTTAAGGGCTGGGAATATGGCCTAGTGGCAAGAGTGCTTGCCTCCTTCACATGAAGCTCTGGGTTCGATTCCCCAGCACCACATATATGGAAAACGGCCAGAAGGGGCTCTGTGGCTCAGGTGGCAGAGTGCTAGCCTTGAGCGGGAAGAAGCCAGGGACAGTGCTCAGGCCCTGAGTCCAAGGCCCAGGACTGGCCAAAAAAAAAAAATTTTTTTAAATTCATCACTAGATTGGAAGTTCTATGAGAAAAAGGATTTTTGTGTTTTTGTTGTTGTTTTTTCCTGCTCTTAAAAGAAACTGGGACACAGTAGAGGTTCTATACATATGTGAATAAGTTCATTAACTAGTTTAGTCTTACTAGGTATATTACATATAGCATATCAAAATTAATTTGGACGTCCATGTCCCATTTGAAAAGCATGAACATGACAATGACAGTTAAAGGCTAACACATTGAAATGATAATTGAGCCCTAGAACAGAGCTGAGAGGTGTATGAGTTATATACTTTAAAATTATTAAAAGTTTCATTATATTTAAATAAAACATTTTATCCCCCTAAACCTTAAAACATATTTCACTCTTCACACTTCATTTTAAATTCGTTTTGTGCCAACTTTCAGTCTAAAGCAGATAAAAATACATGAGTTATTGGTGTGCTCCTTAAAACTAGTCTTGAAGAGTGGAAAATCTGAAAAGTCCTCATTACAGATGCCAGTAGAATGAAGTGTCTTTACCTCCAGCAAATGCTGATGTGTAGATTTAAGACTATCTGAGAAATCAGTAAAGTTGCCCAGGAGACTTTTATCATATTATTCATTGAACTCTGTCCATGATGCAGTAATTGCTTCTAGTACCATTTTTCTTTTCCTTACACAAGGTTATTATTTATCTTTATGCCATGTGAAAGAGAGAAAGAGAATTTAAAAGAGAGTCATAACTTGATATAAAACAATCTTTTGACACAGTGTAACTGGAGATGGGAATCAGCTAGAAAACTGTGTCTTACTTATCAGAATTAAATATGAGGACAGTAACACTTGACATTGTAGAGATACATAAATACTAAAAAGAAGCAGTCAGACCTATATTTTCTTCTAATGATATACAAATGTTTCTCAAAGACTTTACTGTTTCAGGGATTAACATATTTATTTGTTTATTACAGATAATTTCTTATTAACTTGTAGATGGAGGAAATCAAATTGATAAGTACAATAGCTACTTGGACAATTTCTATTAATGTGATTTAAATGACAAACATTTTAAAATATTTTTGCCACATTTTCATTCTTTGCATAATTATATCCTTCCTGTATCTTGCTCAATCTTAAGTAATTATTAATGTTGTCGTATTTTTCTAACATTAAATCACATGGAGTGCAAAATATAGCATGAATATTTCAGAACCAATATTTAAATATAGTGATGATGAGTAAATTAAAAAAATGAATACTCATAATACTATCATCTGAATCCAATGCACTTGACATGCTACCTTTTCAAATTCTGAAAGTTTATTTAGCTAGTAAGATGGCTCACTATTTGGAGAAGATATGTTCTTATGTAGAAAATAAAACTTCCAGGTGATATGTGTGTGTTTTCTTTAATGTTGCATATTTCAGTCAGTAATACTATTAAGTGTAGAAACTGGTCCAAGGGCTTAAAAATATACAATCTCAGTGATTAAGACAATAATAAAGCAAAATACTATGTATTTATTATGGAATGAGGTATGGGCATTTATTCACTGATAAGAGGCTTGTAAATGCTTGCTGAAAATATTTTGACTCTGGAACCATATTGTGATTGTAAATGCCCCAGCACACTGGTTACCTAGGGGTTTGACTGTAGACAAAAATAAATAAATAGACAGATATTAAATTAGCACCTTTCTTTTCCATATTTTCTATAGCATGGAAAAATAATATTATAATATTAAATTAATTAAACAAAAGCACTTTTAACACATTCTGTCACATTCTAAGTACATGAAAAATACTAGATAGTGCTATTGTTTATCGTACATGGAGTTTAACAAAATATGATTGTTTACTAAATTTATCCTTTTTTATTTGAAGATATTAAACTTTCTATATCCTAAGTGTGAAGTCTTTCATAGTACTGAATCTATGACCTGTATGCTTTCCTTGATTGTCTTTCTACTAACCCAGAATTATCACTCTCGCCTTTGGCACAGGGCTTTTCTCAGATCGTTAGCTCTTTGCACATGGGTTGGAGACTTGAAGATTTGTTACATTGTTTGAAAAACATCAAGTGGCACTTACTTGTCATAATTTTTTTTCCTTCAACTTCAGCTTTTCTGTTGACCAGAGAATTTCTTGCCACTTAATTCACTTCCTCCATCATTTTATTTGTAAGTTTTCACAAGAAGTAACTAATTCTATTGCCAGGTAAATTAGTCAAGGAGTCCAGCAGTGTAAATTAGCATTTATACTCAGTATAATAGATGTCATGGTGAAAGTATGTAAAAATGAGTGAGCATAAGCAAGATATCTTGGAATATATATAAATCCTCAGTTCAAAGGACTGAGTCCTTTGACTCAGAGTCGTCTTCTTTTAGGATAAGGAGGACATTTTAATTGTGATCTACAGAAATGCATTCTCTAACTTAAAGGACTAAGAAGCCAGGAAGAGTAATGAGGTAAATGGATGCTACTAATAACCTTGGTGGAAGAACATAATTCCTGTCATATTTGCATGGAATAGATTTGGGGATTTATTTATTTTTTGCCAGTACTAGAATTGAGAGCCTAGGTACTGTCCCTGAGCTTCTTTTGCTCAAGGCTAACACTCTACCACTTGAGCCACAGTGCCACTTCTGGCTTTTCCTGTTTATGTGGCACTGAGGAATAGAAACCAGGGCAAACATTTTACCACTAAGCCACATTCCCAGCCCTGCATGAAATGAATTTTATATGTGATTAGATCACAAATAAAAAAATAGATCATATCTGAAACATCTCTTTAATTTATAGTGAGACCAAATATTTGGTAGTGGATATAGTTAGGTAAATTGATTCCTTGTGCTGGGAACATGGCCTAGTGGCAAGAGCACTTGTACTGTATACATGAAGCCCTGGGTTAGATTTCCCAGCACCACATATATAGAAAACGGCCGGAAGTGTTGCTGTGGCTCAAGTGGCAGAGTGCTAGCCTTGAGCAAAAATAAGCCAGGGACAGTGCTCAGGCCCTGAGTCCAAGGCACAGGACTGGTATATACTGTATATACTGGTATTAGAACTAGAGAAGTGAAAGGGAATATCAAAATCGAGAGACAAAGGATGAAACGACAAATGGCTCCAAAAGCAATACTTGCAAAACCATTTGGTGTAACCAACTGAACAACTCATGGGGGGAGAGAGAAGGGAGAAGGAGGAGGGGGAACGAGGGAGGAGGTAACAAATAGTACAAGAAATGTACCCATGACCTAACGTATGAAACTGTAACCCCTCTGTATATCACTTTGACAATAACTAAGTAATAATTAGTTTTAAAAAGTCAGAAATGCAAAATACCAAACAAACTAGAATCCCTAGTAAACTATTATTCTTTTTTAAAATTGATTCCTTTTTAATTTAATTATCTATAAAAATCTAGCATACATGTTTCTCTCCCAAGTAATCAATATAGTAGAGCTTGAACTTTGGTTCAAGCTTCGTCATCTTCTCAATTGTTCATCACCTCCTTTTAGGTATCAGACTAAGGAAATTTATTTAAACTTTTCAAATTTGAATAGTAACTGTAATATAGTCTAAATAAAATGCTGGGGCATATAAAAATGTACTTAACATCATAAGTCATTAGAGATTTGCAAATGTAAGCAGCAAGGCCATTTAGAAGGGCCAAATCGGGCTGGGGATATAGCCTAGTGGCAAGAGTGCCTGCCTCGGATACACGAGGCCCTAGGTTCGATTCCCCAGCACCACATATACAGAAAATGGCCAGAAGCGGCACTGTGGCTCAAGTGGCAGAGTGCTAGCCTTGAGTGGGAAGAAGCCAGGGACAGTGCTCAGGCCCTGAGTCCAAGGCCCAGGACTGGCCAAAAAAAAAAAAAAAAAGGGCCAAATCTATCTTAAAAATAACAAGTTCTCATGATGATAGTAAGAACTCTTCTTCACAATTCATCAAAATGCAGAGTGCCGCAGCCACGTTAGAAGGTTGGTTCTGTCTATAGCTACCTAATCTCTTAATGATGATCACACAATTGTGTTCCATGGCATTTGAAAAAATAAACTATAAATTTATGTCCACCCCAAACCCAGAATATAGATGTTTATAATAGCTTTGTTTATAATTGCTAAAACTTGGAACTACCAAAATTTTCTCTCATAGATGAGAGAACAAATTCACTGAGCCCAGTTCAAACCATGTGAAATTATTCTACACTGACAAGAAACAAATTACCCAGTCATGTAGGAGTAGAGAAGAAATGTCAGTGCATATCACCAAGTGAAAGAAATCAATTTCAAAAGGCAAAAAATGCTGCACAATTATATGTATGTGACATTCTTAAAAAGGCAAAACTGTAGAAATATCCAAAAGATGAATGGTTGCCTCAGTTAGGGAAGGAGGAAGGAACAGTTAGAGCACTAACTCCGTCTGAAACCAAGAATTTGTGCACTCAGTTAAAATACAAATGTTTATGTGGGTGCTTGGCTAGAATCTCATAGGGTTTGCATTCACACTGTTCTATTTCTCAATTTTGTCTTGTTCAATTCCTTTACATATTGGATATCACTTTAGTAATGGGTTACTATTTTCTTCCAGAAACTCTTTAATGTCCTGTTGGTTTCAGAGCTTTTTATTTACTGAGTCCTTATCTTGAAATGTCTTCTCTCTCTCTCTCTTTCTCTCTCTCTCTCTCTCTCTTAAAATAAGAGTCCTCTTCTTGTAGGTTCTACTGTATGTCTTGCCTCATTTGAAAATACATCAACTTATATTACTCAATTTTGTCTTGTCTTCCTGAGTACCTTTTAGTTTTTCACCCTACTGGCCAATTTTATGTTTTGCTAACACATATCTGTATCTGATGTTATACATCCTGTTGAAGGATTTGTTATCTATTTATTTATTTATTCTACCTCATGAATTTCATGGCTGGAGGATATCTTTTTGTTCCTTTATGAGAGGGCTAGTTTTTGATAGGTTCACCATAAAATGAGATTGGGTGAATATTTAAGCACATGATACATGTTCATTTCACTGAGCTTAAAATAGTCATTACATTTTCCATTTTAACCATATAAAGCAGTTGTAATTTTCATATTTCTAGGACAAAGAATCATTGTGTATCTAGAAATTATCATTCCAGTTCCTAGTGCATCTTATTAATATAGTCAATGAATTATTTTTCACTCATGCCAGAGATCTTATTGAAAGATTATCAGAGTGATTGGTTAAGTAAAGTGAGAGAAATTGGGATATTATATTCACATTGAAATTGTACATTATTATATATCATGTGCCACATGTAGCATATTCATTATGTTATTTAGACAATGTATAAAAATGTATGATACAGTTATATTGAGAATAAAATATTTTCTCATGAAGCATGATTGTTCCCTGAGTTACGTCCTTCTTTGCTTAATACTTCAAAATGTATTAAATGCTGTCAGGAGAAATTTTAGATAGCTGTTTTTCTAAATTAATGCAAAAAAAACCTCTCTGTCTTACAAGAAAAACTGTCATTCTGATGGTAAGTCACATGGTTAATTGATATCTCTGTGCTTCATATTCAATGTTTCCAGGAAGAACCTTATGTCCTGTTTAAGAAGTCCGACAAACCTCTCTATGGGAATGATCGATTTGAGGGCTATTGCATTGATCTCCTCAGAGAGTTGTCTACGATCCTTGGCTTTACATATGAAATTAGGCTTGTGGAGGATGGAAAATATGGAGCCCAGGATGATGCTAATGGACAATGGAATGGAATGGTTCGTGAATTAATTGATCATGTAAGTCTCTTATTATTTAATACTTTGAGTAGATTGTTAGGAGATTTAGTTTCTCTTTATTTTTAAAATTTCAAGTGGTACATTTCAAGTTGGTATTATTTAAATAATTATCTTCAAAGTATTTGTTATTTTCATTACAGAATCTAAGAAAAGTATATAAAACCTAGAAGAAATGTATTTGTCTTAAATTTATATAAGGGTTTAATGTTTTGAGATAGTTGATTTTTTTTTTTTTTTTTTGGCCAGTCCTGGGCCTTGGACTCAGGGCCCGAGCACCGTCCCTGGCTTCTTCCCGCTCAAGGCTAGCACTCTGCCACTTGAGCCACAGCGCCGCTTCTGGCCGTTTTCTGTATATGTGGTGCTGGGGAATCGAACCTAGGGCCTCGTGTATCCGAGGCAGGCACTCTTGCCACTAGGCTATATCCCAGCCCCGAGATAGTTGATTTTAATTTACAAATTGGTATTGATTTCACACTAGCATATATTTTCTTCATTTTTCCAATGCTAACTTTTTAATCAACCAAAAGGGTACATGATGCAAACTAAATTTCATGCTAAAAATTGCACAAGCTGAAGCAAGGTACCCCTTAGTTTAATAGATAATTGATAATTTCTTCTGTAAGTAATAGAGTAGAATAAGATAACATATAAAACTCAAATAAGAATATTAAGCTCATTGAATGCTAAGTAAATCTTTTTTTAGTTAGTTGAAAAAATTGGTCAGAAAGCATAATTTCAGAACTCATCTGTAGATGATGTGAATTCATCTCTTTGAGATAAATTTTATATGATAAATAACAGAACATTGAATTTCATATTTGTTTTGAAATTATCAACAACAATAGGTACTTAATTTTTGCTAAGGTAAGAATTCCACAAAATACTAAAAATAATTTTCCTCAAAACTATTAAAACCATTATAAACTCCAAGTACAAAATCACACTAATAAAATATTAATTTAGTCTTTTGAAAACACTCCGTTCCTATTAGTTCATTGCCGCAACTAAAAAATAAGGCATCTTTATCTCTGAAATAAAGATAGAAAGACAGAATTTTAGAAAATAAGACAAATTAGTCTTTGATTAGAAGCAGAATAGCCATATAAAGCATTATATCTAAAGTTCTTTATTTCTTCCGATTTTTGCATATTTCTTATAATCATTTGGAACTCACTAAGTATGATCCTCAATTCTTGACATCTCAATTACTTTTCAGAATTTGGTAAAGTAGAATATTTACATGTCAAGTTTGTAGTATATTGAAAATGACAAAATATTGGAGTGCTTACATATGAATTTTACATTACTTCTATTAATATGGCCATTTATCTAGAATCATATATGATGCTGGTTAGGCAAAATGACAATTTATTATTCCAGAGGGAGCAAATGGTTACACATGTGGTACAATCCTACACATCAGGATTTAGGCTCTGGATTTTAATTATAATTCCTTTCTGCCTTCTACATTTGTTTTACTCTCTTCAGAATGTGTCTCTCAAGAGGTGGCTAGAAGAGCTGCCACTAAGCAGCTCTAAATTAATCATACAGGCAGAAATATAGCACCTTTACTCTAGTAAGTTCACGTCAGAGTCCAAGTTATCTCATTTCATCAGGTCTTAGTAGTTAAGATTATGTGACGGGCTGGAAATGTGGCTTAGCAGTAGTGTGCTTGCCTAGCATACATGAAGCCCCGGGTTTGATTCCTCAGCACCACATATATAGGAAAATCCAGAAGTGTCACTGTGGCTCAAGAGATACAAGAAGCCAGGGACAATGCTAGTGCCCTGAGTCCAAGCCCAGGACTGGCAAAAAAAAAAAAAAAAAAAAAAAAAAGAATATGTGACAGTAGTAACAATTTCAAAATAAAAGTCACAACATATATTATGCACTGAATCCCAAACAAATTACCTACTTCAGAGAGAAGTGATCTCATTGTATAATTTGGAGCAAATACTCAATTAACCAAGAACCTAGATTATATACAGTAAAGCCACATATATTTATATATTTTAAATTAAGAACCTCTGTTTCCATGAGGAAATTAATGTTTATTCTTGAGTAAAGTGGAATGAAGGCTGGATAAACTAATTCAATGTATAGAACTCTGAATAGACAGCTAAGGTGAAAATTAGCCTGATTATTTACACTAACACATCTAAATGCCTAATAACTTTCCTTGTAAATACCTCTTAAATACCAAAAAGACAGCATGACCCAAGCAGGATCAATTATTTCTCTCTTCTGTACCCATTTCTCCCAAAGACTCAGCAATTCAGCAAGTTCTCCAAACTGAAATGTATTTCTAATATCTAATTATTTCTCACCACCCCATGGTTTAGCATGATTCTTAAAGAACACTGAAACGTGCCAATTCTTTCCCTATTCACTGACCTCTGGATAATATTTCCATATGGTCATGTTTTCCATCAAACTTATTGTTAAGTGTATATTATTTGGCTAGAGTTCCACTTCTATGTTCACTCTCCTACAGTAGAAATTGTGTAGGGACAGAACCAATAGGGCGCCCGAGCTGCAGATCCAAGGCAGGTAAAAAATTGGAAAGCAAACACATAGTCCTCATCATCTCTTGATGAGATGCTGCCTCCGTCCAGTCTGTGATTCTAGTAAGGATACACGTAGGAGGCATGGCTCCTTGTTGTGGCATCTGCTCTATTCTCTACATTGAACTACTGCATTGCTGATGCTACTAGACTCAGGTTTGTGCATCATCCTTTAAAATTGCTCTGTCTCAGTGGTTTTTAGGATATATCCCACAGAATGAATATCATTTACAAACTAGATGTGCATTATTTTGGTCCCTACCCCTAGATACTGAAAGCGAAACTCTGGAATACGACATAGAAATCTTTTTTAACAAGCCCATTTTGCGATTATAATATCACTTAATGGATGACAAGCAGTGCCTGACCCTTATCTTATCTATATTATTAGCTTCATAGTACTGAAATCCTACTCATTTACTTGAGTACACAATCTGTGTTCTGTCTAGATTCTTTTTGATATATTTTTCTATGTTTTTAATCTTTGGAACTTGCCAGCCACATCCTTGTGAACTTGTGCCACTCCTATTCTTCATATTAGGTTACTTCTCCTTCTGTACCACTTTCTGTAAAACTCACTTAACTAATTGTATCTGAATTATTTCCACATAGCTTTGTCAATGTTTCTTGAGCAAAACTGTCATTCTCTCCAAAAGCTCACTTGCTGAGTTCTTCTTATATAACAAATCCATTGCCTGTTTTAGTTACTGACTTCACAGCTTTCCTCTTTATTTTAAACATAGGTTTGTTGGGTACAGGGTCTTAACGTGTGTCCTTAACATGACATGCCCCTGTAGTCCCATCTAGTTAGAAAATGGAAGAAGGAGAATTATGTTCAAGGCCAACCTAACTAACATAGTATCCTCTATCATGCCTGCTTATATAATATTCAATTTAATTTATCAATATATGATAATTTTAATTTTAATTTTATTTTTTGATAACTTTAATTTTTCTTTCTTATTTCAAAATAAGGTCAAAGTGTAAGTACTCCTACAATTTAAAGCCAAGCAAAAGCTTAGTTCAGGTATTGAGTAAACATAAAATGTGCAAACTGTTTACAATGCAGACATATTTTTCTGTGGTCTCATTTCTAAATAAACAACTTTAATATTCACTTTCATTTTGCATATCAAAGTATACATCTAACACAGGTTTAAAAAGATATATTCATGAGACACTTTTTCATTAATTTTATATTTGTAACATACTTTCTTTTTACACAGTGACAAAGATGTCCAAGATAAATCAGTTAGGATGGTGTACACATCTAACCTTAGTAGTATGGGGGATTAGGTTGAAAGTCCATACATCATAGTTGGCCTGGGTCAATGGATGAGCCCCATCTAAAAGACCAACAAAAGCATAAATGGACTAGTGACTTCATTCAATGTTACACTGCTTTCCTAGCAAGTATGAGGCCCTCAGTTTGAGCTTCAATCTCTCCCTCTCTCTCTCTTTCTCACACATACACACACACATACACTCTCTCTTTCTCCCTCTCTCTCACACACTCTCCCTCTCTGACTCTCTCTCTGTCTCTCTCTCTCACACACACACATTCTGTCTCTCTGTCTCACACACACACACAATCTCTGTCTCTATCTCTGTCTCTCTCTCACACACACACAGACACACACACACACACAATTTCAATAATTTCTATGGCAGTGGTTGACAATTGGGAAACTTCTCCAACTTTCCTTAGGATATTTGGCAACACTTTGAGAAATCTTTGACAGTCAAGCGTATGCTCTTTGCTTCTAAATTTCTACTGATGTTATCTAGAAGCATAGATTCATTTTCTCCACCCAGTAAAGAATTAAAAGGCAGAAAAATGTTTAAGGTAAATAGAGTAAGAGTTTTGGAAAGCAAAAGAAAAGCTGTGAAGGAAAGTAGAAAGACTACATTCAGAGAAAGGCCCCAAAGTCCAATGGAGTCTCACTGGACCATGATTATTATAGTTTGGGACTCCTCCCACATAGCCTTCCTTGAGTTTTATGATGACTTCTTGATAGCCTATGCATACACTATCCTGGCACTTTTTTTCTTGCTGAGTGTTCACCCAAGAAATTATGAGAAAATAATTTCATAGTAGCCCAAGGTATTATGGAAACTTCGAAGCACTACGATAGGCCATGTTATCAGTTACTTTTCTTCTGCTTTTTATTATTAGTTTCCCTTTCTTTCCCTCACCACCACTCCACATGCAGTCCCATACATCAAAGAATTATCTGTCCCAATATTAATTGTACTGAAGTTGATATATTCTCCTCTAGGCTTACCCGGGTCTTCTCATCTATTTTAGAGAGAAAGAGATCCTGTTCCTAAGTCTCAGCAAAATTTCTTCAGGGATAATAGAGAAATAGAGTAAGTCAAATTCCCAGGCATGAACAAGTGTCCACTTCAGAATGAATCCACAAGTCTGAAATTAGGAGTTAGTAGTTGGATTGTACCATCATGGATCATTTGTCCATACCTGGATATGTGTGATTGAATCAGGTCTATATGCATCATACTTATTGTACACCTTAATACAGTGTAAGGTTCGAATTACATAAAAGGCTAAACAAAAATGTATTTTTCTTATTTAAATTCTTCAAAATATGACTCAGTCTGTCACAATTTAATTTTTAGAAAATAAAAATGTTAGCGATATTTTGAAATGCTAATAATATTTTGTTCTATAATGGAAATTAAGAAAATATTTATATTCTTTCCCTTTATAGATGACATACTTAAAAATATGTTAAATCTAAGAGATCTCCCCATCATACTGAGATTTCGAGTATTGCTAATGACTGGGATTACCTGATTCATTCTAATTTGAATTTTGTTCATCTGTAAAAAAATGATCATTTTCATGAACAATGAGACTGATATGACTCTAAACTAAGACACCATTTTCTCTTCTAACTCACTGGCTCCATAGTCCTATGATTGTAGTACACTTTTTATCATCTATCTGCTTCAAATATATTGAAAATAACTGGGAAGCATCAATATAATATGAGTGCTGGAAGCACTCAGCATACAACAGTATTTATTGAACAAATGACACAAATATTCCTCAATGTTCCATAACAAATGTTAAACTAAAGGACTATGATCCTTAGAGACCAGGCTATATACTTTTCAAATGTGTCTATTCTTACTTTGACTTCAAAGAGAAGGTTTTACTTAAGGACCAAGCAGAGAAACAAACAGTGTTACACTCATTTTAAGACTAAAACATCATAAATTTCTAAGTATCACTTTATGAAATATAAGTTCTTTACTCCTCAAGCTATCGTAACTATTTTGCCTAAACACCTTAGTAAGGAAACCACAGGAAATCAGGAACGCACATAGTATATTAAGTTTGACATAAATTTCACTTTTAACTCTGGCTTCTGTATCGTCTTTATAGCTCATAATTCATTTTTAGCCTCAAGAGACATTTGTTGAGTATGTCTTTTTTTTTATAAAGCCAACTAGCATTATTCAGTATCATGAGGAGAAACACCAAAGCTGCAATAAGCTAGCAATATTATGAGACTACTTAAAAGTGACAAGGGCAGTTAAATTGGTGGTTTGCCTTAGCACAGAAAAGCCTTAGGATGATTTATGCTTGTAAACACCCATATATAAGCTAATAAAGCACTCTATAAAATATCTGTATATACCAGTTAAAAATAGGCCTCGGCTCTTTTCCCACCCTCTAGTTTTTCATCCACATGAAAGCTCAAGTATTTGCAACTTCATTATGGATTTGGTAATTCCTGCCTCTGATAACTCCTCTAGGATTGAAATTACATTGAAAATCACGAATGATATTCCAAGGCATTCTTAGTTAAAACACTAGAAGATAGTGCAAGAGCACATGATACAATTCCAAACACCAATGTGAGCCTTAACTGTTTCTCACTGCCTCTGACATCTCGTGGTTCATGTAGTACTCAGCTTCTGACCCAGTTACTCAAAGATGACTGCCAGCATTCTGTTGGGACCCTTTTTTTTTTTTTTTTTTTTTTAGGTTTATCAGAGTTGATTTTTTTTGAGTTTTACCTTGTATTTTTTTTAATTAATTGAACATAAATTTTTTTACAAGGTGTTGTGCAAAAAGGGTAAAATTACATAGTAGGGCAGTGTGTACATTTCTTGTGATATCTTACATCCTATTTTTCTATACCTTGTCTAGGTCAGGTAGACATATATACAATATACAATGTATCAAGAACATATACAGTATTCACAGACTTGGTCTCTACTGTCTCTCCATCTCCCTTTGTTAACAGTCATATATCAGGGAGATCATGCCCCTTGGTTTTCTGTGTTCTAGGCTTGTCTCACTCAACATTATTTGTTCAAGTTCTGACCATTTCCCTGCAAATAACAATATTTCACCATTCCTAATCGCTATGTAGTATTCCATTGTGTATAAGTACCATATTTTTTGGATCCATTCGTCTGTGGAGGGGCATCTGGGTTGTTTCCATATTTTGGCTATTGTGAATTGTGATGTTGGGACCCTTCTTGACAGGGTCTTCTGATAGGGTCTTGCCTGAGGATGTTACTCCTTTAGAATCGATTCCGACGGACACCTGTAGAATTACTTTTGATACTATATCATAAACATTTCTTAGTACTTAAACTTATTCATTCTTACATCTCTTACATCTCAGAATAAACTTCAGCTGGAGAAAACTTTTCGGAATAGGTTTAAAAGTCATTTATAAGTTCAGCAATATACATGATCTCTTTACTATTTAAACTAATGTTCTTTCCGTGTGTGTGTGTGTGTGTGTGTGTGTGTGTGTGTGTGTGTGTGTAGAGAGAGAGAGAGAGAAGGAGACAGGAAGGGAGGGAGGTAGACAGAGAGAGCATAGAGAGAGAGAGACCTTCCCAAGGCTCTACAGAGAGAGACTTGATGGACTCATAAAAATCATTTCTTAGTTCTCTTTCTTTTGTCTTTGTTTTTTCTTTTTCTTTTCTTTTCTTTTTTTTTTTTTCAGTCCTGGGGCTTGAAGTCAGGGCGTGTCCCTGACTTCTTTGTGCTCAAGGCAAGGCTGGCACTGTACCAATCAAACCACAGCACTACTTCCAGCTTTTCCTGTATATGTGGTGTTAAGACTATAACCTAAGGCTTCATGCATGCTAGGCAAGCACTCTATCAGTAGGCCACAATTGCAGTTCCTCTTTGTTCTGTCTTGAAGTCAGTTCTACCATTTAAAAGTGGAATAATATATCTCATTGACTGATGATGTAAAGTAGATGTTAGTATTAAAGAGTGGCACAGTGAAGGAGCCTTTCTCATCTATATCAATAGGAAGTCAGAGAGCAGAGAAGGGGTTAGTGGGAGGAGACACAAGGCAAGGGAGAAGGACAATACAGAGGGAAGAACCATTTTGATGTAGGACAGTATGTTTGTTCCTGCCTCTTGTGTAAAAGACTGTGTAAAAGGCATCAGACACTGATGGGTACTTGTGTCCTCAGAGGAAGTGGAGCTGTGGCTCAAGTAGTAGAGTGATAGCCTTGGAAAATAAAGCTCAGGGACAGAGCCTTGGCCCTAAGTTCAAGCCAAAGAAGAAGGAGAAGAAAGAGGAGGAAGCAGAGGAAGAGAAGGAGGAGGAGAAGGGGTAGAAGGAGGAGAAGGGGAAGGGGGAAAAGGAGGAGGAGGTGGGAGAGGAGGAGAAGTGGAAGGAGAAGGGGAAGGAGGACAGAAGAAGGAGGAGGAGGAGGAAGAGGGAGGGGGAATGGGAGGGGGAAAGGAAAAGAAGGAGGAGGAGGAGGAGGAGGGGGAGAAGGGGGAGGAGGGGGAGGAGGGGGAGGAGGAGGAGGAGGGGGAGGAGGGGGAGGAGGAGGAGGAGGAGGTGAGAAGGAGGGGGAGGAGGAGGAGGAGGAGGTGAGAAGGAGAGGAGGAAGGGGAGGTAGGGGAGGAGGGGGAGGAGGAGGAAGAGGAGTAGGAGGCAAAAGAAACTGTTAGGAGGGGTAGGGATTATGGGAGAGCCCTGTCACAGAGTGGAAAATTAGACTTCTCTAGGAGGAATTAATTCTGGTATTCAATAGCAGAGTAGAAGTAATAGTAAAGGGTTAACAGGAATGCATTGCAAAGTAAAATAGCTAGAAGAAAAGATTTTAAATGTAGTTAACAATTTGAACTGATATATTTGCTCACTGCTCTGATTTAATCATTATCCCTTATATGCATAAATCAAAACCTGAACCTCCCAAATATATGCAAATATGACATGTCAAATAACAGAATTAATATGAAAAACCTGCTAACTCACATTGTGTGCAACTAAAGGCCAGTATTCATTTCTCTGGCTGGGCTACTTATTGGATTTCAAGTCAGATTTGAGAAGCTAATTTTAATTTAGGAAATGAAACTATTGCATAAGCTTTACTATTTACATTGACAGGAAGTAATTTATTATTATTGCAAATAATCAATGCAAAGGTGTATTGAACATCTTCCTCAATTAGTTTTAAACTAGCCTTTAAACTCTATGAGCTAACACACACACACACACACACACACACACACACACACACACAGTGTTGGTGGTATGGGGGCTTGAACTCATTGACATTTCCATCCCAGCTGGCAAGCTGCAACTTGAGCCACTTCTCCAGTCCAGAATTTTGCTGATTAATTGAAGATAGTATCTCTTGGTTTGCCATGAAACTTAGACTAGATCTTCAGATCTCAGTTGCCTGATTAGGATTAGTACTTCCCTGAAGGAACTGTAACTGTATGTAAAGTAATGGTTGACTATATGTATAATACATTGCTATCAATGGATAAACGTCAGCTAAAATGATTGTAACTAAGAACTTATTTGTGAAGTAATCATTATCTTGCTAGATTAGATATGAGAATTTTGTTATGTTTTTCTGCCAAAATAATGGATTATTTCTTTAAAAGATCTCTTTAAACAAGGATCAGGATCAAATGCAGTTTACAATTGCTTTGTGTTTGGAGAGATTTGTGTATTAGTACCGTTCACTACTTGAGGTTGGTGGGAGAAGAAAGGAAATCATATTAGGTAATAAATGCTGTTTGTTTCCACCATTTTCCTTTTGTAAATTCAAGAACTGATTAAGTTTTAGCTCTGAACACTTGAACATTTGACATGATTTCTCAAAGAGACAGAATGAGAAAGCAGTTCTGCTTCAGGTCCTAAAATAACTATTGTAAATGAGAAGTCCCCTGGAATCAGAATTGACTCACACTTTATACTGTTTTTAAGCAGACCACAGGCCTTAGATTTCCAGCTGTCTGGGTTGCTCTCAGCATGGTGTCTTGGCATTGCAATTGGTATTTACCACTATCAAGCCTTTTAGGATTCATCAGCCTTAGAGGACCACACTGTATTTTGCTTTACCTCCTGATTGCTCTTTTATTATACACAAGGAAGGAAATCAAATATTTGTTTTTCAAGAACTTAAAAAGGCTCCAGGTATTACCACAAAGTGGAAAGACTAAATAAAAAACAATTTCTTGTAAATAGGAATAGCCGTGTGCTGTCATAGCTTTGAATTTTGATAGTGTGTGTGGTGATTTTTTAAAATCTTGTACTCCAGTTTAGTACTTGTGGCAAAAAACAAATAAAACTAAACAATAGCCACCACTAACAACAACAAAAAAAACAAGAAGTATTTTTGGATAGTAGTAAGATTATTACAGTCATCTCTTTTTAAAATTTTTTTTTCCGGCTGGGGATATAGCCTAGTGGCAAGAGTGCCTGCCTCGGATACACGAGGCCCTAGGTTCGATTCCCCAGCACCACATATACAGAAAACGGCCAGAAGCGGCGCTGTGGCTCAAGTGGCAGAGTGCTAGCCTTGAGCGGGAAGAAGCCAGGGACAGTGCTCAGGCCCTGAGTCCAAGGCCCAGGACTGGCCAAAGAAAAAAAAAAAAAAAATTTTTTTCCTTTGTTGTCAAAGTAAAGTACAGAGAGGTTACAGTTTCATATGTAAGACAGTGAGTACATTTCTTGTCTCTTAATTTTAAGAAAAATAATTTAAAAATATACAAGTACAAATATATTACATGTAAAAATGAAGGAATCTTAATGTTTTACCCTTTCTAAGTTAGTTCTTTTGTCCATCTACTTATCATTCATTGGATTAATAGAATATTGATTGGATAAATTTTGTCTACATTCTTTATGATACTATGCCAAAAAGTACTTAAAGCTATAACATACTTCTTTTCTACAAAAAGCAACTCAGGAAAACCTTGACTTTTACATTTAATGAAAAATCCTGTGATTATATTTAATAGATGAAAAGCATTAGAAATTAGGAAAATCACATAACATTTTTAAAAGGACTATTTTACATACATACCTATATTTTAATAATTTTTTGTTTGTTTTCATATTTGTTTTAAACATGGTTTCTCAGTAGCACTGTTTTGCTTTAAAGTCTTGATACTTCTACCTAAGCCTTCTAAGTGCCGAGATTACAGGCATGTACTGTTCTACCCAGTTTAGTGTAAATGTTTTTTATTGAACTTTCGCTATTTTTCTTAAAACTAGATTTCACCAGAAAGTATTGTTAGATATGTATAAACAAACTTTTAGGGACTAGGTGTCACCAACAAGTACAATTGTAATTTGTACAGTATTAGATTTGTTTCATTAGAAATTATCCTACAGTAGATATTTAACAAATATTTATTGAATATCTTCTCTAAGAAAGGTACTTTTTGTTCAAAGAAACAATTTTCCTAGTAGAATTTGTTGATAATTGTCTGTACTTATAATATAATAGCTAAAATTAGATAGTTAGATTTTCCTATTTTATAATTGCGTTTTACATTGTTGAGTAAATTTCCACTGGGTATACTATGAAGTTCTTCAGATATGATCCCTTAACTTACGATATTTAAAATATTTGCAAAACTGACTTAAATATAAATGTCACTGAACAAAAATGACGCAAAGACAAAATTTGAAGCTTAAAAGAAAGTAAAATGCTAAATCAATATTATAAAGATTGGAACATATATAATTGCATAGAAGCCTTTATACCCTTCAATGCGTTCTCTTTATAAAATTTTCCCCATAAACATGTAAACAACTAGTTAATCCCACACTGCCAGACTCTGGAACCTTGCATTAATATAGGCAGGAAAGAATCTATAAAAAAGATTGCTCTACAAAGCCTTCCTAAATGAACAAAGAAAACTAGTAAGACTGGAAAAGACATAAAGGTAGGAATTTGCTTACTCAAACAAATGAAATCTTAAGTGAAAGTGAACTACAAATATAAACTAAGGACAAGGGCATGCTGAAAGGAAGCTGTCAATCTAAGCACATTCAGAAAGCAAGGATTCTCTGAATCATTAATAAAACGTTTGTATTTGCTTCAGAGTAAATTTACAGAGACATTGCTGAAGCAGTGGGCTGGAAAATCTGTTTATCTGAGGTATACAGAACATCTGTGTGTTATTAAATAATAAACACTGATTTGCATCTATTACTAGAAAAGTAGAATATATATAACTGAACACAGATAAAAACAAATATGGCATTTTATAGGGGATGTTTTCTTTAGAACATAGAACAAAGTAAATGAACAAAACAAATTCTTAAACAAAAGCTAAATCAAATGGTTGATAAAAGGAAAACCAAAACAGGAAATTTCTTTGACAGAAAAAAAATTCTATTTCTTTGTTAAGTGTGGACTACTTCCATTTCACATGAAATTATATCATTTCCCTTCAAAGTAAATTTGAGTAATGGAAATAACACAGTGATTAAAGTAAGATATTCTTCATGATATTCCTTAATGGAAACATAATTTAATATGGTTTATTCTAGGTAATTATAGGTAAGAGTTTAATTATTTTCTGTATATTCTGTCAATAAAATATAGGTATCTTTCTAAGATATTGTGAGAAATATGAGGGAGTCTTTAATCCAGTTTGGAAGGGAAAGGATCAGGAAAGTTGTTCAGAGTAAACCATAGAGAGCGGCAGATGCTTTTTCTTTTTTCTCTAAGTTCCTGCTTTTATGCTACAATTAATATTAACACATAGTTCTACCTAAGGGATACTATTGTATATAGCAGCACAAATGGTTGATTAAATGAAACACAATTTGGTCAAGTATATTTACACACATTGAGGAATAACTGGATTTCAGATAAACTCTGGAGCAAGAAACCTGAGCAAATGCACAAAGCCACAAGTTCAGTCCCTGGTACTAACACACACACACACACACACACACACACACACACACACACAATTCTCTCTAGCCTAGTAATGATGGCTCATATCTGAAATGCCAATTACTTGGGAAATAGGCATAGGAGTAATTGCAATCAGAGTGCAACTCAGACAAAAAAAATCTCAGCAAATAAGATAGGAATGGTGGAACTTTACCATAATCCACTACAGAAATGAAAAATAAGCCCCACAAATATTATCCTCTTACTGTATTATAATTCATTATCTCTTTCTTGTCTCTTATTCTTTCATTTACTCTGAATTTCCTCACAGAAATTTCAGACTTGCTTTTCTTTTTTTAAAAAAGCACACAACTAAGTTTAATTGCTCACTCAATTTTCAACCAGCATTTAGTTTGAGCATCAGTATTTGTTGAAATGTATGTTGACAAGCTTGTTTATGAATACAAAGGTAGAGTTTACAATCTGTAATGCAGAAACATGACTGTGTGAGTCTTTACTACATGTCAATTCCATGTGTTTATGGGAGCGTCATCCTCCATCCTGGACACTAAGGTTGATTTCTTCACAATTCACCACCTCTCAGCCACATAGTTTTAGAGTTATATCACAATCATGTACACTAGCATGTAGGCCAACAATTTATGAACCCAGTTCTTTTTCTTCTTGTTTACAAATTTAGTTGATTTCACTACTTTTGTTTTGGTCCCATCAAATCAACAAGTTGGTCAATCATGTATTTTTATTGTCACATCTAAATGAATTTTTGTTACAGTCACAATCTTCTAATATTAAACATATCTTGTGGACCTATTGACTATAGGTAATGTTTTCTGAGTATTTATAACATTTCTGACATTATCAAGCAATATATTTTATGATGTGTTAGCCTTACCATGCATGAAATGTAAGCACCTATCAAACTTTTTACTAATGAGACAAGTGGGGTCCAAAATTTTAAAAATATATTTGGCAAAGTAGTTCTATTTCAACATGGAATAAAAAACTAGGCAAATAATAAAATGAGCAGATTTCAATGAGGAAAGCAAAAGAAGTAGATAGTGCTCTTGACATTGAAACACATGGCATTGTTCTTGAAAACATATCTAAACTTCGTGTGATTTGTTTTAATTTGGGATTTTTTCTTTCTTTCTTCTTTTTTTTTTTTTTTTGGTGGTAGTGGGGTTTGAACTCAGAGACTCAGAGGCTCTGCGACTTCAGCCATGTTCCCAGCCATTACTGCCTTAGTTATTTGTTCAATAAGGTCCTAATAGTTTCCTGGGACCACTCCTAGCATTATCTACTTACATACTTAAAAATATATCTGTATATCTGTACTCAGATATTTTCATGATTTCAAAATAGATTTTAGTGTTGGAGGCATAGCTCAACCAGCAGAACACCTGCCAAATAACCACAAAGACATGGGTTCAAATCTTAGTACTACTAAGAAGAAAGAACCCAAATTATATTTTTGTATACTTATGTAGTCATGTTAATGTGTATTCATAGAAATATATGTGTATAAACATTTACTGTCTTCATTAAATATTACTATTTAAAGTGTAGATAGATGTATGCATATGTATACAGTTGTGATATTTTACCAAGAATTAAAAAAACAACTCTAAAGGTCAAAATATGCAGTGAATTGTATAGAGACAATGTGAAAACATAGGAGAGGATTCCATTTTGATTAATCCACTTGCCCTCAGCTTTTATGACAAATCCTAACATAATTTATGTAGAGAAAGGTATAGAAATGAGTCACCCTAAAAAACACACCTAAAAGTGAAGCATTGCTCACTTATGGAAGTAAAATGACCTAAAAACTCTGGCTAGCAAAAAGACTCATCAAATTTCAAAAACTGTTCAACACAGTGATAGATTGCTCTGAAAACAGAAGGACAGTGGGTGTTTTGCTACTTTGGCTATTCTGGGTGGTAATACAAGGAATACAACTGTACAACCTCACAAAGAGCATAGAAATCCACTGCATCCACACAGGGACTCAGCAGGGTAGTGAGTGCTGGGCATTAATTCTCACTGTGCATTGATGAGCTCTCTTTGAACTTTTCCAGGGATGAAACAATGGTGACAGGTCTCTGGTACTTTGAGGATTTGGGTCCTGAACAGTGCTGTAGAGATGAGGGGCTTTTGTTTTGTTGTCCTTGTGCAGGAAATCACATTGTCATCACACAGACTAGATCTTATTTCCAATTATATCTAAGGTCTAAAAATTTTTTGTAGTATCTCAGAAATGTGTATTCAGGGTGAAGAATAGAAACTAGAGTTCCTTTTTCATTTTTATCTTTGAGGTTATGCATTTAGATCCCAAGGTAAACAAATCTATTGCAAACTTTTTAATAACCTCAGGAGAGAGAAAATAGAGATTTCATCATGTTAAATCTGTAATAATTTTGTTTAACTCACAAGATGCAGCTTTCATGTATTCATGTAATACTATTTTATACAAATAAAAATTTATCCCACTATTTTTCTTCTTAACTTTTGACTTAAGTAGTGATTCCAAGTTTTATATATCTCAAATTTTATATTTATAATTGCAAAGTTGATTCAAAAGTCATTGACTTTACACTATCTGTGCATTTGTTTGTATATGTGCATATATATATGCATGTATGAGAGAGAAATTCTAGAAGAAAATGTGATCATTCAGAAGTTCTGGTACAATGCTTTTTGGTAAATGGTACTAATTTTTTTCTTCCTTATTTTTCCTCTCCTGTCCCTACCATCAAGTTACAGAGTTCATTTTTGCATAATATACATTGAATTACAATGACTACATTTGCTCACCCTTCCTCCAAAAACTTGTTTCCATTTCTTAGTATTCCTTTTTATAAACAATACATTAGTTATTCATGGGAATTATGACTTTGGATTCCTCCTCTAAGTATACTATTCTTTTGACTGCTTGTTTGTGTGTAAAGGCATTGAGCCCTTCATTTGTTATCATGCATAGTTGTATTTTAGAGCTAATTTCCTTTATGAGAGGAAACATGCACCCATTGTCTCTTTCAGCCTGGCTTACTTAACTTAAAGGTCTGCCATTATAATAAAGAGAAAATCAGGATGGAGAGGTACAAACTAAGTGGAAAGAATAGAATCACTAGAAATTACAGTGAACAGTCTCAATTGTACTGTGCATGCATAGCCACCACACATCCTTATATGCTGCAAAAATCTTCTAACTTATGTTCTACTTGTTCATGATACCTATTACTCTTTAACCATAAATGCTGATTTTGAGTTTCTATGAGAAGTAGACACCAGTAGATGAGAAACTCTTCCCTCCTCTGTTTTCCAGTAAGTTGACACCATCCTTTCATCCTCCGTTTGGATTTGAGGGAGAAATTACTTTCTTGCTTCTAGTTATTCTTTCTATTTAACTCTTCCATTCCATCTTGCTTATTCAAGAGGGTTTGAACTTTTATTTTTCTCTTCTTTAGACATCATCCTTTTTCTTGTGTCATTTTTATTATTTTCTTTTTTTTTTTTTTTTTTTTTTGGCCAGTCCTGAGCCTTGGACTCAGGGCCTGAGCACTGTCCCTGGCTTCCTTTTGCTCAAGGCTAGCACTCTGCCACTTGAGCCACAGCGCCACTTCTGGCCATTTTCTGTGTATGTGGTGCTGGGGAATTGAACCCAGAGCCTCATGTATATGAGGCAAGCACTCTTGCCACTAGGCCATATCCCCAGCCCCTATTATTTTCTTAATGATCAGAATTTTTAATGATTCCCTTTCTATGCCATCTAGTGTTTTATTATTCCCTCTAAGGCAAACTTGCTGTCAGAAAATATTAATAGATTTAATGAGTAGACTGCACAGAAGACCAAATGAACTGATTATAGTCTATGATAGAAGGACTAAGAGACATGGAGTGTAAGACAAGAACCACAAGGAACTGAGTAGCCAGTCAGAAATAAGAAACAAGAAGGTTAAACATGTGAAAAGATTTAAAAATAGCATTAAAGAAATAACAACGGAAGGTTTTTATAATAATGAAAGAAAACACACACCACTCAAATCAAAAGTATATTTTGAATAAAGGCAAAATACAAAAGAACAAATCTATATCACAGTGAAAATATATGTAAAGGGAAATAGCACTCAAAAGCCTGAGAAGTTACACAAAAAATTACAATAAAATTACAATAAAAATAGTGTTGGGAAGATATGTTGCTGCAGGGAAGGAAGGACAGAAAATCTGTGGAGTGTGTTGGGTGATTTAAGAGTTCCTTTTGGGGACTATAGTAGTCAATACAACTACCCAAATGCTAAGCGAGGGGCCAGATTACAGTCACTCTATACCTTCCCTAATAATGAGTGATTGAAGCTAAAGCTGCAGGACATCAAAATGATGGCTTTACTCTCCAAATGATGGCATGAGCAAGGGAAAGGCAGTATAGAAAGGGTGCAGAAATATTTATGTTCCAGAAATTAAGTGTCTCTAGAATGTGACATTTCGCTCTTTGGTTGAATCAACATCAATCCCTCTTTAGCTGTGACTTCAGCTCTACCAATGTGCTGAATATTTGCTCCTTAGGATGCTACAAAAAGGATATTTCTCTCTGGGGTAGCCAAATATGGGGGAGAAAATGATGTCTGCTAAATGGACAGTTTATGCCACTTGTAAATTCAGACACCATATTTACTAACAGCTATATTGGTTTTACACTTCATTTGTCTAAACTATTTGATGAATATTTTCCTAACCAAACCACTGACTTTCTCAAATAATTCATTTGTGATCTTATGGTTTCTCTGTGTACTTGTTTCAAGGAATTGTGTGTAAGCTGTAAGATGGATCATGGTTAAATATCTTTTATCTCCATTCTCCCTAGTCCATGAGGAAATACTGATTAATAGATTTTTGTCATAGTATCTCTCAGTTGAAAAAAATAGAACTTTATTTTACTAGTGAGTATATTTCAATATTTTAAAAGAAGAAAGAGATGCTAATTGCCTCCTGAAATCATGGACATTTAGTATTTTTATTTTGGTTGTGTTCTAAGTCTTATTTTTAAAGGCAGAAATAGGTAATCTGGTTGATGATTGTTCCTTCTTTTTCTTGGAAAAACTACATGAATATACGAGATAAAAATCAGCAACCTTCAAATGCAGTAGGAAACATTTTGCCCAATATGGGGTTTAATATTCCATATCAGTGCTTCCATCATAACGATTCAGGTAAAAATAGATCTATGAAAAGAAAGATTATTTGTCTTTGTCCTTAAAATAGGAGTTATATTGCCTGCCTGTTAGAAACCGAAACTAATACACAATAGTCCTTTAACTCTTAACCTCACTTAAACTTTAATTGTTTTTTAAGCATAAATAGTTTTTGTAGTGCAGTTAGTCTATAACCTAGGGTCAAATACAACGTTTTGTATATGCATCTTGATACTGATATCCTTAAACAGACCATTTAAATTCCACACATTTATTTCTATGATTATAATTTTGTTTTACTTGCATAGTGAAAGTTTTGAAGTTACTTAAATGACATTCAGAGAAATGGAAGATTTTTCATGCACTCATATTTCAAAATTTTTAACAAAATATTTGATTGCAGAATTATAATTAAACTTTGATCAAACTTGATTAAATGGTGCTATTTCAGGAAATTTCACTTGTCAGTAGAAATGATAAAACCTGATATGAAATAGCCTTGTTGGATTGTAAAAGTGTAAAACTATATTAATAATAAGAGCTATTTATATTCATGTGAAATATTTTACTGTATATTATTCTTCTGATAGGCTAGTAACTTAACTATTTAACAAATACTAAAGTGGATTTTGTTCTAACTAAGCATATATTATAGATTTTGATATATATTGAAATTAAATATATATATATATATATACGACCCATTGTAAAAGAGAGTTTGTGTAGTAATTCAGCATAAAATGTAAATTCAGCTTAAAATGTAAATGTGTTGTTTCCCCATTTAAAATATAGGGTGGCAGAATTGATACAGTTTTTTTCTTCTTTTTATTATTTATTTTAAAAATTTTGTCTTTTCTTTTTTGGTATTGGGGACTGAACCCAGGACGTTTCATTCGCTAGTCCAGTGCTTTGCCACTGAGCTGTATCCCAGCCCTTAAATTGAATTTTATTGTCAAGATAATGTACAAAGGAGTAATAGTTACAAATGTAAGGTAGTGAGTATAATTGTAATAATGTATTTCATTTTATATTAACATATAAGATCACAAAGGCAAGCCAATATAATTGTAGCACACATTTACCTAGACATATTTCAACTGAAATACATTGACACTTTTGCTTATTTGCTTCTTGCTTAATCTTTTATAAGTTATTGTAAATATTTGAGAAAGAGATTATTTTAAGCAACTGTTATTATGGTCACAAATATTCCATATAAATAACACAAATTAAATAGTACCAAAATTGTTTTTCTATAAACATTATGCCTTAACTATTTTTAAAAAGGAGAACTGGAAGTTCAATACTATTTATCTATTATCAAGTAAAAAAAGTTTACTAGAGAAGAATTAGAAATTCAGCATTTCAATAAGAAGGTTTCTTGTAGTCTGTTCACCATCACCCACTTTAGGCTAATATTTGTTAGTTGGTATGCCTTCCATGGCCATTTAAACTAGGAATATGAAATAGGGTTAGCAGAAAATATACAGATGGAGTGGCTTAAAATCAACCACAAAAATGGTATGAATGGGGGCTGGGAATGTGGCCTACTATGCATGAAGCTCTGGTTTACATTCCTCAGCAACACATAAACAGAAAAAGCCAGAAGTGGCCCTGTGGCTCAATAGCTAGAGTGCTAGCCTTGAGCAAAAAGAAGCCAAGGACAGTGCTCAGGCCCTGAGTCCCAAGCCTCAGGACTGGCAAAAAAAAAAAAAAAAGAGAGAGATATTAATGTTTTAGGAGTGCTAATATTAAACAGGGACATTCTAATTGTGTTTTGAAAATCCGCATATATACATCACACATCATATTACAATTTGCTTTGTCCTTTCCTCAAGCATTTTCTTGATGAAAACATAACTCAGAAGTTCATCTTGAACCTATCTTCTCTTGATTTGATTTCCCTTCAGAGGCTGGAGTACTACTTCTTACTCAAGATCAATCGTTCCACCATTATCCCTCATGCTGAAAACTAGTGCCCTTCCTTTTATGGTATATCTCAACCATTTTTCTTTCCATCTTAACTCACATCCAGGCACTAACACATAAAATAAAATATTATACCTCAAATTCAAAGTCACAGCCTTTGCCTCCATTTCTTCCAATCTTCTTTCCCAGTCTTCTTTTTTTGTCTGTTTCTCTCTTTCAATGCCCTCTCTCTTTCACTTCTCAATTTCCTCCTTCCTTCCCTGTGTTTTGTGAACTGTGACTAGTCCCCTCTGCAGTCTTAACAAGTATGAAATCTTCCCTTGAACCCAAATGTCTCTCCAATTGTTTATGATGCATTTTTAATTTTTATTTATTTATCTTTGAGAGGTGGAATCTTAGAGTCTTTATTTTTAAAAGTCTTTATTTTAAAAAATGGTGGCCTCCTGTCTCAAGACCAGCAGCCAGAAAATACAATGAACACTGTTAGGAAACTGAGCCATGAGCCTGGAGAAGAAAGAAAGAAGGAAAACAATACCAATAAACCAATTCAGCTCCAATGGAGAGCTAAAGTGGGATGCCATGGTGACCGGAGAAGAGCCGGGAAGCAGGAGACAGGGACACGAACACAGTGACACTTGGCATGGAGTCCTAGGTTATATTTTATAAGGAAAATGCAAACATGGCAAGGAGTAAAATGATAGAGTGAGTGGTCAAGGACCTTTTGAGTAACTAACATTAACACAACAGACACATGAAAGAAATGAGAGAATGAGCCATGTAGATGAACAGGGTATTAGAAGTTGAGGTTATTAATAATGGAAGTGGCACTCCCTATGAATAGAGCCAACTGTGTTTCACTACAAATGAACAAAGTCTCAAAAATATTTCCCCACAATTCCATTGTGCAACATTTAGGAAAGTGTGGTACTATCTTCCTGTGAGATTAGAGTGATTATCAGATTAAAATGTTTTAGCTAAATCAGATTAAATTACTCTTCTGAAGTCAATTTGTTCACATGTACTTAATTGCTGATTTTGTCCATTTAATTAAGCATTTTATAATCACAAACGAGAAAACATTCCTAGAATTTGTTTAACAGTGTTAAATTTCCAGTTTTCAAAAGTATGCTTCAGATATTACATTGCTATGATTATGTAAAAGAAGAACATTGTGTTCTTTGATTTGTGATATTTCAGAAAGTAGGTTTTTATACAATGAACAAATTTGGATATATATATGTATATACATACACATGCTTTGTTAGCTAATTTATGTATAATTTATTATGATTTTTACCATTTTCTATTATACTTAAACAATAGATTTTCCATAGCTATATCACCATATAAAAATTACTCTGTAATTTTGGGATTATATAACTGTAGAAATCAGACTTATTTGGAAGTAGCTCTGTGGCTCGTGGTAGAATGCTAGTCTTGAGACGAAGATAGCACCCAGGCCCAGAGTTCAAGCTGTGATTTGACAGACAAAACAGCAACAAAACAGACATAAGTCTTAATTTCATGTAGTGTAGAGCATAATCCAAAACAGTTAATTACAAAATTATCCAGGCACTATACTAGTACTCGTCTTTAAAAATTGTAATAAGTTAGATTTAAAATGTATTCAGCAAACATTTACCAGGAAGTTCCTTGGTGCCAGATTGTATCTGGTGCCTTAGGGATGTCAGGATCATTACAATCACAAAGATGAATAAGACAATTTGGCAGAGTTTTATATAGAATATTAAATTAATGATTATTAATTTGATAAGGTAGCCACGGACTGGATAAGTTGATGACATTTCCAGAGAGGAATACTTTATCATTTCCTCAGTTCAGAGGTATATGCTTCAATTAAAATGGATCTCTCTAGGTAATAAAATACAGCCTCATAGAAATGTGTATAATATAATTATAAGAATAGGTATATTCAAATATCTCTCACCATAGTGGCTGACTTATATGTAAAATAATAAGGAATAACAACAAATATTATAATGAGTTAATTCTGTTGTGCTTCATATAAATGCTACATAATTCACACTAAAGAGAAATTAAACTGGATGTAATAATTGATGAAGGCTACACAGGAATTACTACATATGTATGTTAGAACATGTGGATAGTGGAGAAAGGAGATCATTTTGGACAGGGAAATGCAGAACCAGAAAAACAGCAAGGTGCCTATCACATACTTGAATATTGTACAGGAAATGAGAGGGATATAAGTGGAGCTAAGTCATCTTTGGGGTCATAATCACTTACACTTTTATCTTTTGTGATAATCATTTTGTTTTTATTTTTACTTATAAAATCATATCACAGTAAAAATTGTTAGATCTTTTTTGGGGATTAATGGAAGTAATAAGGGAAAAATAATGTAGTCTTGGACCATAAAACCACATTTACACTAGCTAATTCTGTGCTATTGTATTTGTTGTGGTCTCATTCCCAATTTAGGATTTGGAAAACTCAGAATCATTCTTCAAGTTGTAATGTGTGTGTGTGTGTGTGTGTGTGTGTGTGTGTGTGTGTGTGTGTCTCTGTGTGTGTGTGTGAAGTTCTCTGACTCACTCAGATAGAAGTAAATTCTCTTTTTCCTTTCTTATACATAACAAAACTTACTTATTTTATTTTGCTAACATGGATTTTAAAACAACTGCACACAGGCTTTTCCTAGTGAAGGATTATCTTCTTCTTCAAAATAAAAAAAAACACACCTATTTTCATTATATTATACTAACCTCAGTCCACAGAGAAATTATTTATTCAATATTAACATTAGGTTGTTTTTTTTTTTTTAGTATGATCTCTTGACTACACTTATTCTTTAGTAACATGACATTCAATGGGAAAACACCACAGGTATTATTTGAACACCTTTAATATTTTAATTAAATTTCAAAATTATTATTATATAATTAAGATAATGTCATGAAACTTAACCTATATTTACAGAACACATAAGTAAATAAAATGGTTTTACTGCTTATGGTGATGTTGAAATTTCATTTATTAAATTATTTTCAGTGTGCAATTAACGCCAATCATGGTAACAAATAAGTCTACCTAATTAATAAATATAATATAATAAATATGTGATCATCATAAAAATAAATGAGGATATAATAAAAACAAACAGATAATATAATGATTGATTAAAATTTAATTTTCAAGAAACAATTTAAGGTTTATAGAAAAATGTTCAGAAAGTACAATTTTAAACTGGGAGCCAGTGGTTCATGAGTGTAAATCTAGCTACTCAGGAGGCTGAGAGCTGAGGATCATGGTTCAGCAAGAAAGTTCATGAGACTCTTATCTCCAAGGACCAGGAGACTGAAAGTAGCCCTATGGCTCAAAGTGGTAGAGCTTGAGACTTGAGCTGAAAAGTTCAGGGACAACACCCAGGCCCAGAGTTCAAGCCCCATGATTCACAAAATAAAATAAAAAAGAAAGAAAGAAAGAAAAATTCTCACGTACCTATTCCCTACCCTCAATATAATTCTTCATGCATTCAATACAACTGTCCTATTGTTAACATTTTCCATTAGTGTACTGATTTTGTTAAAATTGTTGAAGATTGTTGGTGCATTCATTATGATCAACAGTATATCTTTGTGAATTTGGGTAAATATACAAGGCCATCTATAGTTTCCATTCCTTCAAACATGGTTTATATTCTGAGTTCTCTCCTTACAACATAAATACTTGTCAAATAACAATAGTTTTACCCACTTCTTTGTTTATTCTTTTCTAGAATATCTTATCATTGGAATATTCAAAATTTAATCTTTCACTCAATATGTATTTAGGCCTCCTCCATGTATTTTCATGGAACATTATTTCATTTTCATTACTGAGTAATAGCCACTATACGGATGTGCATGCATTTAAATTAATTAATTAATTATTTTCAAATGTTAGGAAGAATCTACTTTTACCTTGTTTCAAAAGACTGACTTTTTATAGCTGAAAATACTTTACTTTTTTCTTTTGTTTTAGTTTTTTCCCCCACATAACATGTGGAAGAAATTTTTATTTTAGGGCATTGTATAATCAATCTTACTGATATACATATATGCATATATATATGTGTATATATATATGTAATGGAATCATGTGATGTTATTTTTAATTTGTTATTTGGATTGTTTCATGAAGTTGTTGACTCCTGTTAAAAACATTTTATTCTTCACCAAGATTAAAATCTTATTTATTGAGCTGAACTTATTCCTCCTACCTAACCAAAACTTCTCTCCTGTGCACACGTACTCCTGCCTTCTCATCCATCCCTCCCTTTCACTGGGGCAGCTGCCAGTAGCAAACATTGCACTCTGTACTTCTGTGAGACCTAATCCTCTTTTAGATTCCATGTATAAAGAGCTAATTAAATTACCTAATTAGGGGCTGGGGATATAGCCTAGTGGCAAGAGTGCCTGCCTCGGATACACGAGGCCCTAGGTTCGATTCCCCAGCACCACATATACAGAAAACGGCCAGAAGCGGCGCTGTGGCTCAAGTGGCAGAATGCTAGCCTTGAGCGGGAAGAAGCCAGGGACAGTGCTCAGGCCCTGAGTCCAAGGCCCAGGACTGGCCAAAAAAAAAAAAAATAATAAATTACCTAATTAAAGCTAAGTGTTCTCATCATAAAAGATATGTGAAGTAATATGTGAGACAGTGATCTAGCTGTAGTCATTCTACAATAAATATTTTAAAAACAGCATGTAACTTTGAAAATTTATAATTTTACTTGTCACTTTAAAAAGCAGACCACAGTAAAAAAATGTTGACTGATAGGGCTCATACATGATGAAGCTTTTTTTCTCATGTACCAAATGGGAGGAAGGCTTCAGAGTGACGAGACACTTAAACTGTCTTGTATTTCTATGTCCACAACAGGAAAAACTATGCCATCTTCTTGCTGGTCTTTTTGTAATTCTTTCTTTAATACGCGTGTTTACTTTTGCAACCTCCTTGTTTCCTTTCCATAGGAAACACTCCTCCTTCTTCTTCATTAACCCCTGAAATGCAGGGTTGTAATAGATAGATTGTGAGCTCTGTGGGTTCCATTGCATTTCCACAGTTACTTTCCCCAATGAATAACTTCTCCCATGACTCCTTTACTAATTTCAGAGATGCATGGAGTGATAAAGCACTGGGTATAGATTCTAGATGATTTCATTGTGACAGTGAACTCAGATCTGACTTCCCAAGTGTCATTTTTTTCTTTTCCAAATAGGAAATAATAGTAGGAATGCATAAGGATTAAGTGAGATAATTCATATGAAGCTCTTAGTACAAGATTTGCTTCACAATGAATAATAGTAATAATGTTTTTTTTTTATCTCTGATACATGTACAATTCCTTCCACAGGACCAGTTTGACACTGCCTTTTCTTTTTATTATATGGAAACATTTTTTTTTCTTTCTCTATAGCTTTTCTCAAAAATCCTCTTTCCAAGCATGTGAGTGGCTTTCTTTCTCACACAAACCAACATTCAGAGTACACATACATTATAATATTGTCAATAAACATATATACATTGCAGGTGATTCCTCTGTAAATCCTTCAGCAATGACAAAGGTAAAAAAGAAGAGTTCATTTTATTTCTCAATAGTTGTTTCTGTTATGCTCTAAAATGAACATTTTTATTAATTCTCGGAAAACTCTATAAAACAACTATAAAGAAAATGAATGCAATGATACAGTTTCTCATCAGAAATGCCTTTGTTGTCTTAAATATTATCATTATTTCTTGCAATATATTAGAGCACATACATCCCTGACAGATGGTTGTAACATGATGAATTAAAAGCATTAGTAATTTAACATATTTAAACTACCATGGAAAATTAGCAACTTTGTGAAAATTGACAAAAAAAAACTTTCATTTACTATTGTGATTTATTCAAGGCTACAAGGATTTTCATTAAATAACATACAACAAATTGGAAGGATAGAAGGCAGACCCAGGGGTAGTAAGCAGAATCATATAAAAGATGACTTTAAAAATGTTTTAACTATTTGAAGACTGAAACATTAAAATTATATTGTAATATGGCTTCAAAAAACAGAAAAACCTCGATTTTCAGATAAATTAGTCCTATGTAGATACTATTGCAACCAGAATTTGACTAATGCATTTAGAAAATTGAGTAGATACTAACTAGGTTCTTTTTAACATAAAGTGAAAAACTCTCTACATAACAGCTAAGTAGAATAAACATGTACATCCTTGGATGTGTATAAATTTCTTCAGTAGTTTTGCTTTCTATCACTGGTTCTGACACATACTGATTTGGTAATCTGGCAGCACAGAAATGAATATTTTAGTAAATTAGATGCTTCACTCAGAGTGATGAACGCATTCAATTTTACCATAAGTGCTACACAAAATTCTCAAAAGTAAAATCTTCATTTAGTTGTCAGATTTTTCGTGTGAGTCATACCAATCTTTTCTCTTTCTTTTCCTTTGTGTTTCTCTCCACAGAAAGCTGACCTTGCAGTTGCTCCCCTGGCTATTACCTACGTTCGAGAGAAGGTCATCGACTTTTCCAAGCCCTTTATGACACTTGGAATAAGTATTTTGTACCGCAAGCCTAATGGTACAAACCCAGGAGTCTTCTCCTTCCTGAATCCTCTCTCCCCTGATATCTGGATGTATATTCTGCTGGCTTACTTGGGTGTCAGTTGTGTGCTCTTTGTCATAGCCAGGTAACATGCTCACTTTTGTGATTTTTTTGGCAATTGTTAACTCCTTTTTCTAACTAATAATTGTCAAAAGTCACAATCAATTTTACTTCTTTTTCCCTTGGGTGCTAAAGAAAAACAAAATGAACATGGAGAGTTATATACAATTACTACAATATACTACAATGCTGCCTTTTGGGGGGGGGGCAGAAAGCATGCTGGTTGTGTCTTGAAGCTATAAGTGTGGCAGGGATCTTAATCAGACTTTAAAAACAGCCAGAATTACTCTGATAAAAGAATATTTCATTTTGAAATAATAATTCTGACATAAGAAAAAATAAAACCAGTAAATTTTTGAAAGGAAACCCTTTTTTAAGGAGCCAAGGCATTTTTTTAAAAAAAACAATCATTCTAAGAATAAAAATATTGCCAAGGTTTTCTGTGTTGAAATTTGTTGTGTCTCACAAAATAAATACAGCACTTCAAAAATGAAATTTTGTCATTGGCATTTGTGTATTTTCCAAGTAGAAAGCTAAATGCCTCAGTAGAAAATGAATAGTTCCAAATCATTAAGATGGATTCTAAAATCTGTAAAACATTGCAGTCCACGTGACATTTTCCTTTATGATTCTGTCTAGAGGTGGATATTTATGATAGTTTGATGTTAACATTTCTACCAAACTTTTAGATGATAAATCAACATGAGTTAGTTTTCTAGTTAAAACTAGAATTGGATCTCAGGACTCAGAAGTCCACCAAATTCTAATGACATTGACACTTGCATATGCTGTTGGTTCTTTGAGGTAGTATATTCTATTAGATAATAAAAAAGATATCTATGATTCCAAAATGATTTAGAATTTTACCTATGATTTTTTTCATATTGATAAAATATTTGATCATGTAAACTATGCATATTTTGGTGCCCTATGATGAACTTAAATATGAAAATGTCTTTTACTCAGTTACATTTTTTATATGTTTCTCGTTAAAATATTATGGAAGATAATTGTCCCTCATTAAATTCATTCTGTTTCTGAGGGAATCATTATTTTCATCATATTAACTTTAGTTTATTAAGTTTTAAAATAAATCAAATCAATTAAAGATGTAGCATATTTTATGTATTTCTATTTTTGATATAGTTATTAAATAAACTATATTTATATATACATCATTTTTACTGAAAGGATTCTAAATTAATTAATTAATTTATTTATTTATTTTGCCAGTCCTGGGGCTTGGACTCGGCCTGAGCACTGTCCCTGGCTTCTTTTTGCTCAAGGCTAGCACTCTGCCACTTGAGCCACAGCGCCACTTCTGGCCGTTTTCTGTATATGTGGTGCTGGGGAATTGAACCCAGGGCCTCATGTATACGAGGCAAGCACTCTTGCCCCTAGGCCATATCCCCAGCCCCAGGATTCTAAATTTAGACTTGAGGATTTAAGGAAGATATCATTTGACCTTGCCTGAAAATTAAGTATTGGAATCACTTAATCTTATAAAATTAGAAATATAATGGTAGTCTGTTAGAATTTTATTAATGCTATGGGGTTTTCCTCAGAAAAATGTGAGAAATTGGAGAGAAGTTCAGAATGTCTTAAATGGTTTCAGATTCTATGAAAACAACAACAAAATCCACAGAAGCCAGGCATCGGTGGCTCTCCCCTGTAATAGTAGCTACTCAGGAGGCTGAGCTATGAGGATTACCATTCAAAGCCACCTTGAAGAGAAAAGTCTCCGTGAGACTCTTATCACTAATAAACTATTCAAAAAAAATAAGAAAGAAAAAGAAAATCTGGAAGTGATGCTGTGGCTTAAGTGAGAGAGCATTAGCCTTGAGTACAAAGAGGCTCAAGGACAGTGTGCAAGCACTGAGTGCAAGCCTCAGGACCAGCAAAAATTGACTGAAAAAAAGAAAAAGAAGTTAAATAAATAAATAAATAGCATCTTTAGACCAATTAAATGTCATTTTTCATAGTCACCAAGAAAAGCCATCCTACTTTTATATATTCAGAGAAATGAATTCAAGGCTTTCAGCTTAATTAATTAAATAGTAAGAAAATTCCTCATTCAGGTCAATTGATAGAGAGAAAAATAAATAATGTGAACTGTAGGAAAAGCCCTCCTTGAAATCTTTAGGTGCAGTTATCCTTTCTTAATCCAATATCAAAAATGATCTCAGGAAAGATACAAATAAAGCCTGAAGAAAAGTTTCCTGAGAAAATATTGAGGAATTTGGAATGCATCGGCCAAGCAAAGTCTAACAGTAGTTTGTTGGAGCTGTTAAATTTGGACATTTATGGTATCCTGAATTTGTGTTAGAGATTTTAGATATTCCTAATTTTTGCAATTTTTTTTTTGGTAGTTGCCCATCCTTAGGCTTGAACTCAGGGCCTGGACATAGTCTCGGAGCTTTTTTGTGCTTAAGGTAATTGCCCTACCACTGGAGCTAAAGCTCTATTGCAGGCTTTTTTTTTGGTAATTACTTGGAGATAAAGAGTCCATGGACTTTCTTGCCAAAGCTGGATTCAAACCCTGATCCTCAGATTTCAGCCTCCTGAGAAGGGAGGATTGAAGGCTGAGCCACCAGCACAAAACTAAGCCCGGATCTCCTAAGTTAAAATAAAAAGCAAGTAGTGAAATATGCCATTTCTCTTCTAATTTGAAATGACATTAGCTAACAGAGACAAAATTCACTTTGTATCAAAGTGAAATACTCTGTAACTGTGTTATTGTGTTGATTCAACTATTTTATAATTTTGGTAGTTCTATTGGTTTTTGCCAGAAACACATTTGTCCATACCATTGTATTTGAAAACATAAAGTCAGATGTTAAGTCATTTTCTATTATCTTGTAACTTTAAAAAGTTGCTAATATATTTTTTCATTAGTTACTAAATTTGAAAATGATTTGATTTCAGCTTCATATTGAACAATGAGAAAACCAACTCACAAGTACCTTTTTAGAAATACTTTATGGATGAATTAATAGACACGCTATTAAACACTTAATGTTAGATAACATATACTAAGTACTAAATGATGTTTGATAGCCCTGGTAAAGTAATACATAATATATAATTAAACATAGTCTCTCACAAAACATATATTGTGAAATATATATTGTTCAATTCTCAATAATGGAACAATTTTGTTTAAAAACACTTTCAAATCTGAGAGAAAACAAAAACAATAAAAACTCAGATTAAAGAAACTTTTGAATAAATTCAGTTTTACTTCTAAAGTGAAATTCCTAATTGGAATATGTAGGTTATAGAGCTTAATTACCCCTCTAAATTAGGTAATTATTGATAATAACACACAGTATTTTCTTTATATATATATTTTATCTCTGTGATAATTACAAAGGAAAAGTGTGTTTTATAATTCTATATGTGCATCTCATTTTCTTTGATAATAATCAATACAAAGTCTACATTAAACAGTCCATTAACAAAATTCATTATTTTAATAAGTCATTAGGCTATGTCATTAAGTTTTAGGAAATTTTATACTTAAGAGTACATACTTAGGTCATTGATTTCAAATATGAAATACAAGTGATTTAAATATTGTAAATTTTAATTTTTACTTTTCTTTTAGAACATAATTTAAGTTTTTGTGTTCTTATTGTTGCAATTAATCTATACCATTTTATCTATTAAACTATATCTTCACTCTGTTTTATATTTAGTTAATTATTCCATTAATCATTCACATAATTAGTCAAATATCCATTGAGCCTCCAGTAAGGATTTATTTGGATCCCAAAATATTATAATTTGTCTCCCTATGTATTCCCTAACATATTCAACAAAAAGTTTATCTCTTGTCTATTCACAAGTTATTAACAATTTTTTCTACTTATAATGCACTAAGAATTGTACCATATGATAAATGCAAGAAAAGACATGATTGGATATACTTATTCATAAAATATTCACTCTCAGATACTAACATGAAAGCAAACACTACTAGCTTTGAGTAAATTTATGGGAATATTTTATTGCTATCCTAGTACTTTTATGAATGCATATATTTTAAGCTTACTTTCCAAAGAATGTTTTGCAAAATACTTATTTCCCTGGAGAGAAAAGTTCAACTCTAAAAAATATTGTGCATATTGTTGTAAGTGAAGTTTATTGACTATAGCTCTACCATAGTATTAATAACCTTAATTTTATGAAAAAAAATAGTGATTTTTAGGATTCATGAACTTAAAGATGGATTATAAAAACATATAATTTGGTTGATGAATTTTAAAACTTTCTATTGATTTTTTTCTACAATTACCACCTCTAAGAATACTTAAGAAATATTTTAAATGGGTTTTACCAATGTCAAGAAAGAGATCCATGCCATTATGTTTATATATGGGCTTACATATTAAGTTCTCTTGCAAGCAGATTTATTTGTACTTATAGCACAATGACACAATCAGCATGCTTCTGTGAATCAGCAGAAAGCTCATTAAAGAGTAATCTGGAGGCTGGAAGGCTGCATTCTAGACAAAAAATGGGATGGCATATCCCAAGTATCCTAGAGTAGGTCTTAACTGCCAGATGTTTAGAAAGAAGTCTTGTACACCATAGACTGTCAGTTATAATTAACCCCTACACTTTCTTTCTTTTTTCTTTTTCTTTGACCTAGATATAAGATTATTATGATAGTCATTAATCATATAAAAGACTGCTTAGGGCACCCACCAGTTTTATGGATGAGTTATTTTCACCTTGCTTCAAATATTTCCTATATTAAACAACAGATACTATTGATGTTATCTACAAAATTAGTTCCCGTAATTTCCCCTGAATATTAGTTTTTGTTTACTGCCAGCTACAGACATCTTTAAGACAATCACAGCTCTTCTGGAATTCAGCAACTAAATCTTGTTCTAGTGTTCTTAGTAGTTTGGGGATATAGACATTAATAGCAGAGGACAAAACCTTAAAAGTGGAATCAGAGTACATACATTTCTCTCAAACAGGATTGATGTGACTTTAGTTATTTCACTAAGTATATAAGAATATTACACATCTATTTTTCCATTTACATTTTTAAATGCAATACAACAAAGATCTGAGAAAAATAATACTATAGCAAATTTCATGTGTAAAACATTACGCAAAGCTTTACACTGCTTAAAGGGGCAAAGAGTAAACATATTTGCAAGAGTAAACATATTAGAGTATTAATGAACCTGCTTTTCTTCACTTAATGAAAAACAAAGAATACTCAATGTGTTGAATATATCACATCATTTTCCTAAGTGAAAAAAGAAACATTTTTGTGCTTTAGTATTGAATTAACTTGCATGTTTTTAACATAATAGGATATTACCCATTATAATATTAGATTATGTAATGAGTGGCTTTTTAGAATCTGTTCTAGAATTTATTACTACAATGAACACCAGAGTGTGTTGACATAGATTTTTGTCTCCAACATGGCCTGTGGTTACAGTGTGACAAATCTATTTCCTTACTAAGAGTTTTTACACTTTAAAAAATATTCTTCACTTCTCTGAAGCTTAGAGGTAAAAATGTACTAAACATTGAGTTTTTGATGGTTTAACTGACAATAGAAAAGCATGCCCAAAGTGCTTGCTTAACAGCTTTGATCTTGGCTCCCGACTGCAATATCTTTTATATTCCTGTCACAGTGATGGGTGACATTTCCTGTAGAGTGAAGGGCAACAATGAATTATTATGCACTTAGGAATGGATAACTGTTTGGGTGGGATGTTCAGTGTTAAACTAATCTGCTGTCAAAGAGATGGTTGTCACATTCAAATGAAATGCCTATTTTCTTGTGTGCTTCTGCCACCAACTTGCCAACCTCTTACTCAGAGAAACCCTTGAATTTTCCTTTCCAAACCATATATTTTAGATATATTCTGACATTTATAGGGAAGCCTATTTGTTATTTCCTTTCACATTTAGGCATTTTTTTTCTAGAACTTACTTGTTCAGTTTTTAAAAAGTACTGTTCTAGCTGGGCCACAGCAGTCTACACCTGTAATCCTAGCTAGTCAAGAGGATAAGATCTGGGGATTGCCACTGAAAGCCAACCCAGGCTGGAAAACCCATGAGTCTTATCTCCATTTAACAACATAAAAGCCAATAATGGAGCTGTGGCTCAAGTGTTGAGTGTTAACCTTGGGCAAAAAGCTCAGGGACAGTGACCACATCCTGAGTGCAATCCACAGTACCAGAAAAAAAAAAGTGCTGTTCTGCCTTGCAAATACATGAAAATGATTGCAAAAACTCACTATAAGATGTTTATTTTTAAAAAGAAACAAAAACACACTAAAAACACTAAATACTCTAGGTATATGATCACACTGGGGACTAAAATATTTCCAGAGGTGGCAAAACTACTTCTACATTGAATGATTTTTTTCTCTCAATTGGTATTTGGTATGCTAATTTTTTCATAATGTACCTTTTATCATAGTTTCAACCTGCTCCTGATTTTAACATAGAGTTGTAGGTACTAACCTAGCCCACAAATTGTTAGCTTATGTCATTAGTGGAAACAAATCAATAGAAAGTTGAACTGGTGATTTATTTTCAGTTCTGGTGAAAAGATATCTAGATAGTTCAAGCAGTAGAGATCACAACTGAAATGATCTGACTAAGAAAGAGTAGGAAGTTCAATGTCATTGGTGGTAAAAACACACATTTACACTTCTCTCTACTCGCATAGAGATTTACAAGAATAAGTTATTTGAGATCACATGTGATTAGGACCAATACAATTTGAGATTAAAATGCTTTTTCTCTAATTTTCTAGAATCCACATTTGTTCACATTTTCTTTTTTCAATAATTATTGCTGAATAATGTGTATAATTTTTTTTCTCCTTTCTCAGTGCACTTTATTTACTTGCTTAAATTTTTACTTTTAGCCTTAGGGATTGAGCCCAGGGCATACTGGATGTTAGATAAAGACTCTACTACTAAGTTTTACAGATAGTCTCCAAATTACTTATTCTTGATTGTTAGGTCAAAAATAAGTATGCAGGCATGAGTAGAAATTTGACTGACAACTTTTGTTTTTAAATCCTCTGGATAAAGCAAATTACCTCTATGTCTTTCTTTTCTGCCTTATCAGACTTGAGCTTAATGTCTCCTGAGTCAAAGCATTGACTCTTTCTTTAGATGTGGTTAGGTGCTTATGATTAATTAATAGTGTGACCAAATTTTTTTGTGAAATATTGTGACAACTATGGCCATTCTGTGACAATTCTTTCCAATTGAAAGTTACACAATGTCTCTCTCAGTAAATCACAGAAACACATTTTTTTTTTTTGGCTAGTCCTGGGCCTTGAACTCAGGGCCTGAGCACTGTCCTTGGCTTCTTTTTGCTCAAGGCTAGCACTTTACAACTTGAGCCACACCGCCACTTCTGTCTTTTTGTATATATGTGGTGTTGAAGAATTGAACCCAGGGCTTCATGTATATAAGGCATGAAGTCTACCACTAGGCCATATTCCCAACCCTAAGAAACAAATTTTAACAATATATCTCTTTGGGATGACACTAAGCAATTCAAGAATGCTAAACATTTGGAATTAAATACTTGCAGTCTAATGCATATTAAATTGTTACTTTTGAATCCTACCAAAGTGGGATTTTAGCATGTAGGTTGGTAGATCGCCTGCTTGCCATCCTCAAAACCATGAATTCAATTTCTTACCCCACAAAAGGGTGTCACTTTTGTTCATAACAAATTTTTAAGGTATTTGTAATTAAGAATTCCACAAAAATGCATACACATATACATGCATGCACACTTTCCTGATGAAAAATAATGGTCTTGTAAAAAATATTTTTCTTTAGAAATATTTAGATATTGACTTTTTTCTTTTTTGACAGTTCTCAGCAGTTCTCTAGTTATCTAGTCATCAGGATGAGATGTTACTTAACCAAAAGCTCAGAGAAATTAGGTTCTCTCTCTTTTTACTTAATCTCTTTTATTTCTTTTTTTCTTGATGTGAAGAAATTTTTTGAGATATGCTTTAAAACCCAACAAGATAAAGAAACCCACACAAGGTTTTCAGTAAGTGAACCAGGTTTCCTTGTTTCTAGGTAACTTTCCCACAGCTGCAGTTTACTGTGAAATGTTTTTAAGAAGCAACCTCACAGTTTGTCTCTGCCAACCTTCTAAACACAGATGCACTTCTGCTTTTTCCGAGTCACTAGAAAAGTGATCCCCGGTGACATTTGATCAAGTTTCAGTAAACCTATGATCTGAAAGGTCTTCATTATTTAATACTACCTTGAAAAATAAATCAATATATACTCAGGGCCTCATAATTTTGCTTGATGTTCTCTGTCAAGGCTTTCCCTTTACCTCTCGAGTCACATCTTCAATTCCATCATTTTGCTGGAGATAAGAGTCCCTTGGACTGCTTGGATTATACTTCAAACCACAATCCTCAGCTCTCAGCTTCCTCAGTCACTAAGGATTACAGGTGTGAAACACCAGTGTCTGGTTCTTTTATTTTAGGAGTTGTTTGGGAAACATTTTACAACGTCTACTCCAGAAAGGTCAAAGCTTTTATATCAATTGCACATTGAAAGAGTAGACTCTATCTTATTACTTGCATTCATAAGCATGTCTTTTTTATTAGCCTGAAAATAAGAATGTTTAAAACTTAGCAAATGGCATTTGCCTTATGATCTTATTCTTAAATCCTAATTTTCCTTTCCCCAAGTTTACTAGCTGTGTAAAGTCAAAAACAGAACTGCATTATGAGTTTTTTTTTGAGAATCAACTGCTACTTAGAATTAATTTAATTTTCTATGAATCTTGCTTGTGAGAGAAGTATCGTCAATATTAAATGACAATGTAGAGACAATTTTTTTAGTGGTAACTTATGACTTTATTTCTTCATATTAAGTAAAATAATGCACTCTATCCAAATAATTAATGAGTAGGAGATACAGTGTCATCAACCAGTACAACTTCATTCATTAGAGCATGTCACAACACCTTAATTGCTATAATTTTTTACATTCCATTACATAATTACATCATTCAAGTTAAATTGTTTTCATATCAATCCTGTTGAATAGAGAGAGTGAAAGGAAGGCATTTTTTAAGAAAAAAATATCATGGATCTCTCTAATAGTAATGAGTTTTAATATATTTGGATAGAAAGACCTTGATAGCCTCTGTTTTGTGTACAAATTAGTAAAACATTACATACTACTCAATTGATACTCAATGCATGTAGCTTTAAATATGTCTAGTTAATCCTTGCATAAATAGGGACATTGAAAAGGTGAAATTATTTCTTTTAGAAATGTATTGGCTTTGTATCTAGTTTTGAAATTTTGTTTGGAAGCACAGATATTAAATTTATACTCATAGGAAGAAAAATGTTGCTAATGAAATAATTTTCTACATCTATATTTTAAGCCTTCGGTGCTTAGATAATCATATTTCAATTAATGCCTCAAACCGACTTTAGCTTCCAATATCTCATAATTTAAATAAGAGGAAACTCTTTTTTCTACCCCTAGCCTCAATATGGCATCGTTTTCCACCCATAACCTGGATATAGCATACTTTCATAATATTTCTAAAGACAGAGGTATAATCTTTAAGTTATTTAGTTGAAAGCACTTTCTATTTCCTTATTTTTACTACACTTGAGATGATAAAATGAAGTGAATAAATTTACAATAGATTTTTCCTGTTAAACTAATTACTTGATATTTGAAGCAAAGGTGAAATAGTAGGTTTTCAATGTTACTGGCATGATAAACATTATAACCAGAATAGGGCTACAACTGTCATCTAAGTTGGTTCAGAATATGCACCTGAATATTATTTTAACGTAATAAAACTAGGTAAGTGTTTCCCTACTTCCCTTACTTTATTGATATTGAGAATGGGGGTGTTGGGAGATGTCTATTGATATAAATTTAGTAAATAACTAGACTGGAGAGATGTTTTGGAAACCTGTATTTGGAAAGTTGTATAAAGTGATTTTGCAAACAGAAAGTAAAATGAGTAAAAACTTTCCTGTAGATGGAGAACAAAAGAGGAGTTCACACTCATTGAAACTTATGTTTATTTAAAAAATATATACTATTACAATTTTCAGTTAGGTGTGAGCCTAACTCAGGAGGCTGAGATCTGAGAATCATGGGCAGGAAAGTCTATGAAACTCTCATCTCCAATAAACTGCTCAGAGAAAGCTGCGAGTGGTGCTGTGGCTCAAGCAGTAGAGTGTTAGCCTTGAGCACAAAGAGGCTCAGGGACAGCTTCCAGGCTCTGAGTTCAAGCCCCAGGATGGGCAAAAGCAAAAAAGAAAAACAAAAAGAAACATAATACAAAGATGTTTCAAATTCTCTATTTATTGAGAATTTTTATGGTTTTTAACATGGATAATTTAGTTCAAAATGAAATGATTCCCCAACATACCATAATTGTTTTGGGGACTAAACCATTATGCAAGAGCATACAATATTTTAAAAATATTGTACCACCTTGTATATTTTCAAGACATTTCCAGTCAGAAAAAAGGAAATTCATCAATTATTATATTTAGTGGATATTCTTACAAAGATAGTTTTTATAATTAAAACGTTTATTTAGCCAAAGTTTAAAAACTTAACTGCCTTGCATGTTTGTAGTTGAAGACATTTTATAATTTTGTATAAGGCAGACAATCATACATTAGTTAAGTAATTTAAATCAAATCACCAAGTGATGATAACCATATTTAATGTGACCTTTCCAGTGCTAGATTCAAGTTCTTGTTGATAACATCTTTTGCTCTGAGTGTCCATTTTATTTTTATTTTTTAAAGGCGTAGTCTGTTTCATTTTTCAGTATTAGATACCACAGGACCATCTGATTGATCTGCAGTCTGCCTTGAGCCTTTTAATTGTGGACTGACTGCTTTTAAAATCCTTAGCAAGGGTATTGCCAGATAACCACTTGCTTCCAATCTGTAAGTCTAAGAGAGAATTTTTGTAATGTAAATGGTGCTGATATTTCTTGCAAAAAATCTACTTTTTAATGTTTGGTACTTCATTTGCAAGCAAATAGCTAACTTGTAAGAAACAATTTTATAGAACAAGCCTATTTTCACCATAATTTGTGATCCACTTTCCTTATTATTCTCAATTTAAAGCCACTCTTAATTTAATTTGATGAAACAATTGAGTATTTAAAGAAAACGGTTACTCAAATAATGGTAGTATATTAAAGACATTGTGTAATTTCTGGGGAGATTCTGAGCTTTGAGGGTAGAAATATTTTTTTCCTTTACTTTCCAGAATTTTATCACTAACTATAATTATTTTCCTCTAAAAAGCTTAACTAATCAATTATTTTAATAAAGATTTTTAAATCTTCTAATGATAAATACAATTTAAGTAAAATAAGTAAGTTTCATTCTGCCATTATAACTCAGGTTTGCTATAAAATAACCCTTAGACTAGGAATCCAAATATTGATGAAGTTTATTTTTTTAATTTTGTTTAAATTTTGAGTGTGAATCAACAGGAAGGTCTAAATGTTAAAGATATTCATTACTTTATTGTTTTTAGTTATTCATTACAATTCAATTTTTTTCATTATATTATAACAGTGGAGATAATCACCATTACCATTTCATTAACTTCTTCTAATCCATTGAGATCTACTCAATAATATGTCCAACAGCATATTATTATAATTCATGTAAATAATTCTTGCATGTTATACTGTAATTCTGGTAACTTTTTAGGTGACCAAATTCCAATTAAACAATATCCAGGTTCATTAATGAATAATGTGTAATTGGTTTAAATTTAACACAGTGTTATATATTGTTCGGTGATATGAATGTAGTCGTTTATCTATGGTGGTGAAAGAGGCTTTGGTTTGTACATTTGCCAATTTTCAATGTCATTTAAAACATTCTAACTTGTAGTCAAAATCAAGCTATGAGAGAGTTAGAGTCAGAAATAGTTCGTAGAGTTAGAAATATAGTGGGAAGACTGATTCTCAAAAGGCCGTGTGAAGAGGTTTTATCAAACCTCTCATGCCCTTTCCTCCAGTCCTCCCCTGCTCTCTCCTCCTTCCCCTTTCTTACTGCCTTTTTCTTTTCTACTTCTTTTTTCACTTATCTCTTGTTCTCTCTATCATCTATCCACATTATCTTTCCCCATTTATCTGTCACCTACCAATCTATCTATTTATTTATCTATCTATCCATCTATCTATCTCTGTCTATCATCTATCTATCTATCTTTCTATCTATCTCTCATATATTTAAGAGAAGGGAGAATAACAGTTGGTAAGTGTGGATAAGCAAAAGTCCATGTAAGATATGTTTACATAGCTAGGTAGAATGGATGAGAATGATATATAGAGGATAATTGTAAGGTACAATCTTAATAGCAGTGACAAGGAGTAGAGATTTTGTTGTTGTTGTTGTTATTAAGGTATTTCAGACCTTTGTAGTAATTCTAAACATAAAATAAATGCTAATTTATTCTCCAGATCATAAAAATAATTTTATACTTAAATAATTTTCATCGGAGTTTAAGGTCAAATTAGTATGAATATATCTCTGGAAGAAAAAAAATACACTAGGAGTTCAGCTATATGACCATATTAAGGGATGAATCATTGTGGAAACTGATGTGTTCTGCATTGTTAGCTTATTGCTATTGTTGAAAGCTAAATCCTTATTGGAAAGCATGTTTTAAGATAATTCAGTAACATTATGGTAGAGAATTATTTTGATCCTCCAAAACACCAGTAATAGGTCTAGTTAAAGTAGACTCACTTGCTAATAGAAAACCTGACTAGTTCATAAATGGGGTGTGGGGGGTCATGGTTTTCATATGTCTACAATTAGTATATTGAAATATCCCATATTATAAATAAACTAGTTATTTTTTGACATTGAGTAGTTGTATTTTATAGCACCGTTTAATATATTATGTAATAATTTGTTGGTATTATGCAAAATAGTACCCAGAACTAAGCAATAAAGGTGCTTCAATTCAAAAGAAACATGCCAGTTTATGTGTACAATGAATCTTCAAAGATGTCACTACATCCTATGTGGCCTCCATCTTGCTTATGTAATATAAGCAATTCAGTATACTTTAGGACATATTAAGGGACAACAGATGGTAAATTATTTCTAGGTAGAAAAGAATTCAATATGCACAGAATATCAGGGGAACTTTCTTCTCTTAGGATAAGAGTACAAATCATAAATGAAAGGCTCTGAAAATAAGAAAGACAACTTAATTTGCTTAACTGAACTTTTATCCAATGTTGTTTGGCCATTGAACATTTTCCTATTATCTATTATTTTTCTATTCCAGTTTCTTCACAACCACTTAAACTGCTGGTATAAGGGTGTGGAGCCTTGTGTTAGTATGTAAATTCATTTCAAATTTTCATCTTCAGTATACAAGTTCAATACAAGTTAAATAATCAGTAATAAAGTTAAACTGGTCCCTGTACTTTGAGTACTCATAGAGTTACTACCACAGCTAATTCACCAATGTATAAAGATGCACAATAGTTTACCATATCTATTATGTGAAGTTACATCCTTCAATGTTTTATATTAAACTGTCTTTTAATATAAAGGCAATGGAACTGATGGATTCAATTCTGAAGATCATCTGGATGATTTGAAAGTAAAATTATAAGTTAATGTTACCTACATAAAGATGTTACGGAATAGAAATATTCTATGTAATGTTTAAATGAGATTTGGGATATATGATTATTCTACCTACTAATAAAAGGTTTTAGTCCTAGTAGAACTCTCACCAAGGCAGATTAAATTTCAGGAACAACAAGAACACTATATAAATATTTTCAGGTGCACTATGACTGCTAAACTGAATTATATGAATAATAAAAAGAACAAATAGTATTTCGAATAAAATAATCTATAAAATTCTAGGTCCTTATTTGATATTGAAATGTCTACCTTGGGGCTGGAATTTGGCCTAGAGGTAGACACTTGCCTCACATACATACCTGAAGCCCTGGGTTTGATTCCTCAGCACCATATATCTAGAAAAAGCCAGATGTGGTGCTGTGGCTCAAGTGGTAGAGTGCTAGCCTTGAGCAAAAAGAAGCCAGGGACAGTGCTCAGGCCCTTAGTTCAAGCCCCAGGACTGGCAAAATTAATAAATAAATTAAATGTTTACCATGTAATGAGACATGACATAAATAAAGCAAATCACAAAAGGACTCAGACTTAGTTTAATAAGATAACTGAATCCAAGGTACCAGGAACTGGGAACACACCACATACAATAGAAATGTAAGATTTATCCAACCTAATGTTGGCCCTAAGGGAACTTCACCTTTCACACTTAAAAGCAAAGTTCAAAGTTTAAAATCTTGAATCTGTTGGGTTTTAACACACATAGCTAACAATGGACTTAGCAGCTCTCAGAGGAAATCTGTTTCTCCGTAGTGTTTAATTACATCTTAGCGTTTAATTTATTAGTTTTAGTTTATTAGCTTTTAATTTTTTTTTGTTTTTCTTCCTTTAAAAGCTCTTTACAAGTATTTAACCTTTAAGGGAGCGTGAATTTAGAGTTCTATAAACTATACAGTGTTAAACAGAATACTGCACTTTGGTTTATTTATTGTTTTAGGGCAATGAATAGATTCTAATATTATCTTCTTTTCTTTACATTGATAGTTTTAGTGATTTTCTTATTATTTTAGCCTCATAGTTTAGTGAATTTCTTACCATTTTAGCCTATTTTATTAGGTGAAGTTGGATTAAAGGTTATGCTAGACATTCTTTAAAGTTACAGGCAATTAATTGTAACAGTTGGATTTGTTTGTATATATACTTGAATTGGATATTTGACCTATTTTATACAATTAAATATGTTTAGCATTGCCCTTCCTCCTCTACCATCTGCTTCTGACCATTAGAAGCTCTCACTCCCAAGAATGTTGGATTTTACCTTTAAAACAATTCAAACAACGGTCTCAATGCAAGCTCTTCACAAAGCTTTCCTTGTTGTCAGGGGCGGGAGTCATAATGAGAGAAAGAAAAATTGAGAACAAAATGATCATTTTTCAAGAGAAGAAAAGTGTAGTGCCTTGTTTTATTATACAAATGATACAGAGAAAGAGAGAGGGAAAAAACAGTATCATAGACGAGGTTACCTGCAGTGATGTGTTCTATTCATAGCTATAAATTTTACAATTGTCTGGCTTTCTAATTGACTTCTACAATCACTTTGAGTACTTCAGATGATGCCAGGAAATATAGCAAGAATTAGGCTTTTAAAAAGTTTTAATACTATTATTACTATGACTGTTGTTGCTGTTGGTATTACAATTTCAATAGGCTCTCTAAATAAACTGTAGGTTCAGCTCCCAGTACTTAGCATTGCCAAGGATGCCAAAGCACCTCTTCATCCCTGTCAATTCCCAATATTTACGTGCTCCTCTCTCATTCATGCTCAAGGCTCATGTTATCAACAATGATTAGCAGTGGTGGGAAAGCTGTGCTTCAAAGGGTTGAATAACAACTATGACTCCTTTCTCTTCCCCTCACTTTATGAAGCAGTGCCTTCATTCCCTGCCAAGATCCTGTTAAGAGGGGTGGGTACTATTGTTCCTACTCCCGTATTTTAGAAGAGATTTGTTGTTTCTTGAAATGTCCACTCACCACATCTAATTTCTTTTTTTAATCTTATTTTTTCCACTAGAAAATATCTTTCACTCACTTTTTCATCCTGTTTGCACGGAGGCTGTCTATCCAACGGTTGTGTGAAATTCTTAACATTATTATGTGTGCTAGAGGAGGTGCATCTATTAAGTAGAGTTTATAAGTCAGCCATGTTGTAGAACTCCCCAAACATTTTTCTCAGGAAATTCATACTTAATATAGTGCTTATTTTTTAACTCGATATTTTTGCAGGATGACATTTGTTTAGTCATTGTTTATTGTATAGGGAAAGATTTAACTAGATAAAAATGTAGAAATGGTGTGATTCTGAGCATACTTTGTTATACAAAGCAAGAGTATTTATTTCTCTCATAGTTTAGGAAGTAATTGTGTTCAGGAAGGAGATTACAAACTTGACAAGTAGACAGCGAGCACAGGGAATGAAGACAAATACTGCTTTTCCTAAGTGTTAATATTGACTAGCTGTCAAGATTAACATGCTCTACTTGCTTGATAAAATGGAAATGAAGAACAGATAAATCTTTATAATAATTATACAAACTACAATGCTTCTATATGACAACTAAAAATTTCTGTGTGTTGTTTTTTGAAAAGCAATGTTATGATAATAATGATTTACTAAGAATATGACCCTTTTCTGAATCTTCTATATTCACTGGCATTATGTACTCTTAATTTCACTGAAAAAATATTTTCTACAAAAAAGGATTGTATTTTCTATCTATAGCAGCTAAATGGCACTAATACTAAGCACTTCTGTGCTCAGTATTTTTCCCATGCTAGAAGAAATATAAAATAAAATGACATATTCCTTCCCTTTAAGAAGTGTGTTATCACACCAAAAATAAGTAAATTAGGCTTTAAGACATGAAGAAAATATTAAGCGGAGAGTTATTGAGATAAAATTTCAAAAGAAGGATGTTAATTGCATTACCTCTCCTGCTAACGGGCTTATCAGTAAACATGTAAAGTTGATTTTAATATATAAGTAGGATACGCATGAATTGCCTGTCATGATAGAGTGTTTCAGTTGTGAAGTAAAGCACCAACCAGAGTTCTACTTCAAGTGTTGGTGTGAGCTTTATTCTTTATTTAAACAAATTACAATATTCTGTATAATAAGGCAGAAGAGGTTAGAATTGAATATATAGAAATACTGACTTATTGCTGAGTTTGGAACAAAGAGCACTAAAGTGGGTTAAAGTTTGAGAGGTCTTGCCTAATAGAGTAGACAGAGAGATGTGGATAAGATAATCAAAAACTTCTTGATGGTGGCTAGATGAACTACATATTGACCTTACAATTTTGAGATTTGGGAATATTTCAGAAGGTACAGTTTTAATCTAGTGCTAATGGTAAATACCTAGCCATAGTCTTTATTTAAAGTTGGACCCTGAGCATAAATGACCATTTATTCTGAAGCTTGGTGATGTGTTTGATTGGATCAATTCTACTTACATCAAATTGTATTTCTTTTTATAGAAAATTGTCTTTCTAGGATGTTACTTTGTGCTTTATTGTTCATGTAATAGCAGTTCTTGAGTGCTTTGTGCTTTCCATTCTTTCCTAACCATAGGTTAACTCCATCCAACTTGAAAACATCACCATGTCATTTTACATTATCTAGTCCTTTGCATCTGAGCATAGAAAACAAAATCTCAATTTATATCCTGCTCATTAATGATTTGGAAGATAGAGTTATTGTATAGAGGGGTTATTTTTCTTAGAAACTACTACTATTGCAATTTTATTCTTATTAAGTATTGCAAATTAATTTTTGGCAAGCTCGGAGTCATACCAAGGGCTTTTCATAGGCAAGGCAAGTATCTACTATTATTTGCATATACAATTAAAAATAAATACATAAAATATGCCCAATTAAAAAAATTCCATACAATAGTGTGTGTTTTATATTCCAATGCATAAAGAATTAGCGTAGGGGGGTGCTGTAGGCTTTGAACTCGGGCCTTGGGCACTGTCTCTGAGCTTTTGTGCTCAAGGCTAGCACTTTACCAATTTGATCCACAGTGTCACTTCCAGTTTCCTTGTAGTTTATTGAAAATAAGAGTCTCGTGTACTTTCCCACTGGGGCTTATTTTGAAACTATCATTGGATCTGAGCCTCCTGAAAAGCTAGAATTACTGGCATGAGCCACCGGCTGCTCAGCTAAAACTACTTTTTTGAGTGTAAAAAGTTGACATACTGAGCATTGGGGAATATGTAACAACATACTACATATACAACAACTGATAGAGAATATTACGTGTTTTTTTCTGCAAAGGGATCACTTTAAGTCTACATAAGCTGTAAAAACTATTGAGTATTGATCATAATGATTTTCTGGATAATAACTTTTTGGAATGGATTAAGAAAAAAAATTCAATCAGGCACACAACATAGATGAGATTCTATTTGCCAATTAGAAGTAAATCATCCCTAGCACAATTTCTCATAATTATTTGGTATGTTGGTCACACAGACTACTTAAAATTCACAATTATTTGGTTTATTATAAAGTAGAACATCACTTAAAATGATGTCAGCATTTCAGATTCTTCATAACATTATCAAAGACTAAATTAGAAAGTGGCAAAGAATCTTTTTCACTTTTCTCATTGTCAACTCCTGCCTTCCTATGAATATATGAAAAATAACTAGAGGTGTGTATGATATGGTGCATTGTGAGAAATTATGTCATCTTATATTTAACAATTGTTTGACATAAGAAGTGTTAGGCTTGTTTGTTGATATTTATTTCCTGAGAGCAAATTAATTATTGACATATAGTTTTGATTTATTTTTTTCAAATATTACAGTGATGATTCACTGAAATTTCTGAGACTTCTGTCCCTTTCAACATTTCTTCATGGATTCCAAGCTATAACTTCTTTCCATAAAGTGCAAAGGAAGAAATATACTATTCAATATGCTGAATATTTAAAACTTGTCTAGCAATTGTAGGAAATATAGCAATGTAATAAAATAGGAATAGATTAGACTTTGGATGATTTGAATATCCTTGAAGGATTTCAAGTCAATGGGCGAAGTATAAGTTAATGGTAGCATTTAAAGTGTTCTGTATTAGGGACTTGGAGTGATGGCAGATAAAAAGACATGTTATATTTTTAATAGAAATCGGCACTTAATTCCCTTCATACAAATATGACCTATCTTGGAAAAAATGAAGTTTTTATAGTTTGATGTGTGTGTTATAGATGTGTGTCATAGTGTTAGCAATTTTGCTCTCATAATTATAGGATATTAATGTACTAAAAGATACAATGGAAAGAATATATCTTAGAGAGTGGGGAAACTAGAATTTGTTATACTATTATCAGTAGGGAATTAATTCATCATATGAATATTCTTTTCTCTTTCATTGGAAAAGGATAAAGTTGAATTGCTAAAATGGATTACAGTAAGAGAAAAAATTGTTGCTCACCAGAGGCCTCTATGATTGACCTGGTTCCAGCCAGCTGTGGACTCTTGGCAAGATCATTATTCTATTCAAAATCACTTATTAATCCTAAAATCAGTGATATTCTTAGGTCATTTGTTATCATACAAAATGAGATAACATAGTTGGATGTTGTATAATCAAGTATGATACAGATAATAATTACATGTCTTATTTTTATAGTTTATTATTTAAGCTAACTTCATCTGGAGTGGCCAAAGTTCTTCTTTTCACATCTTGCTATAAGCTCTCCTGCAGTAGAAGGCATGTTTGCCTTTCCAAGGAAGAAGATCTTGTTTAATGTCTGATCCCAACAAAGATATTACCCGCACAGCTTAGTTTTAAGAGGACACACAGAAGAAAGTGCTCAGGTTGTTCATTGCCGAGCTTAAGTTTACCTCCAACTGCGTGGAGGTCCTGGGCTTCTCTGCCTCTTCCGTGTGGTCCTCTATAGCACTCAATGCATCCCCTGGCCAGTAGGGATTAACTGCAGGAGCAAAGGCCATGTGCAGCCTTGGTTAGCATGTGGTCGAGGGACACCCTGCCCCCTTCCCCATCCCAAGGAAGACAAGGGCGAGTGGGGTCCCGGAGAACCCTCAAGGGGTGTTCTGGTTTAATTTATAACAGTAATGACTCGTGAAGGAGAGGGACTGGCCAGGAGCCAACGATAGACTAACGAGTGTGTCCATCACGGTGATGTCATGGAACTTCCCACAGAGGCGGAGACCTCTTAGGGCTCCGCCTCTGGCTCAGCTGGAGCCATCCTGATGCATGTGCTCACCAGGGCTTATCTTCCGGTTTAGAAACCGGAAGTGGGTGGGAGTGTCTAGAGCCACTCCGGGTCTTAAAGGAATAGCCATCCCCCACCGTTCATGCCCTGGCAGAGAGCTTCTTTCCTATTTTTATTTGATTTTAATCTGATTTACTACCTAGTATGACTTCTCTTATAGCTGATCCATGGCATTCCTGAGTTCATCTCACTTACAGGAACTTTGGCACCCTAAAAACAAAGTTACCTTTGTGACTCCCAGGTAAATAGATTCAATTCCTAGAAATATAGTGTCATTTGTGTCTGCCTGCTTTTATGATTGAAGTAGCTATGAATTTCACTTTCATGCTCTGAAGCAGAAGCAAAACACACCAATAATGTTCATGCCCATCTGTGTTAGCATCAACCGGCCCTGCTCATCTGTCTGAAAGCATGTGGCAGTAGTGATTGATCTTAAAAAGGAAGACTATTCAAATGGTTTCTGGTCATATGAAGGTTTCTAATATAGATAAGTTATTTTTTATACAGTAAAGTTAACCTGGATCTTGTTACTCTACTCCACATCATGACACCTGATTTATTAAAAATTGGAGGAACAAAGATATCTTACCATTTTTCTTTCTTCTAAGAAATCTGCAATATTTTTTATTTAGTAATGACCTCAATTCTTATCAAACAAGCAATCAAAATAAGCTTGTTTGCACAGATGGAAGAAGTAATGGTAGAAAACTGGGCATCAAATTTTGAACTTTTAAATTACTTGGAACTTAAATTGAAATCTAGGAAAAGACCGAGGCCCTTCAAACACTCTTTAACAATATGATCATGAAATGATAAAGAAAACCACAGTCAATCTATTACATTGTATATAATGTTAGGAAGCTTTGTATGTCTCACTAGAAACACTAGTGTTTTATTTTTAATTCATTTTGGAAATGGTTGTGTCTATTTTCTTTGAGATGGATTCAGTTGGAAAGCTAATCATTTTCCTGTTCCAATGGATAAAATGTAATGGAAAATGTAATCTAATGAATAAAATGTGATGGGACATCTCTGTATCAACAATGAAGTAACCAAGCAGAATAAGGTCAAGTTAAAAAAATAGAAAAGCAGAGTCACAATGAGTTAAATTTCCAACAGGATTTCCTTTTGATTTATTAAAAATTCAGGTGAAAGTTTAGGATTTTGTGTAATAATAATGACAGTGATGTAATCAACTCATAATGAGATCAAGTTTTGAAATAGGAATAAAATGCCGGAGATCAAGAGGAGAGAGGTAATGAAAATAGTTAACCTTAGAGGGAAAGGGTAATTTAGCTTAGAAATGGAGACTAGAAGAGCAGCTGTGCCAATGCATGAAAGAGAGAGAGCTTTCCAGGGATGAGCAGGACAAAGCCAATAAGTGAGAATGTTTCAATGTTGAAGGACTGCTTGAAAGTGCACAACTCAAAACCAGGGGCACACATGGCCACTGGGAGACAGGAACTAAGTCAAAGGGACAAAGAGGCAACGCTTCCTGGTAATTACTAGGAAGAGAAAATTTAATATTTAAGTCAGGATTTGTAGGTTAGATTTCTATCTTTTGAGAGCTTTTGCTTACTAGGTCTCTGTAGTTTAGAGTGAATACATTTTCAGAAGTAGGAAGGAGTAATGTTATTATTCAAAAATTAAAAGTAAGTAACGGTATTTGAGGTCACAAACTTTTTTCAACCTAAAAGGCTTACAGCTAGTTCTGTCTACTATTTTCCTTGTTTAGGTGAAGGAACTCAAGTTATTTCGTTGAGAAATAGAGATCTGCAGTTGACATGCAAATTTCATAATCTAACTAGTACATTACATTGCTTCTCTTGAACTACAATATTTTAAATAATTTACTGGTAATCAAAAATATGCTTGTATAAAGACTGTAGCCCACTGGGTATGGGTGCCTCAAGTCTGTAACCTTATTACTCAGGAGGCTGAAATCTGAGGAT